>NW_023416314.1:69457037-69994537 GCF_014108235.1 Myotis myotis
GGAGAGGTAGGATTTTCTGTCGCTTCCCTGACCTGGGGGCTGAGTGTTGGGCGGAGTCTGGCAGGAGACAAGGGTTGGAAAGAGGGAGCTTATGATAGCCACCTGGATATAACTCAGAGGGAAACTTGCCAAACAGAGAGCAAAGCCACCCCCCACGAGTGGGGCACCTGGGAAAAAGAGCTGAGAGGGTAATGAATGGAGGAAGGATGGTGATCAGGAAGGAGTAACTATGGCGAGAGTTAATAGGAAGATGAATGTGAGCAGCAATATTGCAGAAAGCACGAGGCAAAGGGTGAGGTGAGTCCTGGGTGTTTGAGAACTGCTTTGAAACCTCATCTGGTCTCCTCTCGGTCGTTGGTGCTCCTACAACAAGCAAGAATGAAAAGGATATGGTGTCAGCAATCTACATTCCATCACTCACAGTTCCTTGTGAGCATTCAGTTCCAGGCACTCCCCTCCCCTCCCCTCCTTCAGTGGTATTATTTTGGCTACCCTGGGGGTGGCAGGGAATAAGACACAGATTCTCAAGGCTACAGTTAGGTAAAGAGATGCTCAGGCTTACCAGCAAGTGGCTAAATACGAGTTCACTCCAAATTTGAAGGTCTAGACCAACTATTCACCAAGAAGTCACATTTCTGGCAAAGTAGTTTGTGGGATTAACAGGTCCAACCAGAGAGACAGCTGCTTCTTTTGGTAGTTGGGGGTCAGGAGGTTACATCATGGACAAACATTTTAAATCCAACCACTCTGTTTCAGACAGTGAGAGCCCAATTGCTCAGGAGGCGCTGCAGAAAGCCTTCTCTTGTAGCTGCTGTGTTATCAGCAGGTACCATCCTGGTCCCACCATGATACCACTCTGCCTGTAGGGGAGGAGGCAACTAGTAGGAGATCCTGAATTGGGGTGGGGGTGGGGTGTTGGGTAATATCTGGTGTGGCTGCTGCCCCATTGTGTAGATTTAGGGACGTAGCAGTGAAACTGGAGACCAACACCCAAACCAATGAGGACTGGGAATCCTATGACTTACCCATGTCTCATTTCCCCAGGAAGAACCAATGTGGAAATAAGTGCTATGAGGTTCTCCTGAGTGAAGAGGATTACATCTTTGCATGGTTCCAGAGAGTTGCCTACATACCTTTAAAATGTGGGCTGGTGAGAGACCAGCCTTAAAAAGATAGTGGCTTGTATAATTCCTAATTCCCAAATGACTCAATATCAGGGAGCTCAAGTATGAGCCAACCTGAAACAGGGAAAGGAGTGATTCAGGACAGGATCTGTATGTAAATCAAGGAGGTGGTCTCACAATCTTTATTTTCTGCAGTTAAAAAACCCAGGAGAGACCTGTTTCAACCAACACCAACCAGAAAGTCAACAGTTCAGCTGAGAATGAAGAATCAGGTCTTGACTCTTCATTTGCTCCTAACCAAAATCTGGAACACATCACTCGAGATCTTAAATTCCTACCTTATAAAACGTGTGTGCCTGCTCTACCTACCTCACAGGATTTTATTTTAAAAAACAAACAAACACAAGGGTGAACACTTTCCACACACTTAATGGAAATTCTTCTTAGTCACTGTGGGCGTTACTCTTTCTTCAGTCTGGGTAGCACAGTGACTGCACAGATTGGACAAGCCTTGTGATGTAATTAATTGTCTCTTGGGCTGTTTTTTTGTTTTGTTTTGTTTTTTGTTTTAATGCAAGGTTGAAATACTGTAGGACCCTGGAAGTTTATGGAGTAATCCCAGAGCCAGCACAATCTACTTATATCAGGTGATGAGAACCAGTTTTGCTTCCAATTTCACATCATCTTTTGGTTCCTGCCTCTCTTGAGTTCTCTCCCGGGAGAATTCTAGGTCACTGAGGTGGTCTGCTAGTCTCTGGTGATGCCAGGAACGTAACCCTGCCACATGGAAGTAAGATGCTTAGCACCATGTTGGCGCCCAATAAATATTAGATGAAATTACAAAGGAGGCAGAAGAAACCAGTCTCTGCAGTTTCACCTTCCTTGGTGCTTCAGGATATTTGCTCCTTGTTTCAAGGCACCTACCTAGGTGTTCCGATGCCTCAAATTGATCCCAGGCAGGGCAGGTAGGTAGGTAACTGCTTTGGAGTTTCTATCAAAGAGCCAGTAGAGGGAGCTCTCGAGTAAAACTGCTCTTCTCTGGTCCACATTTCCTTCACTTCGCTCTACCAGTCTCTGCCCCAAAGGCCACCGACTTTTTCTCAGAACACGGGAGAAAACTAGAGCCCTCAGCGAAAGACCTGGGCCCAGTGGTTCCTGAACTTTAGAGACAGCTTGAGTCCCACGCCAAGGTTCACCCTTGGGCTCCAGTCCCAACTTGCAATAATGAAGACAGTTCCTATTGGGGCTGATCCCCGAGATCTGGGGCTGAGGCTTTGAAGCTTAACACTTCTCTGGCCCTTGGAATTCTGAGTATGTCTGGCTTTCTAGTCATCTTCTTCCCACAAACACCTAGGTTATAGTCACTAAAGGACCTTGCTGTAAACTTGTTAAAAGGCAGCCATGGAGCCTGGACGCTGGTAAGCAGCAGAGTGAAGGGGATAGTTTGCCTGCTTTTAGGAGCCTTTAAACGCAAGTACCTGAGAAACCCAATTCTGGACATGGCATTTCTCTCAGACAAAAGGCCTAAAATGGCTGCCAAAAGGTGGCAGGAGGGACTTTGCTGAGGCTCTGGGCCACGCTTGTCCACAGTTCTTCTCTTCTCAGATTCTTCAGGTCAACCAGGTGGCACAAACCTTGTTTCTCATCCTTATTTTCTGGCTCACAGTTAATCAATGCAACAGTAGGAGCCCCAAGAGATGATGGGAGATCTTTCTAGGCTTTCTTATAACTAACATTTGCTCACAGTTTGCTTTTGATTAGAAGTGGCCTCGTTTCTTTTAGGGTACCCAAGGGGCTCGGTGCCTCATCTACTTACAGGGTGATACAAAGCTCAGAGTAAGGCAAAGACTTGCCATCCAGGGAGGTTAAAACATCGGAGAGCTTCTCTCCCCCCTTCCGCTGGCATGATATCAAGAGTAACAATAGCTGATATTTATGGAGTGTGTACTAATCTCAGGTATTCTGCTAAGAGTATATATTATTCCACTCAGTTCTTATAGAAACTGAGTGAAACAGTTCTTATTACAATTTCCATTTTAAAGTTGAAAAGCGAGGGCTTGGAGAGGCTAAACAGACTGCCCTCGGTAATAAAGCTGATACGTACAACAGCTGGTATTCTGAAATACAGAACAGCCCCTCTCTGGGCTCTAGCTGGGTCCTCCACAACAGACAATAGTGGAGTTCCCTTCCCTTCAGCATTAGGAGGTATTTCCAAGGGTGAGGGGAACCTGAGACTTAACCCTTGTTAAGTCCCAACCAGAACCAATGGAAACACCTAATGTCTTTCTCAGTCTATTGTCCCATTTCCACAGGGCAAGTGCAACCTCTCTCAGAAGGAAAACTTGCCCCGAGGATGAAGCAAGTTTACCTTCTTTTTCTTCTCTGAGATAATCCCTTGGATGAGAATTATTCAACTTGCTCTGCACAGCAGTCATGAGATTGTGTACATTATGGGGCTGGTTGACTCTCATCCCCTTGTTTTAAGAATGAGGCCAAGTGAATCACCTAAGTTCACTAAGTTAGGGCAGCAGAGCCTGGACTGGAACCCTAGGTTTGACTCCTAGTCCAGTCAACCTACCTGATCAGAGGGTCTTTGCAGACGGGGACACAGATAAGAGGATGTCGTTATGGCCACTGATGCATGAGGCTACTGATATTCAAGACCCTGCCTTCTAGAAAAAGAAAGTGAGGCATTCCTCTAATCTATTTAGGGAAGCTGAAGCCTGGAAGAAGAGTCAGCTGGACCCAGGTCATGGGCCATGTTAGGAGTGAGCTCAATGATTCCTATTCCCAAGTATCCAGTTCACCAGATTCCCTATCAAGCTTTTAAAAATCTGAGAGCGTATAAACCAGTAGGTTAATGTAGAAGAGGAGAAAGCCTCTTGCCTTGGTGTAAGTGGTAAAGGAGTTTTCAGGGAGAGATGGTGGCAATTTTACTCTTCCCTTTTCTCTTGCATCACCTCCCCAAACAATTTCTGTTTTCCAAATCTGTGTGAATTCAATATAGAAACGTAAATTGAAGCAAATAAAGCTTGTAATGAATAGGATCCTAACTCCTGCCTGCCCCAGACTAAGGCTAGGTTAAGGCTACTCCCTGCAAAGCAGGTCTTCTCAGGCTTGGTGGTTCTTACTACCCAAGATGTAGTGGTCAGGGAGGTCCTGTAGTCCTGGGTCCCGTGAACACTCACATAAACAACCCATGGGCTTCCAATAGGATGAACTGCCATGAAAGCCTGTTCTCTTCACCAAATGTTACCAGGAGTCTCTGGAACTAAAGATCTGTATCTTAATGGATGGAACCTGTTGTTCTTTCCCAAATGTACACCCACACGCACATAAACTCATGGATGAAAGGATTCCTGATAGAACAGGACACAGGATAGATAGGTTTAGGACAGGGAAAGGAACCTTGTGGTGACTTATTGGTCAGGCAAAGGTTTTATAAAAATCCAGGGTTACCAAAAGAAGAATGGGGACTTCTAAAGGCCTCCTTCACATTCTGGACTATGAGTGCTGTGGTGGCAAGCAGGATGCATGTCTTAATTATCTCTGGATTCTCAGAACGAAGTACATGGCCTGCTATCTAGTGGACCCTCCATGAATTCTTGCTGAGCTCCCAATTTTGATGAGGCCTTGGGGTCCAGGTAAGGGATTACTTTATTCTGTTATCCACGTGAGAATGAGGTCATTGAAACTTAAGATCTGGATGAGGAGTAGATAGTCCCGCTTGCCTCCAAGGAATTACTGAGAGACTCTCACAATGTCCAAGGAGGACTTGGAACATCTGCCCCATTGGAAAGGAGGAGCCTAGAGTCTCCAGGCTCGAGTGAGTCAAATGCAGATGATCTTCTCACCCATAGTCTTGGGGTCCAGACTTGTGTTAAACATTGACCTGGCCCCTTTCTCCTTACCAGTATGCCTCCTCATTCAGGACTGGAGGCTGCTGGGGGGTGGTGGGAAGGGGAGGGTTTATGGGCTCTGAGCTGAAGTGAAAGCTCCAAGAAAGTTTCCCAGGCCTGCCCCTGGCTTAGCAGGGTCAATGGAGAACATTTCCTTTGGCTTTCAGTGGGGTAAGAAGGGGGAAGATAGATTTTATCCAGTGTCTCCCAAGAGGAGTCCCTATGTATGTGGAAAGTTCTAAGAATGACTCTACTAGCTTGAGAGAAGGAAGAACCTACCAGGAAAAAAAGGCATATGATAGAAATGCCACCCCACAACATGCTATTAAAAGATGCTTCTAAGTCACTTTTCTGGTGCTTCCTTGGTCCCATGAATGGCCAGAGGTGCAATAACAGTAACAATAAAGTAGTAATATGTCAGCCATTTGGTATATGCCAGGCACTGTGCCAAGCCCTTTGCAAATAACTCAATGAACCATCATAACTCTTTGAGGTAGGTACAATTATTACTTTCATAAATAACTTGTCAAAAGTCACATAACCAAATACAGGAGCCAAAAACTGAAACAAGACTTGTTTGGTTTCAAAACCTGAATGATTCACCATCATACTGTACTTAGGGCACTGTGAGTCCAGACTATGAAAGTCCTATGTCTACCTCTATTGCTGAGTGAGATGGGAAAAAGAGGAAGGCAGGATTTTTAAAAAAGTTAACATCTGCCTCTGTTCACACATATGCACAAGCACATGTATCACATATGTAGAGCACCTAGAGTGCTTTTGATTAAGCCACCACACGTCTCATTTCATTCTCAATGGGGTAAGTGAGTATTTCCATTGTTCAGGTGAGATAAGCAGGTCACAGAGAAGCTAAATAATTTGCCCCAAATCATATATCCACTTGGTTGCCTGAATCTACATGGTTTAATGGCAAAACCATGGCTCTTTGTAACATTTTTGCCACAATAATGAGGCACACTCAGAGTCAGCTAGCTTTTATTAAACACACACCATGGGTCCAGCACTGTGATAGGCTCATTCACAAGCAGTAAATAATTACTCATTGATTGGTCTTCCAGTCCACTAACTGGGCTGTCACTGCATCAGCTTCCAAGTCTAGTAAGGGTTACACAAAAGAATAAGAAAGAGTAATTCCTTTCCCTCTTTTCTCTCAGTATTCACAGTAGCTTAAACTAAATATTTAACCTAAAGGTGTTGCTGGCATCTAAAGAACAAGGCAAGACAGAAAAACTAGATTAAGGAGGAAAAATACAACTCTCAAACTCCCTGAACCAAGTGTCTTCCTTCTCTAGATTGGATGCATTTTTTAAAATTTTTATTTACTGTCTAAAGTTTTACATATGTCTCCTTTTTCCCTGATGCCCCCCCCCGCCCCCCGCCCAGCCATTCCCACCCTGGGCAAGCCCCCACCGCCCCAGTGTCTGTATCCATTGGTTATGCTAGTATGCATGCATACAAGTCCTTTGGTTGCTCTCTAACACCCCCCCCCCCCCCCGCCATTTGTCTTTGGATCTATTCTTGTTCATCAAATTATGTTGCCCTGGCCGGTTTGGCTCAGTGGATAGAGTGTCAGCCTGCGGACTGAAGGGTCCCAGGTTCAATTCCGGTCAGGGGCATGTACCTTAGTTGCGGGCACATCCCCAGTGGGGGGTATGCAGGAGGCAGCTGATCGATGTTTCTCTCTCGTCGATGTTTCTAACTCTCTATCCCTCTCCCTTCCTCTCTGTGAAAAATCAATAAAATATATATTTTTAAAAATTATGTTTATCATTATATCCCACATATGAGTAAGATCATGTGATATTTATCTGTCTCCAACTGGCTTATTTTGCTTAGCATAATGCTATCCAGTTCCATCCATGCTGTTGCAAATGATAAAAGTTCCTTCTTTTTTATGGTGGCGTAGTATTCCACTGTTTTATAATCCACTCATCTGCTGATGGGCAATTAGGTTGTTTCAAAATCTTAGCTATTGTAAACTGTGCTTCTATGAACATAGGGGTGCATATATCCTTTCTGATTGGTGTTTCTGGTTTCTTGGGCTATAGTCCTAGAAGTGGGATTACTAGGTCAAACGGGAATTCCATTTTTAACTTTTTGAGGAAACGACATACTGTCTTCCACAGTGGCTGCACCACTCTGCATTCCCACCAGCAGTGCAGGAGGGTTCCTTTTTTCTCCACATCCTTGCCAGCACTTGTTGTTTGTTGATATGTTGATGATAGCCATTCTGACAGGTGTAGATGGTATCTCATTGTTTTTTTGATTGTCATCTCTCAGATGATTAGTGACTTTGAGCATGTTTTCATATGTCTCTTGGCCTTTGAAAAGTGTCTATTTAGGTCCTTTGCCCATTTTTTGATTGGATCGTTTATCTTCCTTTTGTTAAGTTGTATGAGTTCTCTGTAAATGTTGGAGATTAAACCCTTATCGGTGATAATATTGGCAAATACTAGTATGTTCTCCCATGCAGTGGGCTTTCTTGTTGTTTTGTTGATGGTTTCCTTTGCTGTGCAGAAGCTTTTTATTTTGATGTAGTCTCATTTGTTTATTTTCTCCTTAGTCTCCATTGCCCTAGGAGCTGTGTTGGTAAAGATATTGCTACAACATATGTCTGCTATTTTGCTGCCTATGGATTTTTATGGTTTTCTGTTTTACATTTAAGTCCTTTAGCCATTTTGAGTTTGTTTTTGTGTATGATGTAAGTTGGTGATCTAGTTTCTTTTTTTTTTTTTTTTTTTTTTTTTTTGCATATATCTGACCAAATTTCCCAGCACCATTTATTGAAGAGACTGTCTTGACTCCATTGTATGCACTTGCCTCCTTTGTCAAATATTAACTGAGCATAATGGCTTGGGTCAATTTCTGGGTTCTCTGTTCTGTTCCATTGGTCTATATGTCTGTTCTTGTGCCAGTACCAGGCAGTTTTGAGAACATAGCTTGGTAATATAGCTTGATATTTTGTATTGTGATCCCTCCAACTTTGTTTTTCTTTGGATGCACTTTTAATGCCTTCCTATTTCCAATCTAGTCCACCTCACATTTCTGAGGTGCCCTCTAGCTTTGCTCCTTAGAGGGTAGTTGATGAAGAAAGGAAAGATTCCCTTTCCACTGGGGTCTATCAGAAATATAGGATGGTCTTCTTGACCCTTTGAGCCTCAAGCTCTACTTCTCCCATGTCAACATCAATTGAATTTACTGCCAGTCATTTCTGACCAAGAGATTACTGGGTAGACATTGGCGTAGTGGTGAGATAAATAATAAGTAATAGCAATAACTGCTAAATAATTAGTCCAATTACTCATGAAGCAAGCTAAATATTCTTTTATTCATTTAGTGGACTGCCGGGAGCCAATCCATCCTTGCTGTTTCAAGGGACCTGGCATATATGGCATACTGTTCTTAATATGTTTGCTCACCTTCTTGGCACTATGTGTTTTAACCAAGGTCACCTCTCCGAGAAAGGTTGTTTCCCCAGGTAGGGATTTTTCCCTGAAGTTAGGGAGGGAATAAAACCCCTTAACTAAGTGCCAGGCGGGTAGTTAATCATTTTAACTACGAACAATCATGCTTAAGCTACATAATCTTTACTCTCTGGAATGGAGATAAGAAACGCCCTAACCTTTGGAATAGAGATTGATAGGATTGGAATCAACTGGTATAAATATAGATGTAACAAGACAACAGGACACAGAACCTAGACACAGAACCTACACAGAACCTAGCGAGAGAACATGGCAAAAGATCCTGGACAGAAACTGGCCACAGAACCTAGAGACAGAACCTAGTGAGAGAACCTGGCTGAAGAACCTAGAGACAGAACCTGGCTACAGAACCTGGATAGAACATGGCAAGAGAACCTGACTAGAACCTGGTGACTGAACCTGGCAAAAGAACCTAGACAGAACCTGGCTACAGAACCTGGCTGGAGAACCTAGCAAGAGAACATGGACACAGAACCTGGCTGGAGATCCTAACCAGAACTTCGCTGGAAATCCTGAACAGAACTTGGCTGGAGATCCTGGCTAGAGATCCTGGCTAGGCTGCTGATCAACTGAACGCTGTCTCCGTGTCATTCCTTCTTCGCCGACTCCGTCCACACCTTTGGGGACCCCTGGACCTGCTGGGGTTGGACCCCAGCAGTGGACCTAAATACATATCAAGCAGAGGATATGCTTCATGGAGTCAAGCTCAAAAGTGATGGGTAGGGATTGGATGGTTGCTTAATTTCCAAGGCTTCAGGAGACCCAGAAGGATCAACAGATGAACTCTCTCTTCAAAGTTGTGACACCATCACCAGGAAGTGGTGGACTTTTCACAGAGTATGACTTAAAAGAAAATCCCAATGGATCAAAAATGGAGGCTTGCTGAAGTTTTGTTGCTGCAGATGGGATGATTCTCTTAATGAGGGAAGATAAGCCACAGGGTTCTTAGTCTGGGACCTGGGTTACTTCTCACCCACTCCTGCCCAGGGTGGCTTCATGGGCATGTGACACATGGCCCTGCGCTCAGAAGAGCCTTGTGCTTGGTTTAATATCTGTTTTCATTGTCTTGAGATTCTTAATAACTTTATCTTTGAACTTGTGTTTTGTAAGGAAGGTCTGTGGGGAAATGCCTGGGTAGAGAAGATAGGCATACTACACGCATCCACCATCCTTGCTGCCCTGTAGTGTTGGCAATATCCTAAGAGTACAGAATTTCAGTGGGAGCTCAGTGAGACTCAAAGCAAGTAAGTGGTAGTCTATGACTAAGTAAGTAGAAACACTTCCAGTACCTGGAGGTCATGCTTTTTGAACCAGAACTTTCTTCGAATGAAGAAAGAAGGGTTCTACTAAAGACTAATGACCAAAGAACCCTATCATCTCATTTCTTACTGTTGTTCCTTCCCTGCATTTGCTAACCACCTGTGCTGAAAATGATGACATAGAGGGAAAGAGAAGAATAAAGCACAACATAGTTCCTTTTCCTTTTAGCCCTTCCTTACTTATCAGCAAGCTGACGTCAGAGTGCTGGTAGAACATTCGCACATAAGAAATGGAATACCATAAAGGCAGTTGAGTTCATTTTGTTCAATGTTCCCATTGTTCTGGTAAGAACAAAATACATATGCATGTATGACCTATGAAATACCAATTATGCAATTTCAGTTTCTGCAAATGAATTAAATGTTCTTATATTTGCATATAAACTACCATTGCACAACATAAAGATGAGTGGTAAAATTCATGCTAATAATTTAAATTTTTATTTTTATTTAGCATGACATTAAACAGCAAATTAAAAATCATCACAAGTTGAGAGAGACGGTGGAAGAAAGAGAAAAGCTTCATATTTTAGTACCTTTAATAGCACTTTTTTTCCTGGGTTTTGGACAAGGGGCCCTTCATTTTCATGTTATATGAGGCCCCATGAATTATGTAGCTGGCTCTTCTCCTGCCCTTATTTTCTTATAAGAAACCAAGGAGACACATCAGGTCTCCTCCATGGTGATGAAGGGACAAGGTAGGCTTCATTCTTCTCATAAGTGGGTAGACATCAGCTTGTAGTAATGCTCTCCAACGTCGAGAGAAGGGGGAACTGACACTCCTGAATGAATATGAGGAAACCCAAGGCAAATTCAGGTTCACCACATACACTCAGGGACGTCAGATCCACCGCTAAACCGGGTGTGGCATTTCTCCACGGGCATCTTCAGGCTTGATAGATGAAGAGGTCCTCTCTTGTGTGAAGCTCATGAGCTCAAGAGTGAAGAGAACTCTGCACACACACACACACACACATGCGTGTTGTGGCCTTGTCACACATATGTGCATGTACACTGCATATATGTGTTTGCATGTGGTGTGTGCCTGGGCACTTGGTGTCTTTACATGGATCTCAGAGGGTTGGCTGATGGACAGGAAACACCTTCAAGGTGAGCGTGGAAATGGTGTCCTTCTGGGACTTAGTCCTCAGGAGACCCCCGCTACGACTAGCAAGCGATGCTGATGGGTTTGGGGAACCGTGGAGAACATATACCTATACTTCCAGGACCAGCTTTTTCTTGTAACCACTTTCCTCTCCTTTTATATCAAAAGGAGACAAACACTTGTTGACTTAGGTAAAGAACAGAAACAACTTCCTTTTGAAGGGCATGATATAGGTGACCCTATCACTTCCTAGGCCAGTGATGGCGAACCTTTTGAGCTCGGCGTGTCAGCATTTTGAAAACCCTAACTTAACTCTGGTGCCGTGTCACATATAGAAATTTTTTGATATCTGCAACCGTAGTAAAACAAAGACTTATATTTTTGATATTTATTTTATATATTTAAATGCCATTTAACAAAGAAAAATCAACCAAAAAAGTGAGTTTGCGTGTCACCTGTGACACGCGTGTCACAGGTTCGCCATCACTGCTCTAGGCTGTGAAAGACTGTCCCCCTTCTGCCGCTGAAAAAAAATGAGGGGGCCATCCTGTGAGCTGGGACCTTAATGATGTGGACTGCAGAAGGCAGGCATGCTGGCCCGGCTTTACTCCACACCCGCAGGTCCATAAGGATGGAGTTGCCATCCGCTCCGCTTTTTCTCCCAGCTGGACAGCACTTCATTCCACCAGCAGGCTCTGTTCCAGTCTGTGTGCATCTCACCTCCAGGCCCATTTGTATGTAATCCTTGCCTTTGGGTTATTCTAGCTCTGGAGCCATGACAATAGCATGTTAATTCTAACTTCCAAACACCCTCCCCCAACCTACCCCCATCCCTCTCTGAAATAAATTCATGTTGATTTGGTAACCGCACTGGAGGAAAAGGCTGCAACTCACTCCTTGAGAATCACATCCCCATCCAGGTGGTCTTCACTGCCACCAGCCTAGTCCCAAGAAACACTGCCTTTTACCTTCTCCATTTTTCTAAGTGCATTTTAGCCAGACATGCAAATGGTGCCCCCACATATATATTTAAAGACCCACTGGAAGGAGGGGTTCCACCTCCCAGAAGTGGCTGCTCTTCAGAGTGGCGGTGATTCAGCTTTCCTGGAGATCATTTGCAGGGGAACACAGTCCTGCCGCTGAGAGCGCTGCCTGCTTCCCAAGGTTAAAAAATAATTCTCACACTTGGAATTCCCATGGACGAATTCTGGCCAACACCAGGGGCTAAATTTCCCCATTAAACATAAAGCCCAGGATGAAGGATGTAGGGTGGCAGTTGGGGTGACAATACCTTTTCAGCCTTTTCAACCATCTGGAGGATTTGAACTCTGGCCCACAAAGTCAAATGGCTGATGTTCAAAAGTCCCCTCTTTTCATCCCTCCACCTCTCTTCCCCAAGCTCCTTACTAACAAAGAATGAGTCTCTTTGCTACATACAATAAAGCCTGGTGGATTTGCCCAGATTAAAGAACCCCTTGAAGTCTCTGTCAAAACTAATCTTCTCAGGAGAAACACTTGTTGATAACCACCTTGCTTTGTGAAGCAGCAGGGAAACCGGGGCCCCGCTGGAAAAGCTGGCCTCTGACCTCCCCTTCTCCACATGGCACCAGGCACCATACGATCCATGACATCATAGAACGCATCCCCCCCCCCCCCCCCCCGCCCCCCGCCCTTACCCTGCAAGCTTCCGCCCCCATTTAGCTTCTTCACTTCAAGCTGAGCCATCTTCACACCAGCCTCCTAAAGCAAGGAGGCCAGCCCTGCAGCTCCCCAGACTGTGAGAGACCCTGGCTGGCCGCCAGCCTTTTCCCTTCTCTGCCGCCCCCAGGATTTAACCCTCCACCCTGCGGAGTTCAGCCTCTCTTCATGCTGTAAAGTTTGCCAGGCGCCTGTTCAGGCGGTTTTCTCTGCACAACGGGCCCTAAGAAATCATGCACAAAGATTTCCCTCTACAGGTGGTTGTGAGCTGCAGCAGTTTTTGCTCTTGCAATGGAAATGTGTGTGTGTATTTTTTTTATTTCATTTTACCCACTAATCGAGATTTTAAAAAAAACAAAAACTGTTTTGCTTGCACCCATTATGACTTAGTATTTTCTCCAAATAGTAGGAAGAGAGATTAAATTCTTTTCGCAAGAAATGTTACCATTACCATAAGGACCACCCTTCTCTGACTCTTTTATCTTCCCACACTCCCCCACTTTGCTTTGACTTCATAAAGCCTTTTGGGAACTAAATTTTTATGTGCAAAATAATTACAATAATGAAGACACTTCGTGAATGAGAATCAATCCAAAATATGACAAAGTGGAAGAAGCACTTGCTCACTACAGAATCCCCCTCCACCCTCCCATCCCCCTGACACCACAAAACATTAGGGTGGGGGGAGACAAGACAGCACCCCCTCCCCAGTATACCGACACAACATTATCTTCCAACTGTCATGCCTCCTACCCCCCCCCCCCCCACACACACACACACAGCCCCCCGGAAGCCTGCTCCAAGAAGTCTAGGTAATTTGTACAAATATAAGTATTCAATGAAAACGACAGTAATCATGGCCAGTCATACAGATCTACTCCTCCAAACATTCACCAACTGACATCATAAACTTTGCAAAAGGCAAGCACAAGACAGTGCAAGGTATAACCTACCTTGGCGAGCTCCTTCACTTTTTGTGCAAATGTTTTCCCCTCCGCACGCTTCACACAGATTTCTAGGGAAATTTGGAAGGACTGGTGAGGGGGTGGGAGAGGTGAGGGAATGAGGGTAATATAAATAAGGGAGCGTTTCAAATGCACCACGCAAAAAGCTGGGGATTTCACGTTATGTCTGCACTCTTCCCGAAGCAAAGCAAAACAGTTCGCGTTCAGTGCCAGACTTGGTGGGAGAGGGAGGGGGAGAGAGGGGGGTGGGGGAGAGAAGAACTGAAGAGAGGGAGGGGAGAGAAAGACAGAGGGTGGGGAAGGCTGAAGGAGAGAGGGAGAAGAGAGAAAGCGAGGAAATGAGAATGGAATAGAGGCAGAAGTGAGGGGAGATGAGCGGGAAGGGAGGAGGAGAAACCAGAGAAGAAAGGAGGGGGAGAGCCGAGGGAAGGAGGAGAGCGAGGAGGCAGCCCCCCTCCCACGCTCCCACCCCCACACATTCAGGCACCTCCTGAGTAACTGATCAGAGCAAAGAACTCCTCGCCCACGTTCGAAAACCCCGTTTGGGGACTAAGTCCCGAGGCACTCACGCTCGGGGTCTATTTATAGACAGACCCTAATGGTATGCATTGCATTCTGAACATAAATGTGTGTCTGTGTGCGCGAGCGCGCGCACGGATCACATACGGTTCCGTTGACAGGTATGATTTTTTTTTTAATCTGTATATTTTTGACTGCGGTGTGTTTGATTATATCTGCTTGGGTTTTCTTCTCATTTTTGCATCAGGAAAACATGCATCATTTAAAGGTGTTTTTTGGGGAAATGGTGGGGGTCTTAAAGCTTACAAAACCCTAGCTAACCCCCCTCCCCACACACAGACCCCCCCAGCAGAGCTGGGATATTTGCAGAGTTGGGGCTGTTGCAAAGGCTCCAGCTCTGGCTCGTGTAGCACGCCCAGTTCCAGCAGTGTGTGCTATTGACCTGCACTGACGTCAGTGCGTCATTAGGTCTCCCTTAGAAACACTGACTTTCAAAAATAGTATCAAATTAATTCAGTTGGAGCCTGGTGAAGAAAGGCTACTAGCTGGAATCAGCCATAAAACTCCAGAATTTTCAGCCCTAGATCTCTTCTTTTTCTAGGAGCCAAACAGAAATCAGATTGTATGGAAAATGCCATTGATGGGATTTTTCCTCCCCCTAAGAAAAGGGACCAAATTAGATTGCAAAACCCAGAACTGCTTCTTCTTCTTTTTTTCTTTTTCCCTTTCCCCTCTTTTTTTTTTCTGATCTAAAAATAACCCCTGCTTGAGCTGACTGCGGCATCTTTTGTGTTGCAGCTCTCTGTTTTTAGCAGTGTGGTCTGGTGAAGTGGGGAACACGGCACAGATTGCCATCTATTGATATTTGGGAAGCCAAGAATTAATTTTAATAAAACAGGTGGGTCTTATTGTGATGGTGGGTAATAAAGGAGGGGGCGCCACAAGAGAGATTTATGCCATTCACACTTTCCCGTTTCATGTTTTTCCAATTCATCTTTTTAGGATCTAATTCCTACCCCACATGTCTCACGTGGCCTCTGACCAGCACAAGCAACCCCCATTCATACAAACACAAAGCACCAGCACATTCACACTTAGCAGAGACAGTACATTCATAAGCAAAGGCTCTGGATCTTTCTTCCTCTCGTGGCTGCTTGGCAGAAATGGCGTAGAGCCCACCAAAATGGGATTAGGTTTAATCTGGGGGATTTAAGTTTGCCATCGAATCATTAGATTGCATTGTCAAAATCTGCATTTATTTAAAATCTAATTTTTATAGAGGACCAACCACCCCCTTCACCTAACAATGCGGTTTTAATTGGTCCATCTTATAACTATATATATATATATATAATCTGTGAGTTATATACGTGCATAGAGGAAGTGCCTCCCTCCTGGAAGCCAGGTGGGTGATATCTTCCACTCGCAAGCGTTCAGGAAGGGGGGATATTAGATCTTTCTCTTTTCAGAGGAGGCATTTTACAATAATTTTGTATTGTCTTCATTTTTCATATTCCTACTTCCCACCCTTTCTCCCTTACCCACTCTTCTCAAATGTGCTGAATTTGTGCCTCTGGGTGACAAAAGAATTTTGGTTTCTCTGACCCATTCAATCTTTGGCCTCTGCTGAGACTATTAATGAGGGGACTAATTAGGGCCATTGTGTACAGGGGCACTCTTGGAGGCCACTAGGATGACAAGGGATGTGTGTGTGTGTGTGGGGGGGGGGGAATGGGTTGGGTGGAGGCAAGGAGAGCCCAAGATATATTTAAATCCTATGACTCAAAATTAAGAGGGCCAGCATTTTTTTTTTTTTGATACAGCTACAAGGTCAGGTTCATAATCACCCAAACATTTGTGCTTATCATTATTTCCTAAAAGAATGAGGCCCTTCCATTAATTCTCTGAAATGGAGTTGAGAGAGAGAGAGAGACCTGGGTAAGATCTAATCGACCTCAACATTTTCAGACAAGAACAGAATATGCATGATTCTACCATGCCAGGCTAGCAGACCAGGGGAATGGAAGGCAGAGAAAATCATACCCCCACTCTTACCCATCTGTCCCTTGATCAGCCCCAAGGAGGAGCATTGAGGGTGAGTCAGGAGACTGTGGGGCAAGAGTTTATCTAAGGACAATTTCTGGTGTTTGGAGGAAACTTCAACTGGTGACAGACTGACCACGTGGTTTCCCTTGTCCTGCCCTGCCCCCCTTCCTTCTCTGAGGGTTCTGAGAGGACAAGACAATGGTCAATAGTTAGTGCAGCCACAGCAGCAGCAGCAAAGGGGATGTGCAATGAGAAAACCGAGTGTCCCCTCTCTCTCCATAACCAGCACTTACAGACTTTGGTAAAGACACTGATCAGTGGATGCTTTCCAGCCAGTCAGGCACCTGCAAACCACCACAAGGGCTTGCAAGGGTTCCCATACACCCTTCATCACAAATGCATTCATTCACAGAAACCGAAACAGTCATTCATGCACCGGCATACAACCACATTCATTCATATTTTAGCCACAACTGCAGCCACACATTCACCTGCAGAGGCCAGGCAAGTGTGCACAGCAGGGACACACTTTAGAAGGCTGTATTCTACTCCTTTCCTCTTACACACACATACACACACACACACACACACACACACACACACACACACCCCATCACTGTTTACCCTGCTTCCTTCTCCCAGGGGGTTTCAACTCTGAAGTGTGCAAAATGCTGACAGGAATAAATTTCAGATGGTCACAGCCCCAGCCTGTATAAAGACCCACTAACTTGGTCCATGATCAGATCATGAAAAAGATGCCCAAGAGCTGGCAGAGCTACAAATGCCTAGGTGTATGAGGAGGGCCAGTTCTTTTCCTGGCCTGGTTTTCCTCACTTGGCAGCTGGTGAATACAGAGAGGGCCAAGGGAGGGGCTTAGAATGTGGCCCAAGACTGCACAATGTCCCACTTGGCCTGTTCGGATCTTGTCCTTTGGGGAAAGGTTAGGCTTGTGGAGAGCAGTCAAGTCCGGCAGGAGCCAAGACTTGGCATCCCAAGGCCTTGGGAATTCTTGTCAGCTTGCACATGAAGGATGGGGAGCTGGGGATTCTCCATTTGCCCCTCCAGATTCACTTTACACCAGTGGTTCTCAACCTTCTGGCCCTTTAAATACAGTTTCTCATGTTGTGACCCAACCATAAAATTATTTTCGTTGCTACTTCATAACTGTAATGTTGCTACTGTTATGAATCGTAATGTAAATATCTGATATGCAGGATGGTCTTAGGCGACCCCTGTGAAAGGGTCGTTCGACCGCCAAAGGGGTTGCGACCCACAGGTTGAGAACCGCTGTTTTACACTCTCTCCACTCTCCTCTGTGCCCAGAAAGGTGGACTTCTATGGACTTCTTGAACAGATTCTATTGATCTCTGTTTCAGCCCATGGGGGACCCTAGCAGGGAAACTGAGGACAGGAGCAGAGCACAGTAGGGTACTTAGTCTCCCATCTGCCTCCTTGCCAAGCTATGGGTTGTCTGGGGCTGTGTCCCTCTGCCGAAAGCCACAGCTGCTGGCAGGTGGCCCTCTTGCACAGCTACAGTTACCACTGTAAGTCCTCTCTGTGTGTATGACTACATCTAGACCAGCAATTCTCAGACTCTCTAGGTGTATGAACCTCTTCACCAGGACAAAAGTCCCTGAATGCACATGCCTCATTGGCTCCTACGGGCTACCTAAAAAAGTCTCCCATCAGAATACTGGGTAAGTAGTGTTTGTTTTAGTACATAAAACACGGTGAGTTTTTCAGGCAAGTACATGGAATCAAAGAATAGATACCGCAGAGTGGTTAAGGAAAGAGTTCTGAAAGTGGACCATCAGCTCAGCTGTCTACCAGTTTGTTCTCATGGACAAGTTATTTAATTTCTCTAAGCCTCAGTTTTCTCTTCTATAAAGTGGGAATGATAATAATAGCACCCTACTCTTAGAATTGTTACAAAGACTGTACCAGATAATGTACGTGAAAGTGTATAACACAGTGATGGCGAACCTGTGACACGCGTGTCAGAGGTGACACGCGAACTCATTTTTTTGGTTGATTTTTCTTTGTTAAATGGCATTTAAATATATAAAATAAATATCAAAAATATAAGTCTTTGTTTTACTATGGTTGCAAATATCAAAAAATTTCTATATGTGCCATGGCACCAGAGTTAAGTTAGGGTTTTTCAAAATGCTGACATGCCGAGCTCAAAGGGTTCGCCATCACTGGTTATAACACAAAGCCTGGGACAGAGTTAGCCCACAATAAATGTTAGCACACTCACAACTACTAATAGTATTAGCATGCATTCTACAGATGGTCTTCTATGGGACATCTAGAACTTTGAAAGTTTTTGAACAAGGGCCAACAATAAAATGTTCATTTTATGTCATGACCTGATGACATACACATGCTGAAAGAAAATTGCAATGCATTTTGATATTTCATTTGTTCTATTTCGTTAAAAATGGGTATCACAACAATTAATATAGAAACAGTGATCTGGTGAACCTTTTGGGATCAATGTAGTGAGGACATCCTTAAAGGTGACAGAATAGGGAAAGACCATTTCCTGATGTCTTCTAAACAGGTGTAGTCACATTAATGGGGAAGAAATCATTTGGAGATATTCTCTACAGAACCTGAAATTTATTCAACAAGCATTTGAATGGACTTGTGTGTAAGAAACTAGGAGTTGGGGCTTGAGCTCAAGGAGCTTATGGTTGAGTAACAGAGTTAAGATTCATTCACTCATTTATTCATGTAACAAACTGAGCACCTACTGTGTGTGAGAAAGCACTGTTCTTCATCAGTGTACAAGAAAGAATTTTCTGACCTCACAAAGCTGTTTCATGACAGTGACAGACATAAATAAATAACCAAATAAACATACTATGGTTCAGATAGTGATAATGGCTCTTAAGAAAAAGGACATGGGTAGTGACTGGTAGGAAGGCCTCTTCTAAATCAAGTAGTCAGGGAACACTTGTCTATGGACAAGGTATTTGGCCAGAAATGTGGGAGTGAACTGTGTACATTCTAAGAGACATACTCCTTTAAGAAGGACCAATAAGAGCAAAGGCCCTGAGGCAGAAACGGAATATTCTAGATATAGGAAGAAAGTCAGAGTGTCAAGAGCTTAATGAGCATGTGAGAAGTAGATGGGGCCAGATGACATAGGTTCCTGAACATCATGGTAATCTCAAATTACATCTAAATGGAATGGAGGATTTTAAGCAAGAGAGTGACACGATCTGACTTACGGCTTTGAAGGATCACTCTTGCTGCAGTAGGGAGAACTGACTAACGAGGGCAAAAGGGAAACAGTGGGACTGGTCAGGGGGCTATCACTGCAGTCCAGACAAGAGACGTTGGTGGTTTGGACTAGGTTGTCATGGATGGTGGTGGCAAAAAGTGGCTGAATTAGCGGTATCGATTTTGAAAGTCATTGCCCTTACATACCCATAATATAACATAGAAGGTGAGGTGCCAAGAGAGAGTTGTGAGAACTCAAGTGAAAATTACATCTGGCATTTGAACTGTGTCTTCAAGGATGAATGGACAGAAATGGTAAGGAAGGAGAGGACAGTACAACAAAACAGAAGAGCATATGGAGTGAAGGCATAAAAGAGGGAAAGCAGAAGCCATGTTTGGGGCTCAGGGGTGATTCTGTGGATTATGAGAGGCCTGAAGGGGTGGAATAGACTGAACAGGTAGGTTTGGGGCAAATCATAAAGGGCCCGGAGTGCCATGATAGTGTTGGGGCGGCTATCCCAATGGAGAACCACTCCAAGTTTCTAAGGAGGGTTTTGTGAAATCAGAGCTCAGCCTTAAGAGAGTACTGGGCAACTTGGGGCGGAAGGGGAATCGAGAAGCATCTGCTTTGGGCCTCAGTAGATTCATTCATCCTGGAGATCTTTGACCTACGCGGATCCTGAATCTTTTGTTCCAGCCAAATCAGTCTTCTCTGTGACCAGTGGACTGACCACAACCATTCCTTCCCCTTTGCCTTTGTTCATGTAGTTCTTAGCACCTAGGTGCTTCCCCCGTTCCTGTCCATTTACTCAAATCATCCCCATTCTTCTCTGGCTCCTTGACCTCTACTTCTCTCTCTCTTCTATAAAAGTATTTGTTTATATCATTCATTATGGCTCTTAACCTCATATAACCACTCATATTTCCTTAAATATGTATTTCAAGAATATAGGACGTCCCTCATGAGATATAAATTCCATCCCATCAAGGACCGTACCTGGCACTTCCTTTGTTTTCTTCACAGTGTCTGGCATTTAATAGCCATCCTATATATTAAATCCTATATAATAAAAGCCGAATATGCTAAGTGTCTGGGTCGACTGGTCATCTGTTCTACCAATCAGAGCATAATATGCTAATGATATGCTAAGGCCGCCCAACCGCTCCCTATGATGTGCACTGACCACCAAGGGGCAGATGCTCTAACCAGTAGGTTACCTTGCTGCTGGGGTCTGAGAGAGATGGGCTGGACATGCCCTGGAGCCCTCCCTCGGTCTCTCCCAGACCGGCCAACCTCCTACGTCCTTCCCCGGCCCCAATTGTGCACTGGTGGGGTCCCTCGGCCTGGCCTGCACCCTCTTGCAATCCAGGACCCCTCGGGGCATATCGGAGAGCCAGTTTCAGCCCAATGCCACAGGCTAGGCCGAGGGACCCCCACTGGTGCATGAATTTGTTACCGGGCCTCTAGTTCAATCATATTAACCACTCTCATACATACCTAATACAGTGAGTATGGAGAACCAAGTGGCCTCCTGAAGAGCCAGTGGTAGAAAGGCAGTTGACCAGATAAACTGACGTTTAGAAACACAGCCAAAGGAGGCCCATCTCCCTGTCTTTATCCCTCTTCCCATTCCTCGGCCATCCCAGAAACGCACACACTAAAGTCTCTAGACACACTTCGGTTTTGCCTTTCTTAGAACTACTGTCCTGGGGAATTACCTCTGCTCTAGGGAATACAATCCACGTTCAAGAGAACACAGCAAGCCCACGATTTCCAACAGGGAGACACGCAAGGACACGGGAGTGGGCCTCGGTGGATTCAGTGTCCTCCCCCTGGCCACCTCACATTCTCACCCCTCCTCCAGCACCGATAGGTGGCTTCCCTGGCTCCTTGCCCCCAGCCTTTGGGCCACATGGTACATATCACTTTTCATGGAGACATACGGGCTTCCGCTCTAGAGTGCTGCCCCCTGGCAGTGCCCGCTTCACTTCACCAGCCATTGGAAACTGCAGCCAGCGAGACGCAAGTTTCAAGACAGCAACAGGGCTGCGTGGCCTCTCCCGACACCTGACACCTTCAGGGACATGGGTCACTTAAGGACACATTGCAAAGGCACAGATGAAGGGTTCCCTTTTCTGTTGCTGTGGACACTCAATGTGGTGCTAGGCCTGTGCTTGGCCTCCACTGCTCACTGGTTCTTTCCAGATGCTCCTTTGGGAGGAGAGTTGGGGGGGACTCGGGACCCAGTGAGGGCACTGCCCCGGGAAGGATGGGGATGTCTGATTCTTGCTCATGTACTGAGCACTGAGCTGGGCACAGGCCCAGGCTCAATGTGACAGGGCACCTGACTCAAACGAACTGGTTGAGACCCACCAAGCCAGGATGCCAGGGCACTGGTGTGGTGATGCAGGCTGAACAGTGCTGGGGGGACCCTACTCCCCTTTCAACGTCTCTTCTCTCCACCCCTTCCCAAGCCAAGCTTAGGGTGAACTTCCAGAACTGGCTCTTCACTTGGGGAAGAGCCCCCACACCTGCCTCCTGCCTCCACCCCTGACAGCAGGGGCTCTGGGGGGGTCAGGGAAGCGAGAACTGCTTTCTCGAGTTCCATCTCCCCCCCCCCCCCGCCACCACCCCCAAAATTCGGGCTGGCACGGAGCTGTGCACCCCGGACCCCAGCTCCTGGGCAGAAAGGGTGGGGTTCCCAAGGCCTGGGGTGAGGATGGGGGAGGAGGTGCGGCTGCAGAAGGCAGCTTTCCCGCAGCCTCCCCAGGCCGGCTCACCCCCGCCGCCGCCGCGGTCTTCCTCCCACGCGTGGAAGCCGCACGACCGGAGGCGGCACGCGGCCCTGCGCGGCGGCCACGTGAGGGGGCGGGGCCTGCGCCCAGGATCCCCTCGCGCGCTGCCTGCGTAGGAGCCGGGCCCCGCCCGCCGCCCGCCGCCCGCCGCCCGCTCCCCGCTCCCCCCTCCCCCCTCCCGCGCCGCCCGCCGGCCGCCGCCCCCGCAGCGCCGCGCGCCGCCTCCGCCCTGAGAGCTCCCGCGCGGGGGCGGCGGCGGAGCCGGGGGAGCCGGGCCGGCGGAGGGAAGGGAGGGGGAGGTGGCGGGAGCCGGAGGGCGGGCGCCTGGGCACCGCCGAGCCCTCCGCCCCAGGGGACCCCCAGCCCCAGCCCCCCAAAGGCTCTCCGGGACCATCCGGGTCTTTTCTAGATTTGGGGCGAGGGGAAGCAGGGGTGCGGGCTGGAGCTGCAGGCTGGTGGAGGCGGGGGACGGGGGGATGCAGGCGTCTGAGAGCACCTCCCCCATCCGCCCACGCGCGCGTGCTCTCCGGGCGCCGGCGGCCCGCTCCGCTGCTCGTGACTCTGCGTCGTGCTGGCAGAGCCGCAGCGTCCCGCGGGGGCGGGCGTGGGGGCGGGGGGAGCTGCGAGCGCTGCCCCTTGTGCATGCCCACCCTGGGACGTGCCCAGCCACGCCACCTCCCTCCCTCCACCCGCCGAGACCGTGACCTTCCCGATCCCGCCCCTGTGCCCTGTCCACACCGCAGGGCACTGTCTGGTGTCGCCATTCTGCACCTGGTTGGCACTGAGAGCGCCCATCGCGTCCCCTGGGCACCCCCACTCCTACTCTAGAGCCCGCCTGGGGGGGAATGGCCAGGGGAGGGGGCCACACAGACTGTCCGCAGGGCCCCTTCCGCGCACTCCCCCTGGAACAGGACAGTGGAAAAACAAACAGGAACTCTGCCGAAGATGGAGCCCAAACACCGGCTCCTGTCCGCCTCCCCAGCGTGGATCGGCACGTGTGTCCGCCCCCGGGGTAAATATTGTGGTTCGGTTCCGCTCAGCGCCCAGAAGACGCACTTGCTGCCCCTGGTAACTGGGCAGCCGGGCCTGGCCCCGGCTCTCTCCTGTAGGAGGCCGCGCTGCTGACGCAGGGCCCAAGATAAGGCCGTGTGTTTTGGACACGCGGAGAGAGGTGGGGTGAGAGAATAAATATTATGAAAAGCAACAGGTACTCAGAAGTCACACTCGGTGCCCTCCTGTGGGCAACACCCTGCACTGGAGGGTGTGGGCTCACGCCGAGGGCGGGACTGTGAGAGCTGGTTTGCCCTCCCCTGGCTGGAGGTGGACTCGGGAGGCAGCCCTGAGAGACAGATGTGAGGCCCCCTCACCAGGTGAGGGGCAACCGAGGCTGCGCGGCTGAGCTGGGCCTTGAGCGGTCCAGGTTGCAGCCATAGCTACTATCTAAGGTTCTTGCCCGGAAAGAGAAATTGGAGCAAATGGATCGGGTTCCCCTGGTGGGTCGAATCTGGTTGTCCTGCACATCAGGAACTTGAGGACGTCCTTCGGAAAGCTCTCTACCTTTTTGTTACTCAGGATAGCCATTTCATACACGGTAGCAGCAGCTTGTCCTTTGATTAGAGTTCCTTTCGTCACCTGGTATTGCCGTCAAGACAGGGGTTTTTGCACAAGTGTGCAGAAGACCTCAGGAGAGGGCTGCGCTCCTTGGGGAGGCATTGGGACCCTTTGACCTTTTATTTATTCATTCATGCTTTGAGGGCTCACTGTTTCATGCCTTCTGCAAGGCACTGGGGAAACTCAGTGAACATGCCAGGGGCTCTGATGGTGGGGAGTTTTGGGTCCACTGAGAAGACAGTGAGTGCGTATGTCACGGTGAGATAATTGCTAGAACTGGGTTGCTCAGGTGCAACTGGAATCTGCCCTGGGGACTCTCAGCAGCCAGCTTAGGCTGCATTACGGGGCAGTAACCAGTGGTTCCAACAGCTCGGGCCTCAGCGGTTCTCAACCTGTGGGTCGCGACCCCTTTGGCGGTCGAACAGCCCTTTCACAGGTGTCGCCTAAGACCATCCTGCATATCAGATATTTACATTACGATTCATAACAGTAGCAGCATTACAGTTATGAAGTAGCAACGAAACTAATTTTGTGGTTGGGTCACAACATGAGGAACTGTATTTAAAGGGCCAGGAGGTTGAGAACCACTGGAAACAATCAACGTCCACCACAGGTCTGTGGTTCTCTTCATTCTGGAACCAAAGGTGAGGGTGCAGTCCCTCTATGGGACTGGCTGGTTTCAATGGCAGACGGAAAATGGAGATGGCAGAGTCATGTAATGGTTTCTGTTCCAAAACACCCTATGCCACTCCCACTCACGCTTCCTTGATCAAAGCAAGTCATGTGATTACGGTGGCCATAAATGGAGCAGGAAGTATCATCTTTCCACAGGGTGAGGCCAGTGGGGAAGGACAGTAAATATCTTGACAAAGAATATAATCTTCCACAGCCTCCCAGAGTTGGTGAGGCTTGGGGTGATTGCAAATGTGAATTCGAACTGGGGCCAGTTGGGCAGACAAGGCAAGGAGGATATTCCTGCAGCCTCAGGGGCCACAGTCATGGAGGCATAAAACTGGTTGGTGGGTTCAGACAAGCCGGTCACCTCCCATTCAACACCCTTTCCTCTGTGTCTGCACAGTGTAGGGCAGGTAGCATTCTGTGTCCACCCTGCCCTCTCGGTGGGAATCTCTTTTTTGTTTCGAGGATTGTTTCTGGGGGAAGAACATTGATTTATTGTTATATGTCTTCCCAAAGAAAATGGACACAAGTTACCTAAGAATTCTTGTCCTCCATAACTACTGGAAAACAGACCAAAAAATCAGCAGATTGCCATAAAATTCTTGACTCCTTGGAGACGGTGGCTGTGCATGTGGGCTGAAGCTACTAGAATGACCACTGTAGATGTCAGGTCTTCTAAAATGTCAGCCTGTGTTCATGGAGCTGTTTCAGGGAATGTCTCTGGCTGGTTCTGATGGCCCCCAGGCCTCAGCAAATCAGCTTCTCTTGCCTGGTGAGCCTGGTCAATAAAGGCCTCCTTTCCACCCCCTTCTTCTAGCAGTTTCTATCCTATTTTAGGTATTAAAAGAGGTACACCACTTGGCCAAACTGTCTAGGTGGCAACCCCCAACCCCCACTGCTGCTAAGCAAGAATAGGTGATTCCTGAACTATTGGTTAAACGTTGTGTAGTGGTTAGTTCTTGGCTCAGAACTGACTGGCTATTAGCTCCTTCCTTTGGTTAAAACAAGTCACCAGGCCAAGTTCAACATCAGTAGGGCCGAGAAATATACTGGGGGAAAAAAAAAATCCAACTTACCACAGTGCCACAAAAAGTGAGATCAGCAATAGGACTAGAATGTTCTGTGTGGCTTTATTCACTATTGTCCCATGTTCACGTGGACATGCATGACAAGTACTGCAAGAAATATCACATATCAAGTGCTTTCCTCCTCTCTAACTTCCCCTAGAAGTTTAAATATTGTTTCCTTTACTCACTATTCACTACTTCTTACACCAAATATGTGGGGGTTTTCCTCCACCAAGCAGTTCTTCAACTGTCCAGACACCAGCTGGGTGTCCCTCAATTCAACTCAATTCTGACAATAACTGCCTGTAGTTAGCAAAGACCCCACAGGTTGAGGGCTCAGTCCCACAAGTGCCCTCCCTCACCCCACCCCCACCCTCACTTAGATGTTAACTGCAAGTCCAGGTTGTCACCTGTGTTTCTCAACTTCTGGCTATAAATTAAACCCTCCTCGGGTTTGATAATTTGCTAGAATGGTTCCCAGCGCTCAGGAAAACAGTTTACTTACCAGATAATTGGCTTAAAGAGATATAACTCAGAATAGCCAGATGGAAGGGATGCATAGGGCAAGGTACGTGGGAAGGGATGTGGAACTGCCAGGCCCGATCCAGGCACGCAACCCTTCCGGCACCTCCACATGCTCAGAAACCTAGACGCTCTCAGGACCGCGTACTGTTGTCTGTGTGTGTGTGTGTGTGTGTGTGTTTCTAATAGAGGTTTATTACTTAGCCACGATTGATTAAACCATTGGTCACTGGTGATTAACTCAACCTGCAGCCCCTCTCCTCTTCTAGGAGATCAGGGCAGGGGCAGGAAGTTCCAACCCTCTAATCACAAGGTTGGTTCCCCTGGCAACCAGCCCCCATCCTGAGGGGCGTCTCAAAAGTCACCTCATCAACCACCTCAAGTGTGGTCTCTAGGGGCTTGTTTAGAATAACAAAAGATGCTCCTTTTACCTTTATTCCTCCTAAACCTTAGGAAATTCCATAGACTGACTATATATGTCCTATTCTACATCACAATATCGCATATGTATTTGAATTTCTTGTAGTAAAAGGCACATAACATAAAATTTATCATTTTGTTGTACAACCATCACCACTATCTACTTCCAGAACTTTTTCATTTCAAACGAACTCCATATTCATTAAACAATAACTCCCCATGTCCCCTCTCCCGCTCACCCCTAGTAACCTCCACTCTACTTTCTGTTACTCTTTGTCTCTATGAATTTGCCTAGTCTAGGAACTTCATATAAGAGGAATGATACAAAATCGTCCTTTTGCGTCTGACTTATTGAGCATACTGTCTTCAAGGTTCATCCATGTCAGAGCATGTACCAGAATTTCACTCCTTTTCATGGCTGAATCATATCCCATTGTACATATCCACATCCTCCCCGCCCCCACCGCATTCATCTGCTGATGGACACTTGGTTTGCTCCCACCTTTTGGCTATTGTGAACAATGCTGCTATGACCATTGGCACGCAAGTATCTGTTGGTGTCCCTGCTTTCCATTCTTTGGGGTATATAAGGTTCTGCTATGTTTTAAATTCAAATTAAACAATAGGCTAATTTATATAGGTTAAGTCAAATTAAACTTCCAGCTCTTTCCTCTTCTTGGTGCTGGACAAGGCAGTGAAGAGCGCCGTTTTACGGCTGGGGACACTGAGCAGGAGGCCGGGGCTGAAGATTAGGACGGGAGGCTCCACCCTTGGCTCGCACTAGAGTAGTGGTTCTCAACCTTCCTAATGCCGCGACCCTTTAATACAGCTCCTCATGTTGTGGTGGCCCCCAACCATCAAATTATTTTCGTTGCTACTTCATAACTGTAATTTTGCTGCTGTTAACGAATCGTAATGTAAATACCTGATATGCAGGATGTATTTTCATTGTTACAAATAGAACATAATGAAAGCATAGTGATTAATCACAAAAACAATATGTAATTATATATGTGTTTTCCGATGGTCTTAGGCGACCCCTGTGAAAGGGTCGTTCGACCCCCAAAGGGGTCGAGACCCACAGGTGGAGAACCGCTGCACTAGAGGCACATCCCTGAGGGCAAGGGTTGCAGTCTGTCCTTATCACTGTCTATCTCCAGGACGGGGGATTATGGTGCAGTCGATATATTTTGAAAGAATAAGTGAATGTGGTTTTTGTGTGCTTTACACTCTGGCAGAGCCTCTCAAATAAACTCTTCTTCTCCAAATCTCCCTCTCCATCTACTAGACACGTCCCCACCAGAGGGACTTGGGCAAACAAGCTGTCTCAGACCCACGTCTTAAAGGACAACAACTTCAGCCGCAATAAGGCCTGAAAAGGTTGCTTTCCAAAGGGCTCTGTTCACAGTCACAGCATGCCCTTCTCCTCATCTTGCGTGTGGCTCCATTTGAGCTCACCCAGGGGTTCCCTGCAGTTCCAGGAGCACCTGGCTCCTGGCTGGTGTGTGACACCCACTGGGGGGGTGGGGAGGGCTGCCTCTGGCTTGGGGGTGGTGGGATCTGAACACCTTCAAACCAGATTTTACTAGGGATCTCTGGCCTGCTGCCTAATTGCAGGTCCTGTTATCTCAGTGCTGTCCTGGGGTTCGGGAACCTCAACCCAAATTCCCTTTTGTTTACAAATGGAGAGAAATATAACTTCAATGGAGTGGTGAAGATGCTGCTCTTGCTAAGCTGCACTGTGGACTCGGCGTTTGCTTTAGAAAATGGGGGCTCTACAAGGATTCCCTGCTCTCTCCTTCTAGGAGGAGTGGGCTTAGGGCTCCCAGAGGAGGTAAGGGGTGTGGCTTCAATCATCTGGGGTCCTTTGTCCACTGCTTCCTGCCTGCAAGACAACAAAAGCTGGTCATTAACGGCACAGAGATGGGCTGCACGGGCATCGGGACTGTCTCTGCTAATGGAGGGAGTCTGAAAGAAAGAAGAGAGGTGATGGGGAGAAACACACAGGCATCCATTTCTTGCCCCCAAAGAACCTGGCTCGTGGTTCAGTTCCACCAGGGGATTTCTTTGACTAAGAAGACGCTGAGACAAAAGGTTTCATGGTGGAGCTGGGGTGGGGGCTGCAGATGCGCTCCTGCAGTACTGGCCAAAATAGAGCACTAAAGTCTTCTATCTAGAGCCGGACTGGAGGCAACCAGCACCCCTCTCCGCCGACAGGGTGCGGGGCGGAGCCGGCCCCGGAGGGAGGCAGCTTGCCCGGGCAGCAGAGGGTTAACCCCTCCTGGCGCCCAAGGACGTCAGAGCGGTTTCTATCTGTGGCTGGAATTGAGAGCTTTCATCCCTTGTTATTTTCCCTCCTGCCTTTGCTTTTTATTGTGTTAGGAGTTCGTGATTTGGCTTTTTTTTTTTTTTTAATGTTTTTAAAAGATTTAGAGGGGAGAAAAAATTCATCCCAGTGAAAGGGTGGGAACCTCAGCTGATAGGAGAGTGGGCTGTTGGGAGGGGCCAACAATTGTCCTGGATTCAGGGTCGGCACCCTTACGAGCACCCCCTCATCCCTCCATTCCCCTGAGCCCCAAAACCTCAACTTGGGCAAAGGGGCTTCCTGCTTTGGAGACCCCCTCCACCACTAGTCTGCTAGGAGAAGAGCTGTTGACAGGGGTCACCCCCCATGGGTGCCCCTCCCAGACACACCATCTTCCTGAACAGTGGTCTGAGCCTCTGTGGGGCTGGGAGGCCAGGAGATCCACGGTTCTGCTCTGTCCCTTTTCCCTCTGCCCCTTTTTCCCCTGCACCCTTTTCCCTCAGTGGGGACATGCATGGGGAGGAAGGACACAACCTCGCTGAGAAGGACACACTCTCTCTGAATGCAAGGGAGGAGCATGCACCTGCCACTGAGGAAAACAGAGGCCACCAGGCTCCAGAAATGAGGGGAGAGGTGGCCTGGGTTACTCAAGGACAACCGAGAGCTTAGACATTTATAAGATATTTATCAAAGGAGGGCATGTTCAGCCTATGGCCATGGGGACCAGCATCTTCTGTAGCAAGCAGGCTTCACGTCAGAGTCCTTGCTCTGAGGCCGAAGTCGCAGAGCACGAAGGTCAGGTGAGAGAAAGGTCAGGTGGCCAGGGCGTGGCACTGGGGAGCCAGAAACTGAGACAGAGATGAGGAGACAGAGCCTTTGAACTGCAGAATTCCCGAGCTGGAAGGGGATGCATGAGGGTATCTAGGGGGGCTGCTCCCCAGAGCAAGAATCGTGTCAGCCCACGTCCCCGAGGTGGAGGCATCCAGTTGGCTGCATAATTTGGGCCCCAGGGAGATGACCGGGCATGGACAACAACTACTTCCTGATGGAGCCTGGTAACAGGGAAGCCCTGGGAAGCTGCAGGACTTGCAGGGGGCGAGGGGGGAGCTCAGAAGGCATCTGCACCTCTCCTATTCTCACGTGTAGTGACTCTGACAGTGAAAGCAAGCCCTGGGTAATGGTCCCCTCGTGTTAAAGATCGGAACTGGGTCTTCTGACCTAAGACTTCCATCATACAAATGGACCTCTACCAAGGACAGACTACATCTGGAGGGGATCATGACAATGGTGCTTGGCAGGAAAACCTCCCACCTGATCAACATAACTTAGAACTGAAGCTTGAAAGAAAGAGGGAGGGGAAAATATCCATCTGCAATGACAAATGGATATCGCAGAAAAAGCAAAAGCAAAGGAGTTCTCAGTTAAGTTTATGTGGGCTCAGGTTTGGGCTGGGTGTCTTTATTTTCTCCTCAGGCCCTCTCTCCATCCATTTGCCTTTATGCCTGGAGACCTGCCTTTATGTATCAGCGGGCTCTCAGGCCCCCCTGGCTTCTATTACGTTCAGCCAACAAGAGTCAGCCAGCAGAAGATTGGAAGGTGGAAGGCAAATAAAGTTGGGACATTTATTGTGTGGCTCCCTCCCAGCTGCGTCACCACGCCTGGGCTGCATCCCTCTTCTAAAGACCACGGTTCTTGTCAGGTCTGCTACGGCACTGCTAGGTTCTGGTGTCTACCCCTCCCTTTGCCCCTTCAGGGCTTGGAATGGTACCATATCCCCACTGGGCTAGTTCCTCTCTGGCTTCCCTTAACCCTGCCCAAACCATCAATCCGGCCCTTTATTAAACTCTCAATGATCCCACCCGAGAGTACCACCCACTTCCTGCTGGGACCCTGAGCAATACAATAATTGAATAAATGATATAAAGTTGAAACCGTAACCTGAGGTTAATATAAGCTCAAAACCATCCCCAAGACTTGGTTGGATGAGGCTTATGACATGAATTCTCTGATGGTAAGGATTCCCTTCATCTGGATAAATTGGTCTCGTTGCAGTGGGCCAAGAAGTAGAACTCAGTTCATTCGTTTATTTAAAAAAATGTTGACTGCGTTTCTGCTGTATGCCATACACTCCACTAGGGACTGGGGAGCCAGTGGTGGGCTAAACAGATAAACCTCCTACCCTCGTGGTGTTTTTAGTCTAGCGGGAGAGACATTAATCACACAACCACAAATATAAATATGTAATAGAAGCTGAGATAAATCCTTGGCAAAATAACTACAAGTTTTTCTGAGGGCACCAATAGGATGCTGACAAGGTGTGGAACATTAGAGAGACTCTAAGTTTAGCCAGCAGGACACTAAAGTTTACAGTGCTTCCTTATATATACAACTTCATTTGATTATCACATCATTTTGTGAGCTGGACATATAGAGGGGCCACTGTTTAATTTTATAGCTGATATAGAAGTCCCAATTGGTACAGTAGCATACACATCTTAGTTATACTTATATTCATTGCAAAGAACTTTAGTATCCAAATGTATTTATAGTCTAACAGAATGAGGTTGTGCGTTACATTCAATGGTTGTGCGTGATAAGTAAGTCAGGTTATGGTTCAATTCAGTTCCATTGGACAGTCTGCTAATCTGTCAATATGAGACTGGAAGGAGTTACCATCATCTTGTTAAAAATTTTCTTTTTTCAACTTTATTAAGGTATAAGTGACAAATAAGAGCTGTATTTACTTAAGGTGTATATACAACATGATGTTTTTATATATGTATACACTGTGAAATGATTACCACAGTCAAGATGGTTAGCATCTATCACCTCACATAGTTATGATTTCCTCTCTCCCTCCCTCCCTTCCTTCCTCCCTCCCTCCCTCCCTCCCTTCCTTCCTTCCTTCCTTCCTTCCTTCCTTCCTTCCCTTCTCCCTCCCTCCCTCCCTCCCTCCCTCCCTCCCTCCCTCCCTCCCTCCCTTCCTCCCTCCCTTCCTTCCTTTTTTCTTTCTGTGAGAACACTTAATACCTACACACTCTTAGTAAATTTCACTGTAGACACCATGCTGTACATTAGACCTCCAGAACTTATTCATGTTGCAGAAATGAAACTTTGATCCTTTGACTGCCGGGAGCCAGCCCATCCTTGCTGTTTCAAGGGACCTGGCATATATGGCATACTGTTCTTAATATGTTTGCTCACCTTCTTGGCACTATGTGTTTTAACCAAGGTCTCTGAGAAAGGTTGTTTCCCCAGGTAGGGATTTTCCCCTGAAGCTAGGGAGGGAATAAAACCTCTTAACTAAGTGCCAGGTGGGTAATTAATCACTTTAACTATGAACAATCATGCTTAAGCTACATAATCTTTACTCCCTGGAATGGAGATAAGAAACGCCCTAACCTTTGTAATAGAGATTGATAGGATTGAATCAACTGGTATAAATACAGATGTAATAAGACAGCAGAATACAGAACTTAGAACACAGAATGGAGAGACGGAACCTAGGCACAGAACCTACACAGAACATTCCCTAGAGACAGAAGAACTTCGCGGGAGAGAACATGGCAAAAGATCCTGGACAGAAACTGGCCTCAGAACCTAGAGACAGAACCTAGCGAGAGAACATGGCAAAAGATCCTGGACTGAACCTGACTACAGAAATTGGCAAGAGAACCTGACTAGAACTTGGTGACTGAACCTGGCTGGAGAACCTAGCGAGGGAACATGGCTACAGAACCTGGAGAACCTAGCAAGAGAACGTGGACACAGAACCTGGCTGGAGATCCTAAGCAGAACCTCTCTGGAGATCCAGACCAGAACTTGGCTGGAGATCCTGGCTAGAGATCCTGGCTAGGCTGCTGATCAACTGAACGCTGCCTCTGTGTCATTCCTTCTTCGCCGACTCCATCCACACCTTTGGGGACCCCTGGACCTGCTGGGGTTGGACCCCGGCACTTTGACCAACATCTCATTTACCTCCTCCCCCAAATCCCTATCGGACAGTCTACTCTTTGCTTCTATGAGTTTGATGATTTTAGAGTCTGCGTATAAGTGAGATCATGCAGTATTTGTCTCTCTGTGTCTGGATTGTTTCACTTAGCATAATGCCCTCCAGGGTCATCTGTGTTGTCACAAATGGCAAGATTTCCTTCTGTTTTTCAGTGGCTAAATAGCATACCTTATTTTCTTTATTCATCCATCCGTAGACAGACATTTAGGTTGTTTTCATATCTTAGCTAGTGTGAATAACATGCATTCATCATCCATCCATCCACCCATCATCCATCCATCATCCATCCATCCATCATCCATCCATCCATCCATCCATCCATCCATCCATCCATCCATCCACAGTAGGCATCAGAGCCTCTGTTTCTATGCAACAGTAAACAGGCCAGATCTCAAACTGCAGCTGCATTGAAATCACAGTCTGATTGCTCTCACATCATCTCCCATCATTCTCCAAGTCCAAGATACATCTGCCCAAGCCAAATAGGTAAGTTAAAGGAGGATGTGATAAGAATCAACAGTGGTTTGCTGGTAAACTGGCTCTTCAAAGGGGAAAAAAATTCCTAAGTTGTAGCATTTGCCAATTTCTGTGGTTTAAATCATTCCCACCGTGGCCGATTTCAAGCTACCAAAGTGACGTCACTGAAAGAGGAAGTTGCAAGGTAATGTTAACACTCTCATAACAATTTTCTTGAATAATGATAACAAGTCTCATGAGCCTGTACGCGCTGATTCCAGCACACCGCTGTGTCACTAAACTCGCATTTTTCAAGTCTTCTGTGACAGCACTAATCTCTGTGATTCTCCTGGAAACCTGTTATCGATTTTGATTTACTGTTTTCGTTAGAAAGAAACTCACCAGTTTTCACTTGATCCTTCCTAGCATGACAGTCCTTAACCCATAGGCCGGGTAGTTGCTGAATATATATATTCCAAATATACATTCAGGACCTACAGCGATAACGACAAGGGGGATAAAACTCTACTGGGCTCACTGGGAAGTGGTTTGGCTCACTCTGATTATTTCTTGACTCTCGTTCATTCCCACTCAACCCATGACCAGAAATAACCATGATCTCAGAACCCGTAATAAGCCCTGGAAAGTCTAGTTTTTCTCTTCTCCCAGTGAACACTCTACGAAAAGACCAGTTTCTGTGGGGAATGTCCTATGGTACAGTGTACACCTTTTTCTATGCACCTGCCTTCAGTCTGGGAATTTAGTGAAAACCTATGATGCTCTGATATCCTGGTACTTCATTTGTTAGAACTCTAAGCTCTAGTTTTTTTTAAAAAGAAATTCTACAGGCCTCGGAGAACCAAGATGGCGGCATAGGTTAACGCCGGAGTTTGCTGCTTTGAACAACTACTTCAAAAGTGAAACCAAAAAACGGAAGGGACATCACCCAGAACCACAGGAACGCTGGCTGAGTGGAAGTCCTACAACTAGGAGGAAAGAGAAACGCATACGGACACTCAGAGGAGGCGCAGTGCTGAAGTCAAATTCTGAGGTGCGGAGTGCGCGGAGCGGGCTGGCGGCGGAGGGCGCGGTTGGCGTTTTCAATCGGGAGGGAGTCGCAGACTCTGAGCTCCAGATCCGGGCGAGTCTTTAGGGACCCAGACTCAAACGGGAGAAGCGGGACTGTCTGGCTTCGGTCAGAGCGAGTGCAGCTTTCTCTCTGAGCTTTGCAGCGGGTGCTGGGACTCAGAGAGGCAGAGCCCCTGGGGACAGGACTGAGAGCCGCCATAACTGCTCTCTCCGGCCCACCCTGTTGATCCTGTTCTACCCGCCCCGCCCAAGCCCTGCACACAGGCATTTGCCGGATAGCCTCAGGCAAAGGCTAGATTAGCACCTCCCTAGAGGACAGAAGTTCTCTCACTACTGACACAGCTGATTCTCATAGCCACTTGGCCTAGAGGTCAAACCCTCCCTGGAATTAGCTACAACAATCAAGATTTAACTATAAGACTGCAAACAAAGACCACTAGGAGGTGCACCAAGGAAGCATAACAAAATGCGGAGACAAAGAAACAGGACAAAATTGTCAATGGAAGATATAGAGTTCAGAACCACACTTTTAAGGTCTCTTAAGAACTGTCTAGAAGCCGCCGATAAATGTAGTGAGATCCTCAAGAAATCTAATGAGACCCTCGATCTTATATTGGGGAACCAACTAGAAATTAAGCATACACGGACTGAAATAACGAATATTATACAGACTCCCGACAGCAGACCAGAGGAGCGCAAGAATCAAGTCAATGATTTGAAATTCGAGGAAGCAAAAAACACCCAACCGGAAAAGCAAAATGAAAAAAGAATCCAAAAATGCGAGGATAGTGTAAGGAGCCTCTGGGACAGCTTCAAGCGTACCAACATCAGAATTATAGGGGTGCCAGAAGATGAGAGAGACCAAGATATTGAAAACCTATTTGAAGAAATAATGACAGAAAACTTCCCCCACCTGGTGAAAGAAATGGACTTACAGGTCCAAGAAGCGCGGAGAACCCCAAACAAAAGGAATCCAAAGAGGACCACACCAAGACACATCATCATTAAAATGCCAAGAGCAAAAGATAAAGAGAGAATCTTAAAAACAGCAAGAGAAAGAAACTCAGTTACCTACAAGGGAATACCCATACGACTGTCAGCTGATTTCTCAACAGAAACTTTGCAGGCCAGAAGGGAGTGGCAAGAAATATTCAAAGTGATGAATACCAAGAACCTACAACCAAGATTACTTTATCCAGCAAAGCTATCATTCAGAATTGAAGGTCAGATAAAGAGCTTCACAGATAAGGAAAAGCTAAAGGAGTTCATCACCACCAAACCAGGATTATATGAAATGCTGAAAGGTATCCTTTAAGAAGAGGAAGAGGAAGAAAAAGGTAAAGATACAAATTATGAACAACAAATATGCGTCTATCAACAAGTGAATCTAAGAATCAAGTGAATAAATAATCTGATGAACAGAATGAACTGTTGATTATAATAGAATCAGGGACATAGAAAGGGAATGGACTGACTATTCCTGGGGGGGAAAGGGGTGTGGGAGATGCGGGAAGAGACTGGACAAAAATCGTGCACCTATGGATGAGGACAGTGGGTGGGGAGTGAGGGCGGAGGGTGGGGCGGGAACTGGGAGGAGGGGAGTTATGGGGGGAAAAAAAGAGCAACAAATGTAATAATCTGAACAATAAAGATTTAATTAAAAAAAAAAAAAAAGAAATTCTACAGATCAGGTGGGACCTTACTGCAATGCCCCATATATTTAAGTCCTTGGTATTCATGATCAATTAGCCATCACCAAAGACCGCTGTGTGGCAGTCTATTCTGACTATCACTCTGGTCCTGCTGCCATCTACGTCCACTTTGCTTATGGGCAGTGAGTGAATACGCAGCCAATACTAGGATCTCATTATCCCCATGAACACCCAGGAACACATTTCAATGGCAGTAACTCCCATCATCATCCCCAGCACATAGAGAACTGCAACTATAGCACTCATGAAGAGTGCTGATGCTCTCTCATCATCAACATATTTCTCTATAGCTGGATGATAGGAGAGTCCTTTGGTCCCTCTCAGGGGATATAGCTGACGCGTGGGTAAGCCAGCCACATGTGATAAATCCACCTCAATGTACCTAGCTCCCTAAGTCTTTGGGTTTCTCCTACATTACGCCTGGGAATTTTGGGGGAGCATCTCAGCTTTCATTCGACTCTCCCCGAGCCCAGGCTTCAGTTGTTACCGACTGAAGTAACCATAGAACTTTTAGCAGATTCTCGAGCTGGTACACCATCGTCAGAATCTCTGGTGGGAACAGCCATACTGAAAATTCCAGCCAGATTTAAAACTATATTCTTTTCAATTAAAGCCTACTCCTGTGAATATGCCCCAGGTTTTCATTGCTATGTACATTTTGAAATTTTGACCTATAAGCATTTTAAGCCAACTTTGTAATTGGCATGCTGGGGATATCTAGATTGTCTTTGGCCATGGATCTGGGGAACGTGTGAGGCTTCTGAGGTGGGGAATAGCCACAGAGCCCTCAAGCAAGGAAGGGCCAGCCCCCTTTGGCAGCATAGGAGTGGCTCTTTCTATTGGTGAGAGAAGCCTGGTGGAGTTATGAGGGCCTTCAGATTTAACTGGGCTCTCCTAAATATCACCATTCTAGTTTGGGGGACTCTGGTACTTCCTCATTATTGGCCTAACTTAAGAAATCTGGTGAGGCTGTGAATTGAATCTATTTTGTCAATCAGCAATCTAGAGGCTAAGAATCTCTACCGATTTTGGCCATGTCAACTCACTAGCTCTAAGAGAGACGCCATTATTTTAGAGCAATCGTAAAATGTTCTCTTAGGACAGTTATGGAAGTCCTTGGTTCTCTGACAGTATCTTGAGCGATAAATTTAAAAACCTGAGCTTGCTATGCTATTTTTTAAAACTCTCTCTTGCCGAAACCGGTTTGGCTCAGTGGATAGAGTGTCGGCCTGCGGACTGACGGGTCCCGGGTTCGATTCCGGTCAAGGGCGTGTGCCTGGGTTGCGGGCATATCCCCAGTGGGAGATGTGCAGGAGGCAGCTGATCGATGTTTCTCTCTCATCGATGTTTCTAACTTTCTATCTCTCTCCCTTTCTCTCTGTAAAAAATCAATAAAATATATTAAAAAATAAAAATAAAAAAATAAAACTCTCCTGGATGGTTAAAAGCAGCCAGCCTACCTCATAGTCCTTATATTCTGTACTAGTGACCCGGTGCACGGATTTGTGCACATTGAAAGGAAATTAATTAGAAGGTGGCTGGCAGGGTGGAACTGGGCAAAACAGGCCAGACACACCCAGGAGCCAACCTCCTGTGGTCCCTCCCCAGCCTCAGGCCGGCTGCATCGGGGGTGGCACTGTGGCTCAAAGGGCGTCTGCAGAGTGAGTGGGGTCCCTCCCACAAGTGGGGTCCCTCGGCCTGGCCTGCAGGGATCAGGCCAAAACCAGCTCTCTGATACTCCCCAGGGGTCCCAGAGTGCGAGAGGGCACTTTGCAAAGTTGCTGTCGTACAGAGTGTGGAACGCAAACACAAGTGTGCAGTAAACCAGACTCGGGGCTGACAGTACCCCAGCAACAACATAACCCACAGCCAACAGTGGAATTGTGCAGCCCCGCGAGGAATCGTGCTCCTTCCTCTCTGGTTTTGGGGTGCATCACTGGAGAACTGCCGCTGCCAAGTCTCTGCAACTCAACAGCCCCTGCATTGAGCATTTGCCCCCTGGTGGTCAGTGCGTATCATAGGTACCAGTTGGACAGACACTTAGCATATTAGCCTTTTATATATATAGGTGACTATCAAACTGTGTTATGGAATTTGCCATTTGTTGTGCCAAAGCCATATCTAAAAAAACTTTTATTCCATGTGACCTCTCTTTCTTCCCCCTCTCTCCCTCTCTCTTTCCTTTATCAAGATGATAATTCACACACCCTACAATCCACCCATTTAAGTTGTACACTTCAATGATTTTTAGTATATTCACATAGTTGTGCAACCATCACGACAATGAATTATAGAACATTTGTTTAAAAAAACCCATTACTTTAGTTATCATCCCCAAATCCCCATCACCTCTGGCCCTAGGAAACCACTAATCTGCACTCTGTCTCTATATATTTGCCCATTCCGGACATTTCATATAAATGGAATCAGAATGCATGGTAAGCAAATTGCCTTCTTAAATTGTTTTTTATTTTAACTGGAATAATTCTTCAATGCAAAGGAATGAAGCACTAACTGTAGCCGCTCGGGCACTGGCAGCAGATGTTTGTGTGTGTGTGTGTGTGTGTGTGTGTGTGTGTGTGTGTGTTGGGGAAGAAGAACTTAGAGATTCAGACCCTACTTCCTCTGTGCATAATGCTAGTCCATTTTTTTTTCTCTTGTAAGTGCTTGGAAAGGAAAATGTCAACAACCAATCCAGGAGAATCCAGGAGAAGGCCAGTGAGTCACTGCAGAGGCTGAGGCCCTGCTGAGCAAAGCACGAAAGAAGGAAGGGATCTCTGCCTTGGGGCTCCCCTCTCGAGGGGGAGACCAGCTGACTGTGTGGAGGCACCAGAGGGAATAGACCCAACATTGCTGATCTGGAGGTGGCAGGCGGCGTGGAGCGAGGGGAGGTCATGGTGGACCCCACAGCACTGGCCCAGAGGACTGGGAGGGTCACCCAGAAGCCCCCACCTCTCCTTCCGCCCACACAGCCCTTCATGGGGACAGAGTAACCTGCACAGGACGGGGCAGGGCTCATCAGAATTTGTCAAACTGGGGGCATAGGCTGCTTGAACAGCGTATATGATGTTTAGTGGTTTACCCGAACCACTTTCAGGGACATGCCAGCCCCAAATAACATTAAACCACCCCCTAAGAACAGTTCCTCCCCCTTTTAATTCTCTTGTAAGCCTTTTAAGTCCATGAGAGGGAACCACTTGGTGCCCATGTTTTTATCACCTCACTGAACATCCTTTTTAAATAAGGGAGTGGGTCTTTGAATCAGGGCCCACTCCGTCAGCATTATCTCCCTAGGACTTAATAACACTGTTTTGATTACAGTGAATTGATTTTATCCATGATGTTGACCTTCTATGTTTGGTAGTGATGTAAAGTTTCCATCTTATGTAAATCTTTTAAGAGCTTAATAAGTGAGTCAGTTTAAAGACATCACAGCAAGGGGTATACAGATATGGCAAAAATGGTGACAGTGATACATGAAATGGCCAAAGCAGGTACAAACTGAATTAGGATCTGTTTCGGCTCAGAGAGCCTGTGACTCAGGGGTTGAGAAGATGAGAAATGCCGCTGAGGTCAGCCCTGGCCTTGCCCGTCATAGCTCTCACCACCCTGCACTGTGACGGGCCGTTTCCTTGCCTGGCCTCTCTCACCAGGCGTGGCACCAGATATCTGTCTTGTTTTCATCATGTCCCCAGTGCTCAGCATGGTGCCTAGCACACAGAAGTCCTCAGTACTCATTTACTGAATGAACGTACAAATGAATGAATTAAGTGAGTAAATGGCTGTCTTCTAGGTTATTGGCCTTAATACCAAGAAGTTACCCTGATTGTGTTCATCCATCCATCCATCCATCCATCGCATACTTATTAAGAACTGCTATGTTCAAGACATCCTGGCCTTAAATTCCTCGTAAATGGCTTTATGTTTGGTCCATAAACAACCTACGTAGTGTGCACAGACTAGTCAAGATACTGTCAGTGGCGGGGAGAGCAATCACTTCTTGATATTGGCACCAAGCAGACCTGAGATCGAATCCTGCCTCGGATAATATTTTGCGCACCTTGTGCCATTTATCTTTCTGAGTAACAGTTTCTCCTAGAAAGTGGTTTCAGTAACATGCATCTTGCGGGAAGGCCCTGAGTCCGCCTCAGGGGATGTTGTCGAATGAACGCGACAGAGGGAGTGAATGAGTGAATGGAGGAGGGACTGTGGCCCCCCTCTGGCTGGGTGGCGGGACCCAGCCTGCTGCTGAAAATTCAGGGCGAGGAAGAGAAAGCCTAAGCCCCAAGCTTTGCTTAACCAAGCGGAAATGGAGCACACTGAAAAAGCAGGGAGCTCAGACACCCTCTCCCGCAGGGGCCCTGCGGCTCCTGGCGGTGCCACCAGCAGGCCCCTGGAGGGTGACCCAGGAGCTCGGCAGCCCTGTCACTATGCGGAATGTCTGATGGCCCCCGCCCCCTGTACCCTCCCTCCCCACAGGATGTTGGCATGGTGACCAGTCGGCCCGTCCCCCCCTCCTCTGCACGCTGACCTGACAAAGAGGCCCTTCCAAGCAGAATGGGGCCCTGTGGGCCCCGCTGCCTCTAGAACGGTGGGGAGAGCGGGTTCAGTGACTGAGGGGGCCTGGCAGCTCAACACCCGCTGGGGAACAATGGAGCCGTTGCCCTGGCAACCAGGGGAGCCTCTCCCTGGGCCTCAAGGCTGAGTCTGGGAAGAGGTGTCCTGAGAAAGGGAGGCCGGGAAGGAAGGGGGTGGGGTGGGACCTTGTTCTCAGAGCTGTCTGCCCCCCAAGAAGGGCGGCAGGGCCCCCTTTCCAGAGCAGAGGGTCAGTCTCCGTGGACCATCCTGCAGGGCCGCCCATGCAGAGTTGCCCCCGCGCAGAGCGAGGCCCTGCGGAGCGGCTTCCGCAGGCTCTGCCAGGACCTTCTCTAAGGCACAGCCTCCCTCCGGCTCCGGCTCCGGGCCGCCTGAGGCTGGGCTGGGCAGGGGCTGCGAAACCAAACCGGGCCCTGGGGGCAAAGGGCAGCGGAGGCTCCACCTGGGCCGCCCTGCCGCCCCTGGGATGGTGCAGATGCTGGGAGTGGGGGCTGGGGTGCAGGGTGGGGCCGCATTCTCCCCTGGGGTCTTGTAACAATGTCAGCTTCTGGAGCGAGACGGTCCTGGCCTCAGGTCTGGGCCCGTCACCCTGTGGGATGACTTGGTCCCCTTGGATCAGTTTCCCCAGCATCAAAGCAGGAACGGCCGGGCCTCAGCCTGCTCGGAGTGAAGGCAGGACGGCGCTGTGAGCACCGGCCGGACAGCAGAGCTCAGTGTGGGCTGGCGGCCCTTCCCTTCCCTCCCCAGCCAGGTATTTCTCCTTCCCGCGCCTGTGGCCCGGACCTCGGGAGGCATCTCCCAAGCCTACACAAACTGCTGAGACGCCCCTGACACCAATGCACCCCATTCTCCCCAAAAGCCTCCTGGGGAGCTTAGTCTGTGAGGTGCTGGGCAGGATGGACGCCTCTGGTGGCGACCAGGGGTGTTTGAGGCGGCCTGGTTACAGGTGTCCTTTGCCTGTCTGAGTTTTCTCATGTTCCCCTTTGACCTGGGGTTGCTTTTGCCTTAAAGAAAAGGGGAATGGAGCACCTCACAAAAGGCCTGAGGGCTCAGAGGCGCTGGGAGTGGCCGGGCCAGCCGGGAGGACGATGCCCTGGGCCATTTGTCCATTGCACCCGCCTGGGTAGAAGCAGGTGGCTGCGGGAGAGCCTGTCTCGGCTGGTGGCCACTGAGCCAGGGTCCCAGAGTGGGGAGGCCTGGCCCTGCACCCCATGCTGCATCCTCACTCTGCAGTCAGCACCCAAGAGGACGGGGAGAACTGCGTGGGTGTAGGATGTAGGCGGGAGTCACGACTCCAGCCAGACGCCTTGTCCTTTCAGAACAAATGGGTCCCTCTTGTGGCCACAAGACCTCATAGCCCTTGCTTACCCGCCCCCCCCCCTCTCCACACCTCCCCTCCCCGTGCCCTGGGGGCTGCTCAGAGCACTCCTGCAGGTGTCTGAAGGGAAGGGCACCAAGGAGAGCCGAGTCCAGGACTGAGGGGATCTGGTCTGCCCGGCCCTTGTGCACCCAAAGTCAAGTCAATCCTGGCCTGCTGCCCCTCCCCCAAGTCTAATGGAAGCCACCTGGCTCTTTCCTGCTTTCTCTGCAAGAACCTTGAGGAGGTTGAAACGCAGTCATTCTGAGAACCGCAACTCAGACTGCGCTGCCCAGCTGAGGTGGGAGGGCTGCAGGCCTCCCTCCTGCAAAGGTAATCTCGGAGTGAAGACGATGGCACAAGTCCTTCACAGACTATTTTCAGAAATTCTGTTCCATCCTAGCTCCCGGCTGGACTTGTTGTGGGGTGTGAGGCAGAAACAAAGAGACCAAGAAAACCCGACTGTTGCTCTCCAGTGCCCCCAGTCTCGTTAGTGTGTTCATTCCACACAGAAGTTCTTACCTGGAGTCCTTGGATTGGTCCATGGGCCCCCTGAACTTATATGCAAATGGTGGCCTCATGAGCATTTGTTTGGACAGAGGGTCCAGAGCTTTTATCAGATTCCCAAAGGATCTGAAAGAATGACAACCACAGCCAAAATGAGTAAGCAGAACTTTCTTGCCCAAAGCTGTATGGGCCTCTTAACAGTAGTCACTTTGGGGTGGATTACCATGTTCAGATGATGCTGTCTGCTTCCATTAGGGCAGTGGTTCTCAACCTTCCTAATGCCGCGGCCCTTTAATACAGTTCCTCATGTTGTGGTGACCCCCAATTTCATGGTTACAAATTGAACATAATTAAAGCATAGTGATTAATCACAAAAACAATATATAATTATATATGTGTTTTCTGATGGTCTTAGGCAACCCCTGTGAAAGGGTCATTCGACCCCCAAAGGGGTCGCGACCCACAGGTTGAGAACCCCTGCACTAGGGACTCCTTTGGGCTGTCCCCGGGGATAACTTTAAACTATGGAATAATCTCAGGCTCATTTGTTCCTGATCACATCTCATTTTTGTCCCCAGAATGACCCAGCTTCATCACCCACTTTAGTCACCAGCTTTGAAGCCAAAGCCGTTGATGGTTAGCTGTTTCCAAAAATTCCATCCAACTTAACAAGGCAAAGATTTGTCACCCTCAGGAGTAGTCAAAGGAACAGGATGGCATCACTGTAGGGATTCCTGAAACTTCCTTCAGAATTCAGGGTGGGGAAGCAGTAGATAACGTTTTTGAGGTGACTGCTCTACAGGCTCTGATTAGTCAGTAAAAAGTCAGCCTCGTGATTTTATGATGACTTGTCAGCCTGATAGATGAAGTAACAATACCCAGATGAGATAAAGGGTCAAAGGCATGTGTGTGGGAAGTGAGAGAACAGGGAAGTGGTGGCCAGGAACATGCCTCCATCCATACAGCACCCAGGATTTTTTTTCTTCTTTTTTTTTAAAAAAATGTATTTTATTGATTTTTTACAGAGAGGAAGGGAGAGGGATAGAGAGTTAGAAACATCGATGAGAGAGAAACATTGACCAGCTGCCTCCTGCACACTCCCTACTGGGTATGTGCCCGCAACCAAGGTACATGCCCCTGACCGGAATCGAACCTGGGACCCTTGAGTCTGCAGGCCAACGCTCTATCCATTGAGCCAAACCGGTTAGGGCAGCACCCAGGATTTTGACTGATGTTCACTCTGGGCCCTAGATAAATAAGACAAGAGCTCCCAGAGTCAGGCACACAAAGAACCAGCTGTAAACCATGTGGGAAGTGGTATAATAGAGAGATAACAGGGGAAGTGACACCCCAAAAGTTCACCCAAATTGACACTAAGTTCACTCAAAAGTGACAAATCCTTCCAGAGAGAGCACAAAGCCAGTATTTTATCATTCATTGTCTTCAGGAGTGTTTCTGTCTGGCGTTCCTAGCCCTTCCTCATCCTCTTTCACACTCAGCTTCCCCCGCCCCCCATCCCCGGCTTCCCCCAATCACCACTCCTAACCTTCCTTCCCCAGGCTGGGCAGGTGTCTCTCCTCAGAGCTTCTCACACCTTCTCTTGTCCGCCACAGTGCTGCTTACCTCGCTGTCTCCTGCTTACCTTTTTATCTGCCTGTCTCAAACAAACTCATGGGTGGAACCGAGTTTGCTTTTTTAAAAATAGTTTTTAATTGATTTTTTTTTAGAGAGATAGGGAGGGATAGAGAGCTAGAAACATTGATGAGACAGAAACATTGATCAGCTGTCTCCTGCACACCCCCCTATCGGGGATTGAGCAAGTGCCCTGACTGGTTCATGACCTCTTGGTTCATGGGTCGATGCTCAACCACTGAGCCACACCAACAGGGCCTGAGTTTGCTTTTTAAAACCCCTTTTCCTCTGTGCTTATCATTGTGTCTGGCACAGGGTAGGCCCCTGGCTTGGCTTGCATACCTGTGCCATCCTACAGTAGCCCCTGGTGGCTGTTGAGCACTTGGAATCTGGCTGGTATAATCGAAGAGCAGAATTTCTAATTGTATTCCATTTTAATGAATTTAAATGTAAATACGTAGACCCTTAGAGGCTACAGGGCAGGTCTGGGGGCTCCACCCACCTCCCTTTCACCTCTCCATCCTCTGCAGCCAGCCAACCGGGGAGCTCCGAAGCTAGGAAAGCCGTAGGGTCCACCCCTTAGTTGCCCAGTTTGGTCCTTAGATGTTCAGCCTTGTGTCCAGCTGCCACCTGCAGGATTTGGAGAGCAATGGGCAGAAGTTGGCTGATTCCCTGTCCCCAGGCTCCCTGATCTTCTGGAGCCTCACCCAAGGCACCTGGCTGTAGAGACACTGGCTGGTGAGAACGACTCTGAACAGGTTCTCAAACTCTTGGCGAGGCCGCAGTGAAGAAGCCCGGGCACCTCCCTGCCATTGTTAGGAAGCCAGCACGTGGTAGGGTCTGGCTGGGCCTTACTCTTAACCAGGGTCTAGGCTTTGTTTTCTAATAGGGAATTGGAAGATAGAACAGAAGAAATCCACCAAAGTGAAAAACAGAAAGATACAAATTTCCCCAGGGATTTCTATTAAATGCTCTTATGGGCAGGCTCCTTACCTTAGGCTAGGAACCACTGTCTCAAGAGCAGTCAATCTTTTGAATCAGGGTCCAAAATGGAACAAAACTCTTAACCGAAAGGAAAAGGTAATTTATTTATTATTATTATTCTTTAATTTTTTATTGCTTTCAGAGAGGAAGGGAGAGGGAGCAAGATAAATAGAAACATCAATGATGAGAGAGAATCACTGATTGGCTGCCTCCTGCATGCCCCATACTGGGGATCAAACCCGAAACCTGAGCACGTGCCCTTGACTGGAATCGAACCTGGGACCCTTCAGTCTGCAGGCCGATGCTCTATCCACTGAGCCAAATCGGCTAGGGCAAAAGGTAATTTATTTATGGAACTAGGAGAAGATGTGTGGCAGGATTGCAGATCTCTGCTAATAAGAAGAGGTAACATTTCTTGGTTGTGTAGGGTGAGCCTGCCGCTGGTCAAAGCGCTTTAAGAGATCAGGAGGTGTGGGCGGCTCAGAGTCTGGGCTGAGGTGAGGAGAGAACAGCTTCTCCACATGTCCTCTGGAGTTTTCCCTGATTGAGTCTTCTCTCTCCCTTTCTTCCTTTCTTTCTCCCTTCCTCCCTTCCTTCCTTCCTTCCTTCCGTTATCTTTCTTTCTTTCTTTCTTTCTTTCTTTCTTTCTTTCTTTCTTTCTTTCTTTCTTTCTTTCTTTCTTCTTAAATATATTTTATTGATTTCAGAGAGGAAGGGAGAGGAAGAGAGAGATAGAAACATCATTGATGAGAGAGAAAAGTTGATTGGCTGCCTCCTGCACACCTCCTACTGGGAATCGGGCCCACACCCCAGGCATGTGCCCTTGGACGGAATCAAAGCCAGGACCCTTCAGTCCTCAGGCTGACGCTCTATCCACTGAGCCAAACCAGCTAGGGCTTCTGTCTCCCTTTCAATAGCTACGTGCTTCCAGTCTCTTCTCCCTGGTGTTGCTATTCACCATTTGTTCAATAGTTCAGTAACTATTTTTTTTATCAAGCAATTGTTTTGTTCCATACCCATATGTTGTTATAGCAGGAGATACAGACGTTAATTAGACATGGAGCTAAGCATCCGATCGGAAACAAGATATGTAGCTCATTTCCATTCAGTGTGACGAGTGTCACGAACTGGGTTAACACAGGTGCTGTAGGAGCATGGTGTCCTTTGAAACTTGGACAATCCCTCACAAAACCAGTGGAATTAAGTGAATAAAGGGGAAGAGTGGGAGGAGTTGGCGTTCAGGCAGTGGGCACAGCATGATCCCAGGCACAGAAATGGGGAATTTTGATGTGTGTGGGGAACACTAATTTGTAACTTAAAGTACAAGCTGGAGAGTGGCTCTCCATTTCCCTCAGGACAAAGCCCAAGCTTCTTAGCTCTGCTTATGATGTTGCTCATGATCTGGCCCTAGACCAGCCGTGGGCAAACTATGGCCCGTTTGAAATGAATAAAACTAAAAAAAAAAAAAAAGACCGTACCCTTTTATGTAATGATGTTTACTTTGAATTTATATTAGTTCACACAAACACTCCATCCATGCTTTTGTTCTGGCCCTCCGGTCCAGTTTAAGAACCCATTGTGGCCCTCGAGTCAAAAAGTTTGCCCACCCCTGCCCTAGACTCATCTCTCACCTCTCCCCTCTTCCCCCGCTGCCCCCCAATGTACAGATTTACCTGTAGTGGCAGCACAATGCCAGGTACAGAATAAGCATTCAATCCGTGTTTTCTTTATTATTTTATTTTGTATTGTTTTCAATTACAGTTGACATTCAATATTATATTAGTTTCAGGTGTACAGCATAGTGGTTAGACATTTGTATAACTAACTAGAGGCCCGGTGCACAAAATTCATGCACGGGGTGGGGTGTGTGTGTCCTTCAGCCCAGCCTGCACCATCTCCAATCTGGGACCCCTCGAGGGATGTCTGACTGCCCATTTAGGCCGGGATCAGGCCTAAACGGGCAGTCAGACATCCCTCTCACAATCCAGGACTGCTGGTTCCTAACCGCTCGCCTGCCTGCCTGATTGCCCCTAACCGCTTCTGCCTGCCAGCATGATCACCCCCTAACCACTCCCCTGCCAGCCTGATCAACACTTAACTGCTCCCCTGCTGGCCTGATTGCCCCTAACTGCCCTCCCCAGCCGGTCTGGTCACCCTTAACTGCCCTCCTCTGCCGGCCTGGTTGCCCCCAACTGCCCTCCCCTGCTGGTCATCTTGTGTCCACATGGGGGCAGCCATCTTGTGTGTTGGAGTGATGGTCAGTTTGCATATTACCTCTTTATTATGCAGGATGACGTGATCCCATTGATAAATCTAGTACCCACCTGACACCATATGTAGTTATTACAATATTGACTATGTTCCCTATGCTGTACTTTATATCCCTGTGATATTTTGTAACTGCCAATTTGTACTTCCTAATCTCTTCACCTTTTCTTTCTCTTTAAAAAAAATTTTTTTATATTGATTTCAGAGAGAAGGGAGAGGGAGAGCGATAGAAACATCAATGATGAGTGATGTTTCACTTTTCCACCCAGCCCCCCAACCATCAGTTGCTCTCTGAATCTATGAATCTGTATGTTTTGTTTATTCATTTATTTTTTTTAGATTCCACAAATAAGTGAAATCATATGGTATTTGTCTATTCTGTCTGAGTTATTTCACTTAGTATAGTATCCTCTGGGTCCATTCATGTTGTCCTAAATAGTAAGGTTTCATTCTTTTTTATGGCTGAGTAATATTCCATTATATAGATGTACCACATATTTATGTCCAGTCATCTATTGATGGACATTTAGGTTACTTCCATATCTTGGGTATTATAAATAGTGCTGCAGGGGTGCAAATATCTTTTCAAATTTGTGTTCTGTTCAATCTATGTTTGCTGAATGAAAAATGAGCAGCAAAAGAAAAGCATGGAAAGGCAGGCAGGGCTGAGCCATGGAGGACTCTGCTTGGAGTGTCCAAACCAAGGCGTGTGCACCTAGAAAAGTCTACACAATCCCAGGGGACTCGTATAATAGGTCCAACAGAGAACTCTGTTTCTGAGTCTTTAACATTCAGGTTTCTGCTGGAGTGGACTCTGTCCTTTAATTCTGTCTATTCTCTTCAACTAGATGTGACTCTTTGAGGGCAGAAACCATGTCTAGTGTCTCATTTACAGTGTTGGACGTCAATAGGTGCTGAATGGAATGTTTGTAGGTAGCGCTGGACTTGCCTGGTTGCATCTTCACAGAAAGGGAAAACATGGGACTAGATCTAGGGAAGGCACATCTGAGCACTAGAAGTCTGACCATTAGAATCACCACATAAAGCTGAAGTTAGAAGCCAGTCTTCTCAGCTGTTGGCTCAACCACTGGTTGGGAGACAACGGCAGGCATAGGAGTTGCTGGAGGCCCAGGAAATGGGAATTATCTGCACAAAGCTGCATCCCCCCCCCACACCTTCTCCGTAACCAGTGGTGCAGAGCCCTTGGGTAGTGAAGGATAGACTACCTGTCCTCTCTTAGCCAGATTGAGCGCAGGGAGCCTGAGGCAGGAATGTGCGTGTTTGCAAGTTCCATCCTAGAGAAGCAAGATATTTCATTTCCCTGAGATTGGGTTTCTAAAAAATTGTAAGGTGTGGGTGGAAAGCCCTCAGAACTCCAATAGCAGGAAGAAGAGGAACATATTAATTGCATTGCTTGTCAATCTTTCAGCATTTATTAAGTATTTACTATATAATATAGTGCAGTTAGTGCTAGGAGACACAGACATAGGACATACGAAACACATATGAGAGAGACAAGATCAATGCCCTGGAAAGCAAATAAGGAACATTTAAGAATGAAGTATAGTCACTAGAAAAAATTTATACAGGAAAGTATAGCAGAGCAGTGAAAGGAACTGATTTGGTGTACTAATTGAGGCAAATCTCCAGCATATACTGTGTAATTATGAACCAGTTACTTCACCTGTGAGCTTGGTCCTCTCATCTAGAAAATGGGGATTGTATTGACTACCTCATTTTGTAGTTGTGAGGATTAAGTAAGATACTGGCTGTAGAGAGCATGGTATTTGGGCATGCTGGCCCCAGAGTTAGTCTGACTCCATCACTTCTCAGCCATGGTCTTGAGCAAGTTGCATAATCTCACTCTTAGTTTCCCCATTCTTAAAACTGGAATAACAACAGCACCTATACTTTTGGGTTGATGTGAGCCTTACATGAGTTTTATCCCATGAAAACTTTTAGAGTACTCTTGGAACATAGCAGGAACTCGGTACATCGACAACAGGAAAACAAGCACTGAATTGTTTACATAAGAGAAATGAAAACCTGTAATAAATGTTGATTGCAGCTTTATTCATAATCTCCCAAAGGTGGAAACATCCCAGTGTCTTCCAACAGGTGAATAAACGATGGAACACTATTCAGCAATAAAGAGCAATGAACTGGTTCATGCAACACGGATGAATCTTAAGTGCCTCATGCTAAGTGGACGAAGTCAGACTTAAGAGGCTACATACTATATAATTCCATCCTGTGACAATATGTTAAAGGAAGAACGAGGGAGATCATATTGGCGGATGCCAAGTGTTAAGGGTGTGTTTGACTAGAAAGACTCAGCGTGAGGGAGTCTTTTAGGGGATGATGTTGTAGTGGATACGTGACTATGCATTTGTCAAAATTCACAGAACTGCACACCAAAGACTGAATTTCATTGTATGTAAATTAAACAAACAAACCCCAAACAACGGTTGAATGTTTCAGGAAGCTGAACACCAAATTGTGAATAAGTGGGGAAGCAAGGAATACACACACATTAATTTATAAATATCCTGCTAGTGATTAAAGTCTCACTTTGTTCTGCTACAAATGAGCTTATTCTCAAAATACATCTGATAAAACTGAGTGGAATTAGTTGGACTCTAGTTGCATGAAGGACAGATAGAGTTCACAGGCATGTCTGACTGCTCATCTTCTCTAGGCACTCATATGGTCTGTGCTCCAGTATCTGACATGATTGGTGTCTGAGGATGTTCTTTTTTAAAAAAATATATTTTATTGATTTTTTACAGAGAGGAAGGGAGAGGGACAGAGAGAAACATTGATGAGAGAGAAACATCGATCAGCTGCCTCCTGCACATCCTCCAATGGGGAAGTGCCCGCAACCCAGGTACATGCCCTTGACCGGAATCGAACCTGGGACCTTTCAGTCCGCAGGCCGACACTCTATCCACTGAGCCAAACCGGTTTCGGCACGAGGATGTTCTTGGAAAGTCTGCAGAAGTCCTGTCTCCTGTGCAGTCCTGGCCTAAAGGGCTGCTCAATTTCATACTGTGTAACTCTCACCAAGAGTCTCCGCGAAGCTTACTCGACGAACTTGAGGCCCAGCTCTCCCAGAGGGGACGTGACTGGCTACGTTCCTCCTCCCTTTCTGGGAAGGTCCACATACACCCAACTCTGAGCACCTGCTGACCGTACATCCTTCCTGGTCAGAGGTTCATGCTAATACGTCCATGGACCATAAGCCTAGTGAAGATGTTTCCCCCCTCCCCAGGCCGCTGTGCAAAGATAAAGGCGGCCAGGACTCCGGCTCGGATGCAGGGACAGGCGGGCTTCACAGCTGTCCCAGGTAGCCCGCTCTAAAGAAAAACCACACAACAGACCTGTTTTGATCATAGACGACTTTTATTTTTGTTCTCAGTATGTGCCCTTGAAGATTCCAAAATGTCTGGAGTTTCTGATTCCCCTGGGACCAGAGGTGACAGCATTGTAGGGAAACACTGGACCCTGGCTCATCACACCCCTGAGGACTAAGTTTGAAGGCCTCAGGGAGAGGGAGCTGCCACTCACACCTTATTCCAAGATGGGTTACAGAGAATTAGTAAAACACAGACCCAGTCTGTAGAGGGCTTCAAATATACATATTCTATATATATAGACCTGGGATATAGGATTTCAACTTATTGGTTTCCTTGTGATTTGTAATCAACTTACACATGATAAAGATGTTGTACACCACTGATTCCCCTTCTCAGCCCCCCTCCCTCCCCAACATAAATAACATACAATGGTCAGGTGATTCTAAGGGTTTTTGCTGTTGTGAATATTTTGTTTTAAAAATCATTTCCCCCGCCTCCCCTGCAGACTACCTCTGAGTTTGTCACATAGCAGCATGGAACGGAATGGGAGAAACTGGGCAGCAGGGAGATCTGGCGGAGAGCGAAGGGCGCTGCTTCTCACCCCGTGGTGCCTGGTGCCGGGTGGGCTTCTGCAGCTGAGGCTATGAGGCTAGGACAGGAAGCGGAGGGCGGGCGGTTTGGCCCCGCCCAGAGGGGGAGGCTGGCTGGACCATTGCGAAGAGCCCTGAGGGCCTCAAGGTTTTGGAGACAGAGCACAGCTCCAGAAACGCCTTGGCTCAGTATTTACACACCATCTTTCAGCTGCATTTTCCTTTCAGAAATCTGTTTCTGAGGTTGGCTGGGGGAAGAAGGAGCTTAAAAACAAAAACAAACCATTCCCACATACATAAAAGTCCTGTTATAAGTCTCAGTTATTTTCACACGTCATTTAAAGTAGATAGACAATGATTGGTTTCTTATTCTTTCTTTAGGAGCATGAGGAGAGAGAGAGAAAGGAGGGTGCCCTACGGGGAACGTCGCCCCTTCTTCAGCATTAAGTGACACTGGATGGTCTGGATTCGGTTCTTGGCTGGGACAAACTCGGGCTGCAGCTTCAGAGTTGATTCGTACCACACCAGCGCCTTTTCAAACTCTTCCTGCGAGGGGCAAAGGGACAAATGTGAGAGGTACTGCCGCCAGACTAAATATACATTGGAACCCCCTCAGAAAGCACCTCTGTGCTAGTGAGAATCTGCGCATTTTCTCAATGTATCCAAAGTGCTGAGAAAAGCCAGGTCTGAGAGGAAACAACTGCCTCCACCCCCAACTGCAACATCACAAAGTGAGAGTCAGGAAGCAGAGGGAAGGGGGCCACTTTACACAGGTCTGCCAACGGCGGGAGTAACTGGGGTGGTAAGAGTAAGAGCTAACGTCAGGAGTACCTGTGTGTGCCAGGCACTGTGCTAGGTGCTTTATCAAGTTCCTCCATTCAATCCCCACAGAAACCTCTAGAAACATGCCCGACAAATGCTCATTACACATCTGCCTGGATATTCTACTGTAGCGGGAGAGATGGAAGTCAAGTCAGATACATATCTCAATTAGACTTTGAAACAGTTTTTATCCTCCCTAACATCTAAAAACATGGGCATGACTTGGAAATGACCACTGCCATGGAAGGCGTTTATCTTTTACCTAGACTAATCCTCTCAAAAAACCAGCCCACACCAGCTGGTTAAATGACTCCTTCTAGGCAGATACGAGAAAGAATTCCTCTTCAGGGTAGAAATTGTCACATTTGCTGGGGATGAAAACAGATTCTTCAGTTTCAAGCAGCAGAGGGCAATCGCACATTGACCAACACCTACCTGGCCAAACTCCACTTCCTGCTCTGGAAGTCGAGGATGATCCCTGAAGCAGCCTGCAGCTGCTCATTCTGTGACCCTTTCCTGGGCACACCCTGGGAACAGCCCCATGTTGGGACACCGGGTTTTAGATGGAAGTGGAGGCATGAGTCTCATGTTAAATTCAGCTCTGGAGCTTCTGGGGGACCACCAGAATTTAAGTTCTCAAATCAGTCCTTGTTTCTGACCAGAATGACGTTCTGGATGGTGGGTGTGCTGTTTTCTCTGTCAGTGGTGTCCCATGAAACTAGGGGCATTTCATCATCTACTGAACATTTGGTGAGCACCTACTGTGCGCCAGACACTGTTAAGTGCTGGGAACAGGGAGATGAAGAGCAGCGTTTTTCCTAAGGAGCTCCTAGTCTGGGGGAGACAAATACTTAAGCAAAAATTCTAAAGCACAGTGAAAATACAGCAAGAGAAATATGCACAGGTCACCATGAGTGCAGTGGTAAGTATGTGGCCCAACAACCATGTGGAGTGTGAGTGAGGTTTTCAAGAATAGGTGGTGTCTCCAAAAACTGTAGGTGAATCTGACTCTGCTGTCAGTGTTACTTGAGACTATTTAGATGACTTCCATTTACTATTTTTAAAAACTCACAAACTCCTTATCTATAAAATATACCTTTGCTGTAGCTACCGATTTTGGACACAAAACTTACAGGAAACTGGAGGACACTGACATAGTCAAATACGATCTGAAAGCACAGCTGAGCCACTGAGAGACCGTGGCAGAGTAGGTGCGCCTGCCCACATGCCAGCCTCACCATCGCCACGTAGACGTTGCCCAGGGTGAAGTGGTTCACAGCAAAGTGTGGCGCAATCTCTACCGCCATGGTAGCCACTATGACGGCGTCGTTCCAGAGCTTGGCATTGTGCAAGATGTTGGCCAGGCTAATCAGAGGTACATCCTGGGAGAGAAGGAGAATGGTGAGAAGGGAAGAATATTGAGCTTTCGTTCTTGTTGTTTTTTTTTATCCCCCCCCCCTTTCTTTTTTTCAGAAGTGTCCGCACACCAGTCAAGTCCTGATAGTACAAAAATGGCAGCACAATGGCATGCCATTTGTATCAGAACCTAAGACTAACATGCAGGTATTATTTATCTCACATGCCAATGACTCAAGCACCTTTGACTGTACAACCAAAAAGTTGCTGGATGTGTCTTGACTGGAACTACAAGAAACAGTAAAGTTTACAAGCAGAACTCAGTTCAAGATTGGCATCCACAAAGGTGGATCTAAGGAAGCATGTTGGTTTTTGTGATCATAAATAATGCAGTCGGCTTTCCTGGTAACTCGATGAGTTAGTCTGCTGTTGGCTACTGGTCTGTGACAGGTAAGGAGCTAGCACCAGAATATAAACCAATGTATTACTTCTCTTTCTGAGAAAGTCTTGCTTCAAAAAACAAACAAAACAGCCCTGACTGAGTAGCTCAGTTGGTTAGAGCCTTGTCCGGATACACCAAGGTTGCAGGTTCGATCCCCGGTTATGGCACATACAAGAAGCAACCAATGAATGCACGAATGGGTAGAACAACAAATTGATGTTTCTCTCTCTCTCTCCCTTCCCCTCTCTCTAAAATCAATAACACACACACACACACACACACACACACACACACACACACACGCATGCAAAACAAAAATGTTAGCTGAGGAAACACCCCGCTGAGTGGAGCTGTTGGTTTACATTCTAGTGCAAACTCCTCACCTCACTTCAAACCAGTAATAAATAGTTAATGGGCTGACACCTGTCACAGGCCACACTTGAGTCATGCTGTCATGGAGCAAAAGTATTTCCTGCAAAGACCACACCGCACCATCTGAAGCAGGGGCTAGCAGACTTTGGCCCACGGGCCATATCCAGCTGGCTGCAGCTTTAGTGCGTTTTATTGGAACACAAACATCCCATCCCTTTTCTTACTTCTGTGGCTGTTTTATGTTACCGTGACAGAACCAAGCGGTTGCAGCAGAGGCTGTGTCTGCCTGCCACACTAACATTTCTTACTCTCTGCCCTTTGCAGTAAAAGTTCTCTGACCCCCGATCTAGAGTCTTGGCCCTTCCCTACTGCCTGGCAGTTAAGAGCAAAGAGTGATGGGTTGAACAATGGCAACATTATTGTCACCACAAATATTTATTCCCTTTAAATGTGTTTCCTGAGCAACTATCTATAACACATTGTACTGGGTTCTATAGGAGATTCAGAAGAAACGGGGTGTGGGGGTGGGGGAAGGAGCCATTTTAGACCTAACTGGACACCCATGAGAGTGTGTAACAATATACGAGGTCACAGAGGTTTAATAACGTGCCTAGATCACAAAGCTGGTAAGAGGCAGCGCTGCATTTAGAACTCAGCAATGCCTAGGGGGTGAGCCTGGGACCCTCCCCTTCCCCTGTGCTGCCCAGTAAACAAAGACATCAGGGTGTCTTTAGGGAGAATGAGATCTGGAGGTTAATGCAGACCTCAGCACATGTGGGTACAATGTGCTGTTAAAAAACCGTACATTCTCAGTCATCATAACAGTAATGGGCTTTTTGAAAAGACTGAGGTTATAGGGGGTTAGCTGGTGTGTGTGTGTGTGTGTGTGTGTGTAAGAGGTGAAGTTGAACAAAGAACAGGAACTGGCTGATGTGTATGAAGAAATGGAAATTTTCTTGTTTCGGTGTCTGGAAGCAAGCTTACTTCAGGAGTGTAAGCAAAACAAGTACAGCAGACCTCCAGGCCCAGGGGTTAGCTAATTCCAGGACGACCTCTAAGGTGGTGGCCTGCCCAGGCCAGTGGCCCTGCCGTATGCTGGGTGGCTCTGATACGGTGGAAGGATATCAATGAGGTAATCTCTGACAGTGATCTTGAAGCGCTTCCCCCAGGCCCCAACTTACTGAGGTAGGGAAGGCATGAGGATGGGCATTACTCACAGGCCTGCGGCAGGGCATGAGGGCGGTCACAGGCTCTTCTGCCCTATCCCAGCCTTTTGCCATCTTACTGGCTGAGCCAGCTGAAACCTAAGGACACACCACTGGGCAATGGGAAGGACCCAGGGACAGTCAGACCTGGGGGGCCCACGCACCTTCATCTGGTGTGGAGCGTAGTGGAGGGCCTGGCGCAGGCAGTCGATCGCCTTCTTCCCTTGGCCTTTGACTCTCCAGTAGAGGGCCGCCATGCTGGAAAGGACCCAGGAAGTCTGGTTCTACGAAGGAATGGACAATAGAGCTGATGTCTCTTAAGTAACATATTCATTTACCACCAAGATTACGAACAGTAACACGAGTTAATAACCACTTAACTGAGTATTTACTAGGTGCGGGCACCCTGTTACGCACCTTACCTCCACCCTCTCATGAATCCTAGGAACAATCTTATGAGCTTGATTCTACTATTTCAGCCTTTTCATAGATGAGAAACTATGACTTAGAGAGGTCGAGTGTCTTTTCCAAATCTACTCAACTACTAAATAGCAGAGCTGTATTTCAGGTCCATGTGCTTCATTTACAATGACTTGACTTTTGGAACAGGTAATTCATTCACATGTTTCAAAAGCTGGAAATTGTACAAAGCTATATACAGTCAAAAGCCTTCCTCCCATCCTTGTCTCTACAGTATATCAGTAAACACTACTCTTAGTTACTTATGTAACCTTCTAGAATTTTCTGCATTATACCTGCAGCTATGAATGCAGGCTTATCCCCCACGCTTTTTTTTATATAACTTATTCCTTATATACCTGCACTTAGCTTTTTTCACTAACAATACAACTTGGAGATCTTTTTCCATCAGAGTACAGAAAGCCTCCTCCTTCTTTTGTTTTCAACTGCATAGTATTTCATTATATGGATGCACCATTATTTATTAAACTAGATCCTTATTAGTGAATATTCCTCTCTCCCCCAGTTTTTACTGTTACAAATAATGCTGCACAGATAACCTGTCTAGGTGTAATTCTGCATTTGTGCAGGTGCACTTGTAGAAATCGTTTTCAGGTGTGGCATGCTTTGTCAAGGGGACACACACTTGTCATTTTGATAGAAATCATTACAGTGTCCTCCATCGGATCGTAGAAATTAGTCTCCCACCAGAAATATGTGGGTATCCTGCTTCCTGATAGCCTCTCTGCCGAGTGTGTTATTAAACTCTTGTACCTTTGATGGGTGAAAAAATGTGGTTTAAATCTGTATTCCTTATGAGTGGAGCTGATCATTTCATGTTTGACATTCTTTTGTATCTTTCTGTTTCTATTCTTATATTTTGTTAACTTTTCTGTGAGGTTTTCATCTTATCTATTTGAAAAAGCTCTTCATATATTTGGAAGATTAGTCCATTGCTGGTGACACGAATTACAGATGCACTCGCTCAGTTTTCGAAGCCCACCTGAACTTATGGTGCTTATGTGACATCGGTTTTCATTTCTACACAGTTCAGTGTATTTATTTCTGATGACATCTGGATTTTCAGAGGCAGTTAGGAAGGTCTTGCTTATTTCAAGGTTATCAATACGTTTTACAGAACTTTGTTTTATTTTTCATAAAATTTTGATCCATTTGAAATTTAACTTGGCTTAAATAATATGGCTCCAGTTTATTTTTTCCAGATGGCTACTCAGTTGTCCTAATAATATTTCATGGGTAATTCATCTCTCCCCACACTAAGATTCTGCCTTTACCAAAGACAAAATTCTAGTGCTTAATTTAGGTCCAATTTTAGATTTTCCTATCTATTTCATTTGCCCATTTTGATGGATGGTCTCTAACTCCCAGCAATTACAGATGACGCAATCAGAAAGCTGACCATGCTTCCTAGCTTATTTTGTTCTCCCAGTCTAATTTTTTGGTAATTTTATCATTCTTCATTGTCAAGGCATATAACATTTCTATTTTGTCCTGTCACCCTATTGCCTACCTTTGTTTCTGTATTGGTTCCGCAATTAAATATATTAATTGATCACTGACATAAACTTTCGTGTGGTTTCCCCAATCATCTCTGGTTGGCTGAAGTTCATCTTTTAGTAGTTTCCTCCAGAAGAATGCACAGGAACAACAGTCTCTTGAGATTGTTATGGACTGACATCTGTTTCTCCAAAATTCATATTTGAGGTCTCAACCTCTAGTGCTAGTACCTCAGAATGCAACTTGTATTTGGAGATAAGAGCTTTAAAGATGTGATTACGGTCAAAGAGGCCCTTTGTATGGGGCCCTCCTCCAGTCTGACTGGATCTGTATGAAGGAGTTACAGAAGAGGAAGAGACATCCCAGGGTCAGTGTGAAAAGGCATGAGCATGTGAACAGGCAGCAAGAGGACTGCCATTTGCAAGCCAAGGAGAGAGGACTCAGAGGGAACCAACCCTCCTGGCACCTGGATCTTGGTCTTGTAGCCTCCAGAACTGTGAGACAATAAATTGTTGTTTAAGCCACCCAGTCAGTGGTATTTTATTATGGCAGCCCTAGAACACTAACACAATCGTATATGTTCAAAACTTTCTGTCTGCAGCCTTCAAACTTGAGGGCCAGCTGGCTGGATATAAAGTCGTGGCTCATTCTTTCTTTCCTTGAATATTGTGTTGGCATTGCTCCATTGCCTCTTGGCATGGATGGCTGCTGCAGAGAAATCTGAAGCCAGCCTAATTTATTCCTCCTTCTTAGTGACTTCATACCTTGACTGGTTTCCCTAAAGGATTCCTTTTTAAAGAAATACAATTAGCTCGGCAGGCATGGCTCAGTGGCTGAGCATTGACCTGTGAACCAGGGCACATGTTCAGGTTGCAGGCTCAATCCCCTGTGAGGGGCGTGCAAGAGTCAGTCAATCAATGATTCTCTCTCATCACTGATGTTTCTATTTCTCTCTCCCTCTCCGTTTCTCTCTGAAATCAATAAAAATATATTTTAAAAATATATATTAAATAATACAATTATCTTTCTTCAATGCTAATACTTGACACATTTATATAATTATATATAATAGATATGTAATTGTATAAAATATACACTTATGCTGTAAAGCACAAAATAATGAATATCCCAGAAACTGTCACCCTATCAAAGAATAAACTTGCGTCTACCAACGTGTTCTTACACTATTCCGGACTCTAGCCTCTTCTCCAGAGGCACACACTATCCTAAATGTTGCTCTGTATCAAGCATGTCAAACTCAAAGGCTAACACGGGCCAAATAAACAAGGTTTAAGTTTATGTGGGCCACAAAAAAACAAAAGCTTCAATTTTCATAGAAACGTAGGTTTATTTCAATAGACATGCTGAATACAAAGGGCTTAAATAAATGAGTAATTGTTAACATAAAATAGAACATTTTAATAAAAATTAATATTTTTTTCTTGAACATTTACTTACCAGACACTGAATAATTACACAGATTAATAAGCATAACGCAAATAAACCTATTTTTCTTGTTCTCCGAAAGTGAAATATTTCCTGTTGCGCACACCGAACAAGTCAGTACAAGACTAATGACGTGGCAATAGGCTGCTAAAATATTCGCTGCTAATATTAGTGGAGAGAAATGGTATGCCTGTGTGTAAAGCGCGTAAGGGAAATGAATGCAACACGATTATAGTATCAGTCATTAGTTGTAGTTCGTTATTAATAATTATGTATAACAGGACATTGCAAAAATTAAGTTATGAAATTTTTATTAAAACGTTTCTTACATACTGTTGTATTGGCTGGGCCGCAAAACTATTCGTTGTGGGCTGCATGTGGCCCACAGGCCACGAGTTTGCCATGCTTGCTCTATATCATCACTAACATTTCCATTATCACTTTTATTATAGCCCTCCAATTGTAGTCATGCTTCTTGCTTCAAGGTTTATCTTTTTCTAACAAGAGTGTACCTATACCAGCTTTCTTTTTTTATTGTTTGCACAGTATATTATTTTCCATCTTTGTACTTTCAACGCTCTGTACCCTAGCATTTAAAGTGTTTCTCTTATAAGCATATAGTTAGATTTTTTTTTTTTAAAAAGTCTATTCCATACTAAATGCTTAAATTATATAATCTTTTTGTATTTAACTACCGGTATTTGTGTTCTATTTTCAAGCCTTTCTTTGGATTGTTTTACATTATTCCATTATCCTTCAATTACATTACATTTTAAAACCATTTTTAGTAGTTAGACTGCAGCTTGAAACATGCATTCTTACTTATTATAGTCCAATACAAATGATTACTTTTACTACTTGGCTGATACTAATTAAACCTTAGGACTTTAAACTCCATTCACTTCCCTCCCATCATGTTACTGTTACCATGAATTTCAGTATATATAAAACTGAAGCTCCTCAGGGTACTACAGGCCTTATTTTGTATAGTTATGTCATTTACATTTTCCTTTCCAGTGCTCTTTATTCCCCCTTGCATGTTCCAAGAACTCCCTTTAATTCTTATTTCAGTGCAGGCCTACTGGTGTTGAAGTCTCTGAATTCCTATTTGTTTGAACACATCTTTATTGCACCTTCATACTCGGAGGATATTTGTGCTGGTATAGAATTCTAGGCTTGTTTTCTTTTCCCACCTTTAGAGATGTCAACTGGCTTCGGGATTCCATCACTTCTGGTGCGAAGCTGTCAGCCTCATGGCTCCTTCGAGGGAAACTGTGGTGGAGTAGAGGTGGGCCACACATGCTCTGTCACTACGCACAGGCGGAGGACATTCCCCCTGCCTTGGATTGGAGAGGCCCTGGCACTTGCTTGGACAGAGTGGTGCTGCTCCAGGGCCCTGCACAGGCTAGGAGGCTGATGCTCCCGCCTTTGCCCTCGTAGAGCCCGGAGGCCCCGTGTAAACAGGTGCAGCCAGGGTGCTGGAGAGACTACGTGGAGGGAGAACATGCCCAGTGGTGGCCCGGCTATTCCAGACATGTGGGTAAAGCCTGCTTTGGTGGCAGCCCCATAGGAGGCTCCATGTCTGCAGTTGCATGAATGATGCCAAGTGAGTCCAGAAGAAATGCCCAGCTGAGCTCAACTCAGACTGCAGAATGTTGAGCAAATAAGAGTTTTGTTTTAAGCCAGTAAATTTTGGGCGGTTTTTTAGGCGGAAGCAGCTGAGATAGTATTTGGGATCAAGAATGGAGTGTGGCCATGACAAAGTTAAAATGCGTGGCATCAGTCTGGGGAATGGTTGTAGACATCTGTTGAAGGAGCAGCCGTGAGACTCGTACAGGAGCTGGACGAGCACCGGAACTGGCTGCTGGAGGCTGGAAGGAGGCACTGCTGTCTATTGGCAAAACACAGCGAGGCTGCATCTCTCAGTACAGAAAAAGTACCTAACGCAGTTGTGGGCCTGGCGGGGAGGACTTGCAGGGAGAGTGCTGAAGGTGACAAACGGTTTTTTAAAAACCACGTGTAATGTGGTAGTAACGGAGAGCAGAGCTGAGCGAGGAACTGTGTAGTTTTCAAGCAGAATTTTGAGAAAATGCTTTCAAGCTGGGACTTGCAGAGTTAGAAAATGAAACTTTATCAACTGCCAGAAACAGTCCCTACTCTGAAAGTAGGGGAAATGGTGACATATGTCCAGAAGGATTTCAGAATGACACGGAACAGTGACTGCTACATGCTTTCAGCTTCCTCTCCTTTAAAATGGTGTGATTATACTATTCCTATTGTACCGCCAAGTCAGGCTGGAAGTTGATCCTCTTAATCACGGTATTCTTCAATATACATTGTAATAAAGGAGAGAGATATGGAACTATAAAGTAATTAATTTTAATGTAGAAAACTGTGCTCTCCACATCAGCGATTTTCAACCCCTTTCATCTCATAGCACACACTAATTACTAAAATTCTGCAGCATACCAAAAATATATTTTTTGCTGATCTGACCAAAAATAGGTATACTTTTGATTCATTTACACCAGATGGCTATTGTTGTGTTGGCTGTTGTCTTTTTCTTTTTTTTTACAATCTAAGGGAAAAGTGGTTAGTGCCCCTGACTAAATAGTCAGATGTTGCATGTTTCATAAATTCTAGCAGCACAGCAGTTGGCAATCACTGCTCTACGTGAATCTCACACAGAGGCAGCAGAGGAGCAGTCTGGGAGACTCTCATTCTATTTTCTGTAGGCTGTATGAAAATGCAGTTTTCCAAATATTTTATTTCAATTTCAAGAGTAATAGGTATTTAAAGGTGTGTTTCCCATCCACAATCTGAAATACCTAATATTCTTCAACACTGGAACACCTGGCTTGTTTCACGCCGAGATTGCGTGGTTCCCAGGACCACCACCTCTCCACCCCCATGCTGGAGAAAACCAATGAGGTAGTTTTCATCACAGAAGGTAAGTAAAGCAGCAGAAAAATGCTAACCAAGTGATGAGAAAAGTAATGGAAAAATGATTGAAACATTCTGTGTGGGGCTATTTCATGTCGTCCCTTTAGTTACCAAGTGCCAAGTAACTAACAGAAGAGGTTACCAGCACTGAGTGACAAATAATCTGGAAAGGTTAGAGGGTGGCAATAGTTCCCAGCTTCTCTACAGGGTGACTTACCTTTTCCAAAACTTTGGCAATTCGGGTGCCAATTTGCTCAAGGGACTGCTGTGGATACTGGTCTTTGCCGAGATTTTGTAATACCTGCCACAGGAAGGAAGACGGTAGATTAGGAGTGAAAGCGAGGCAGGGTCTAGACCGGGGGTGGGCAAACTTTTTGACTCGAGGGCCACAATGGGTTCTTAAACTGGACCGGAGGGCCAGAACAAAAGCATGGATGGAGTGTTTGTGTGAACTAATATAAATTCAAAGTAAACATCATTACATAAAAGGGTATGGTCTTTTTTTTTTTTAGTTTTATTCATTTCAAACGGGCCGGATCCGGCCCGTGGGCCGTAGTTTGCCCACGGCTGGTCTAGACAACACTGCTGCTGCTGAGTTGGGCACTAACCCACAAACGCAAGCTCTTTCCCTAGGGCACAATCTGTGGTCCTGTTGGTAAGGCATTTTATGGAAGATGCGTTTAAGGCCATTATATCATCCCTTCAGGCCTCTCCGAGTTAACAAAAATTATAGACACGTAAAACACATTCATTCTAGCAACGTTAGAAAACAGAATAAAGAAAATAGAAACTGTTTATAATCCTGTCACCCAAACATAACCACTGTTAATATCTTTACATATATCTTTCCAATTTTTCTGTGTATACACATATTTCTCTTACAGAATATGGGATCACACTGCATACTGTCACCATTTTCACATAATAAATTTCTTCATGTGACTAAATGTATTTCTATACATCTTTCTTAATGATTCCACTTTTTACTATCACACATCTATACCAACATTTATGTAACAAATCCTCTATTGTTGGACATTTGTGGCACATTTTCCCAATTCTTTTTGGTATATTCTGGGTCTGCCCTCCTTTCTTTCCTTTTTCAGAATGCCAACAGGAGAATGAACTGCCCCAATATTTCTTGGGGAGCCTCTATCTGACAGCAAGCAGAATGCTACCTACCCCAAGCAGTGAATTAGAATTAAAACTGCCTGGTCATAGAGAGAAAGCATAAGCTCAGTCCTGGGCCTGAAAGAATCAGGCTTAGCCTAAAGCCACTGAAATGACAGCCAAGGAAAAAAGGCAAAAAAACATGGCCTGCCCTAGCTGGTTTGGCTCGGTGGACAGAGCGCCGGCCTGTGGACTTAAGGGTCCTGGGTTCGATTCCAGTCAAGGGCACATGCCCAGGTTACAGCTCAATTCCCAGTGGGGGCGTGTGCAGGAGATAGCCCATCAATGATTCTCATCACTGATGTTTCTCTCTCTCTCTCTCCTTCTCTCTTCCTCTCTGAAATCAATAAAAATTATTTAAAAAGAACAAAAAAACAAAACAATAAAAACATCGCCTGGTCATAATGCTTTCTGCTCTCAGCTGCGCCCAGACTGAGGGCTAAAAACTACAGACAAGCTGAGTGAAACGAGCACTCACCTCTGTGAGCTGGCTCTCGCCGGTGTAGTGCAGGCTGGCTCGGTTGGAAACCCCGTGCAAGTGGTCCAGGGTGTGCATGCTGGTGGGGAGATTGCCATTGCAAAGCGGCTCCATCGCTGGCTGCTGGATTGGAGTGGCAAAATCTATGTGTTCTGTGATGCTGGAAATGGAAATGACTACATTAGCCATGAAACATTTGACTGGGCGGGAGAAAGAGTGTTAATAATCAGCTGATCATGACTTCAATATGTTATCAGGATTGCCTGGAACCACAGACTCTCAGACTGGAAGAGACCTCTCATGACACCAGGGTGAGGACTCCAGTGCCTGGCAATAACTGCCTGTTGAATGTATGACTCAGGATCCATCCCCGATCAGAGGAGCAGTGCTGGGATCTGAGTCCTGTGCTCAGGGAGTTCCCGGCCCCTCAGCAGCTCCTTCCTGTGCTCCCTGGAGCCGGATTTGCTCACTCCTGCTGGCCACTTTCTCTCACTGGGAGGGTTTTAAGCTAGGTGGGTTTTCTTCTAGGATTTCTTTTCCCAGGGTATAGAAAATGGTAAATAGCCACAAGTGGTTCCTTTTATTTTCCCTTTATGACAGAAACATACTTGTCCTCACAGAAGTTCAGATAGTAAATTTTATAGAAAAACAGCTGTCCTCTATATCTACATTTAAATATAAGTATTTCCCTTCATGGTCCCCAAGTGGTCATTTTCCTGCTATATCCAGGCTAAATGTCATGCACGGTCATATATACTGATACGGCAAACTGGCATTGCCAAACTTTATTTCTAGCTATTTAATGCCAGGGCTATCATAATTAACAAAACATACCCAGTCCCCGATTGTGGTGCTCATAGTCTTGTGAGTGACTTAACTGTTGCAGATGTGATAAGTTATAAAAGATTAAAAACATGGTACAATGTCAGTGCCACACTATAGGAGGGTATCTATTTCCTCTATGTGATGGAGGAGGGAGATAGTGTGAAGAGTTAATTCCCCGAGGAAGTAAGATTTAAGCGAGACCAGAAGGATGAGTATGCATTAACCAGGCAGGGAGAAGGTGGTGAGGACACAGCAAAGGAGACACCCCGTACGAGGGCCCTGATGGGAGAGAGGACAGAGTTGGAGACGGAGGCACAGGAGCAGATGTACAGTGCGGACCAGTATAAAGAGCAGTGAGAAGTAGAGCGTTTGAAGAACTGACTTATAACTGAGGAAGAATTCTGAGCACTGTGGGGAGAGCGGATTGAATAGAGCCAAGAGGAAATAAAGCAAGAGGACCAGCAGCAGACCACCACACGAATGAAAGGGGAGATGATGGTGATCTGATTTAAGGAGGCAGCAAGGGAGCTGCAGAAAAGAGATGGTTTGGCAAAAAACTCATTGGGTAGAAATGATAAGTGGTAACTGACTGGATTCGAGGGGTAAGGTGGAGGATTGTTAAGGATGACTCCCAAATTTCTGGCCTAAGCACTGCTGGAGGCACTTAGTAGGAATAAAAAATAGAAAACAAACTGGGAGAAGTTCTGGGAGTTCATCAGTCTGGCAAGGGCAATTATAAAGGCTTAGTGGTAAATCTTGGGGAACTCCAACATTTGAACGAGTGTCTGAGGAGGAAAAAGAAGTTCTCAGAGAGGCAGCCATATGTTTTGGAAGGTGTCTAAGGTGTCTGTAAATCCAGATTTGCCCCGACTCCTTTTTCAAGTGCATGATGTCAGTGAGACTATAGGTTTCATGCTTCTAAAAGAGAGGGACCCAGTCTTCAATTCTAAGTAAATCTGGGTAAGTTACAAAAGTGTGGGCAAAGGCACTGAGAATGGGTGTTCAGTGCACTGGCCGCGCCCATCTGTGGGCTGTGGTCAGCAATGGTCATCCTCTGAACCACCAACTCTTCCTGCCTGGCTAGTGCACCACCTCTGCTCACAGCTTCTGACAAAAGAGGGCATCACGATGTCGCTGAGGCCCAGGGCGCTCACTGGTACACGGATGCCAGGGAAAGGAGAGGTTTAAGATACTCACTCAATGTTTTTTGAAGAAACTGCCAGCCAGGTACTCACGATGGCAGTCAGCTCTACCCAGCGCAGTTTGACGCACTCGTCTGGGCTGGGCCACCCCAGACTCTGGTAGTCACGCTTTTTTCCTGGGAAAGAAGCATGTCATTAATGACACAGTTGCAAAGGAACAGAATCCAGTGTCTCATGCCTTGGTGATTACTTCACCCAGACTGGTGTTTTAAAGGTGCTAGTCATTCTTCTAGTTTTCAGAATTTCTACCACATAGAGAGCCTGTCATTCACAGCAACGGGAAGAAAGATCCCTCTGAGCAAAGCCTTCTTCTCCAAGACAGAGAGTAAATGAGTCCTTCACTGGATTCCAGACTAATCAACGTGAGAGAAGGGTTAAGATGTTCTTCAATGTTAACGTTCGTACCAAACTTAATTTTCAACCCTCTGCATTTTGATTTTAAAGACAACTCTAACTCAGTTAGGAGAAACACGCCTCTAAAGTAGGTTTCTCTACCTGGGCCTGTGAGCACTGTGGGCTGGATAATGCTTTGTTGTGGGGACTGTCCTTGCATTGGTGGATACTTAGAAGTATCCCTGGCCTCTACCCACTTGATGTGATAAACAAAAATGTCTTTGGATATTGCCAAATGTCCCCTGGCGGCAGGGGGGAGAGCGAAAGAGGGGGAGGAAAAAATCAGTCCTGGTAGAGAAGCACTGGGTATAGAAAAGCAGCAGGGTGGGGAATAATGATGATAATGAGAGGCTACTTATTTCCAGAGCAGTTACTGTGTGTCCAGGTCCTGTGCTAAGTGCTTTACATTCACAACTTCATGAAGCAGGTATTTTTTTTAAGGAACTTAAAGAAAATATTTATTGATTACAGACAGAGAGATAGAGAGGGAGAGCGAGTGAAACATTGATTTTTTTGTTTTGTTCCACTTATTCATCCATTCATTGGTTGACTCTTATATGTGTCCTGACCAGGGATTAAACCCACAACCTTGGCGTATCGGGACCATGCTCTAACCCAGCGGTTGCCAACCGGTGGTCCGCAGACCTACTAGTGGTCTGTGAGGTCCGAAAGGTTGGCGACCACTGCTCTCAACAACTGAGCTACCTGTTCAGGACCATGAGGCAGGTTTTAAACCTCATTCTCAGGTGAGAAAATGGAGGCACAAAGATATCAAGTGACTTTCCCAAGGCCACCTGGCCAGTAGATGGCAGGGAGGACTGCATATCCAGGTCTGTTGACTAGCATTCAGGCCCTAATCACCATGCTATTTAAAGCTATATAGGGCCTTTACAGCTCTGTTTACTGATACCCTTCACAAGTACTACCTTTTGGGTATAGGTCCTTTACTTAAGTCAAGTCCCCAAGAAAAAAGCAGAACTAAGTCTTGTCTGGAAAGGGTTCTTCTAAAGGAATTATAATCGAATGGACAGGAAGGAGAACTGTGGTTCTGTACAGTCCTTTTTGTACTATAGGAATTCATCCACAATAAGAAATCATTTGATGTACAGGCAGGGCTTTAGATTTAGATTTTAATAAAATAGAAAAGAAGTTTGGAAGAGTTTCAAATGAACTCTGTTTAAATTAATAACTTAAAGACTTAAACCATCCGTTTCACAATTAAGCTTATTTTTCTTTTATATTTAAGAAATTCACTTGAAAAATACTGGTTGAGCGTGTATTATAAGGGACTGGGAATTGTGTTGAGACACGAAGGACACAGAGAGAAATGATAAGAGAGCCTGACCTCGTGCTCCCAGTCTAATGAGGAAAGCAAACACGAGCAAATCATTAGGACACGAGAGGGTAATCGCTGGAGTGAAGGTGCAGAACAACTGGACAGAGGAGAGAGCAACTAATTCTGCCTGAAGGTGCCAAGGAAGAGTTGGCATCTGCGTTTGAAGTTTAAGAATGAGTGATATTTTAGCACCTCAGAGGTGGCATGAGGGCACTCCAGGCAGAGGGAACAGCATGTGCAAAGGCAAGGAGGTAAAACTAGAGCATGGTTAGTTCAAAGAATGTTGCTGAAGGGTAGAGAGAGGCTGGGTTATGAAGGGTCTTGTACACCACACTGGAAGTTTGGACTTTGTCCTGCAGGCAATGGGGAGGCTTTGAGCCCACATTTCTCCACCTTGTTCACATGATATTATAAGAGGTTCTACTAAATGCTTTGCTAAATCCAGTTCTATTATGTCTATTGTCTATGGCACTTCCCTGGTCTTCTAGTCTAGGAGCTCTCACCAAAAACAGAATGAAATTAGTTATGCATCAGTTGTATTAGTTCTTAGAAAACCTGCAATGATCCTTAGTGATTTCTACTTTACCCCCATGGACTCACAAACTAACTGTTGCATAATTTTCTTAGGCCCAGCTGGTGTAGCTCAGTGGTTGAGCCATGGACCCAGGAACCAAGAGGTCATCGGTTCAGTTCCCAGTCAGGGCACATACCCGGGTTGTGGGCTTGATCCCCAGTAGGGGGCGTGCAGTAGGCAGCCAATCAATGATTCTCTCTCATCATTGATGTTTCTATCTCTCTCTCCTCCCTTCCTCTCTGAAATCAATAAAAAAAAATATATTTAAAAATATAATTTGCTTAGAACTTTGTCAGAATTCATCATGAAGCTTATTACTTGGAGTGGACAGAATCCATATTTATTTGAAAATTGGGATACAGTCTTCTCTTGTCTCTTCCATGCTTTAGACAGGGGTGGGGAGCCTTTTTTCTGCCAAGGGCCATTTGGGTATTTATAACATTATTCGTGGGCCATACAAAATTAGCAAGTTAAAAATTAGCTTGCTATATTTGGCCAAACATTTAATTAACTCATTCCTAATGCCTTGGCAGAGCCAGACCAAATGATTTTGCAGGCCTTATATGGCCAATGGGCTGGACGTCCCAACCCCTGGCATTTTTCCTGGGGAGTATTGCTAAAGCATTTATCTAATACTTAAATAGATACACGGCACACAAAAATGTTACTAAGTAGTAAATATATATTGAGCCCTATGTGCCTGGTTCATTTAAAGCACTTTACATGTATGAACTCATAATCCTCACAACCAACCTACAAGACAGACACATTTATTATTCCCATTTTATAGATAAGGAAAATGAGGCACAGGGAACTAAATGGCAAAACTGGTGTTTGAGCCCAGGGAGTCAGTCTTAAACCCACATTTTTATATATTAACCTAGACTTTCAAGTTAAGAATCAATAGGCTATTTAAGCTCAAGATAACAATAGAAGCCAAATAGCCAATGGTAAAAAAGTGAAGTAAACTGTCAAAACAAATTTTTTATATCAATGACTGGCTTCTTGTTCACTTAGCGCAATTACCTTCTCGTCTACTTTAAGTCACAAACGTATCCTTTGTGAGAACTGAGACAGCAAAATCTGAAGGAAGAAACTGGCATATAAAACATTCCAATTTACCTTGTGGCCCTGGAGATGCCACCTTTGGGCCAGTGATCTCCAGGTTTGCTTGGGAGCGATGTGCATTTTCTGCTTGATTGGATTCTATCTTTTTCCCAGGGGTTTTTTTATGATCTCCTTTGGGTTTTTTCACACGCTTGACCTGGAATGTGATCTGGGAAATGGAAACATGTTAGGGACACATGAGACCAATGATCAAATCTGTGGATACTGGCTTTAAGGAAAACAAGTCCTGTGCTAAGTAAGGTTAAGTTTTTTCCTTCAGTTTAATTCTTAAAGGTCTAAATAAAAAATGTTTAGTGAAATGAAAGTAGTAACCTATCCTTGAAGAATGTACAGAGGAAACTGAAAATTAAGATGTCTGTATATAAGGGCTTTGAGTGTGGCCTCACTCCCCTCCCATTTCCTCTCCTTCCAGGAAGAGCTGGCAATATGTAAGTCACATGGCATGCTTCCTGCACTACAATTCCAACATGAAGGCTGACTGGAGTGTGGAGCAAAGTAGTGCCATATCCAAGAGAAACATCACACTTTAAAACTAGGAGCTCCCCTCCCCCAAAGATTGCGCTACAATTTGGCAAGAATTGAGTTGGCAACTCTTACCCATTCTGTTGCTTCATCGTCTTCACTTCTGCAGTCTCCATAGCAAGAGCTTTTGGCCACTCCATCCTGGGGCCCTTTCTTCAGTACCCGTATCCCCTGCAAGTCCAGACGCCGCCCTTTCATCTCTAGTGCTCCCCCGAAGCCATCCAGAGGCCAGGCCTGTTGAAATTCATCCACCAAAGCCAAGATCTCTTCCGACATTTTGGTTTCGTCTGCATTTTCTATCTCATCGGAACCATTGCTTTCTTCGACTACTGTACCTGGAATTCAAGTGCCAGCATGTTATTAAAAATTACATAGCATTTACTTAAGTGGTTGAGTGGCTCCAACCTTGCTTTTTGAGAAAAGTTTTGGCTCTGGTTAGAGGCACTTCTCTAGCCCACTTTCATAAAAATGCTATTCGGCATCTTCAAAATCCATAATAAAATATCATCTTTATCATGTAGCATTTGTCAAGAGCCTGGCTGAGAACAATGGCAGCAGCAAGGTGGCAGGCAGTCACAACTTATGTCCCTAGTGAGCAGGGGGATGGCTATTTTATATATGTATTTTTTCCAAAAACACCAACTTGCTCTAGATATAAGGCACATATGGCAAAGATAGTTTATTATGTTATTTAATGTGGGGTTCTTCAGGCTTTATTCAAATAGCATGTGAAATACCACAACTGGGTGTCCAGATCACACAGTCTAATTGCCTTAAGTGAACAATGATTTGTTTAATGGGAAATTATCCTCATTCCACATGAAGGTTCCCATTTTCACTAATGGCTGATGTAAGAAATAGCTAAATGTAATAAAATAGCAATTTTTTCCTAGAGAGGTTATTAAGATATTACTTGTTAATGTTGCTCAAGTTTCTTATGTAAAGACTCACTACAACGGCTGAGTAAAGATTCTTTCTCCTGAGAAGTCATTACGTTTCCATTATTATACATTGAAGGCTACACAACCCTAAAAGTTCCCTCTATGCTTAGCTAACTAGGAAGGTTAGGGGAAAATTACTTGAGTTTCTTAACAGAATGTCTTCCTTAAAATAAATTATTTACTACTTATGTCATTTTGAATTAATGGCTGAATCTTATGTTGTGTGTTCTATGCAAATTACCTCTAATCCTTTTTGGAAGTAGAAAGGGTACAAAAATGAACAACAAACTGAAATGTCTGCTTTTGTAATATGTACTCACTGAAAACATGAAAGGTTGGAGCTGATTGCTCATAAAATGCTAGTTTACATTATTCCAGTGATCTTCACTTGGTAATTCTAGCTTGTTCGGTGATTTAGAACATGGTATTAAAAAGATGGTCAGGAATCTCATATCCGTATCGACCTATATAGCGATTGTGAGTAACCCCTCTTAGAAATACACAGTATTAGTCTCTGAGGAGGCATGGCTAACAATAGCAAAGCTTTGAGCCCTACTCACAGAAGATGCAGGGTCACCCTTACCTCTGGTGGCATCTGTCTCCCATTCCCCATTGTACTCCAGAGAATGGGAAGGTCTGTTGCCAGTACCACCAGAAATCTCTGTTATTCTTTCTTGAAAAAGCTATAGGGTTCTTCTATTTTTAACAAGTTAGTACAAAATATACAACTGTCCTTTTAAGGAAGTTTCTTTTAGATTTTTCTGAACCAATCTGCTGGTTTCTATTGATGATGATGATGATGATGATGATAATGATGAGTGGAGTTCTGAAACAAGTATAAAGTAAAATAGGGGTTTGCAAAAGCTTTTCTTTAGAATATTCAGATAAAAATGGTTGGCTACTTGCCTAAATTTGTGACAAGTGGTATAAATGCAGGGTTGACAGTTTTAATTTTCAGTTTCTATCTTGTTTGTTACTATGTCCTGAATGTCCAACATTTTACCTGACACATACTAGGCACAGGATGAAGTAATGGGAACTCAGAAATAATTTGGTTTGTGAGGTCCTGCCTTTTCCTTGTCCTGCTAACTTTTTAAACTCTAAGGTTTACCTTTTAATGTGTTAAAGTATAGCCAACCCAGCTCAACGGTGAGCAACAAAAAAGTAAGTATGTCTTCAGTGTAATGAGCAGCCTTTATGTCATTTACAAATTTCTCAGTAGCTAACCCAGGAAAGCAGCTGGACAAGGTTGCTATGGGGATCCCAAATAGCAACTTAGAGATTTACCTGTCATTGGACTTGTAGCAACATTGTTGTCTCTAAGTATTCCTCATGGTATTTTAGCTTCCTCTCCTTCCTTCTCCTAAGGATACTATGGGATTGCTTGCACCTGGTCCTGAGAAGGAAAAGGGTTTTTTGGCAAATTTGGCCATAGCCAAGAATATGGGTTTAAACAAAAGTGGCTTTTGGCCAAAGGGAACTAATTGTCCAGTGTATAGTTAGAGTGGCATATGGATGCTGTGTTTGGAAGCCTTGTTTACTATTTAGAAAGCATTTATGTTGTTTAGTTGCAAAGAGTTCCCAGAGGTTAATGGTTCCCTGTGCCCTTACCATTAGGTAATATATATCATTATTTAAAAGTTCTTAAAGAAAGAAGCTTTCATTGATGAAAATCAATATTCAAATAGAGACCAAGAAACTTGGTCTCTTCATCCTCTGTCCTGATCTCCTTCCTCCCTCCCCACTCCCAAATACACCAACTGATTTACTGCTCTGACTTTTATAAATACTATGGCTCTCATCCTGTTATTCCTCTGCTTGGAACTTGCTGCAGGCTTCTGCTGCTGGCAGCCGGTAGGTCTTGTCAAAGGCTGCTGGGGTGGGGTGACAGCAGTTCCTAAAGAACACTACATAAAGGTGAGGAGCAGGGAGATCATAAATGTGCTGAGTTAGAAGAAAAATAAACCAGTCCTCATTTATCTAGAGCCCACTATGTGCCCATCTACACGTATGAGCAATGGAGATGGGAACAAAAGGAATAGGAACCAGAGGAATCTGACCCTGAGGAATTAAATGAATTTGTAATCAAGTTGAAGACACAAAACTATACATGTTAAACACCAAGAGAACAAGTACATTTAAATACTTTTTGCAAGGGGAAAAAATATTTGACTGTAGTCACAAAATGCCTCCTAAAGGAAGGCAGACTACGTGTGGCAGGATTTAGATAGAATGGAGGGCCAGGGGACTCCCCAGAGTGACAACACTAAAAAAGCATGTACAAACTCACATACCCATACACACGGACAGATACAGGCATAAGGCAGGTACATGTGCAGGCACTACTAATTTCCAACTAACTAGGACAAAAAGTGTATATAGTTGCTCTCAGCAGATAAGAGACTGAGGGGAGGTGGGAGACATTGAGAATGTCTGGGAAAGTCTGGAAGAAGATTCCTTGTAAAGAGAGCCTCTTGTTGGCTAAGCAGAAGAATAACAAGATGAGAGTCATAGTATTTGTGAAGGTTAGAGCAGTAAATCAGTTGGTGTATTTGGGAGTGGGGAGGGAGGAAGGAGAGCAGGACAGAGGATAAAGAGACCAATGAGAAAGGTATTTCAATCATCTATATAAGAGTTATATAAAGGGTGGCTGATTTAGGGTGAGGATAAAGGGACTTTTAAAAGGAAGGGAAGAGGTATGTGAGGAAATTTCAATGGAGAAAAATAAAGAATAGGGTAAATTCAAAGATGATTTCAAGATTTTAATGCTTAATGTGAAACAGTGGTTGGGCTTTTTAAAAAATTATTGTTAATGCTCACCTGAGGATATTTTCCCATTGATTTTGAGAAAGAGTGGAAGGGAGGGGGAGAGACAGAGACAGACTCTTCCATTGGTTGCCTCCTGCATGTGGCCATGGTTGGGCCGGGGATCAAGCCTGCAACCATGGTATGTGCCCTTGACTGAAGTCAAACTTAGGACCCTTCAGTCTGTGGACCAACACTCTACACTGAGCCAAACCAGCCAGGGTGAAACAGTGGGGTTTTTACTATGTGAATGTAGTTTTGGAATCTGTGACTATGACACAGAATGCTGTTTACTATAAGGACAATGGAGTTAGAAAAGGGCAGTATGATAAAGCATTGGGATTGGTGAACCCAGCTGTAACTGACTGGGCTCAAATTTTAAGAGTCTAGCAGCCATTTCTACACAGGGGTTTCTCACGCAAACTGCACTTCAGGGAGAAGTCTGCATTAAACTGCCTGCCTGCACTGTGTTCCTGCCATCTCAGCCAGCTCTTATAAAGGAGTTCTTGGAATCCTAGTTCAACCAACAGAACTTGGGCTTTCCCCATCCAATTGGAGCTGTGCAGCTCCAAGCAATCAGAGCAGCTCTATTCTGACCAGCCAGGACAGTGCCTCTTGGATCAATCATAATGTAAGGATTTGGCGTCCCCATTTGCACGAGGACAGACCAATCAGAGACCAGGGGCAGGGACTTTTGTCCATATAAGCCAGCTACCCTCTGGCTCCAAGAGTGCACTTTCCCTTTCCACCAAGACTGCATTTCCCTGGCTAGATGCCTCACTAGAGCAGATCAGAGCAGATCTGTGCTGTATCACCAAGGAGCTCTTTGCACTGAATAGCTTCCTTCTTCACTGCACCCCAAATTGAGGATTCTTGTTGATGTTGTATCGGCGCCACCATCAGTTGACAGATTTTAGATGCTTACTCATTAATTTTTTTTAAACATTTGTTGCTGGGTCTCTAACAATGTGCTGAAGGCCTGGAATATAATAACTCATAGAGCTTATAGCCTGGGCTAGAATGCATGGAGGAACATATCTTCAGACATTACTCAATAAGCAGCTGGAAATATAGAATTGTCAGGTTTGGTGAGTGGTCTGGAGTGAAGCAGGATCTCAGGTTTTAAACTGTGCTTGAATCAAGAGGAAAAAGTAATATTAGATGTGCTGCTTGTGGGGCAGATGGTGTGGTATAACCTGAAAACAGACTGAGACCCCTGCTCTGTTATTTTCTTTATCTTCATTAACCTGAACCATTTCTATACGAAGAAGGGAGAATAAAAATTGTGAAATGAAGGGACTATGAGCACCCACAGCGAGGCTTCTAATGAGCTCACGGTGTTTCACTTGGATGAATCCTACCTCAGAGCGCCAGGAGAACTTAGAGTTGAGTTTGTGCCACGTTAGGTAGCCTGTTAGAATCACAGGGACTAGGGGCTCAGATGGAGAGAAGCATATGTTGCCCTAATTAAAAAAGAGAAAGAAAAACGGGGGTGGGGGGACAGTAAACAGAAAGAAAAAAAGGAAGAGAAAAACAAGTCCAGCACAATCTTGCCATGCTTGAGACTACCTGGAGATTCATGGTTAAGCCTGGGCACCTCCGTTTAAGAGATTTTCAGAGCAGAGCACATTCATAGAAAAGTGAAAGGACTCAGCGCAAGTACTTAAAACAAAGACACACATGTAAAGTTCTAACACACACATGCCCCCCACACATACACACACATGTCCAGAAACTTAGACTCATCTTTATTCGGAGATTGTCTTTGTACCTTTTTGACATTAAAATGTTCTTTGCATTATATAATGGTGATGACAGATTCTACTTTTCTTTAAAAATGACCTTACAATTGAAAAATAGAATTCTAATCCATCAACCCATACTTCTGAAAACCACAGGCAGGACAGTTTACGGAATCAGAAGGCCTGAGAATAATTTTAATTATGCTACCTACTGAATATCGTAGGCAACGTATCTAAGCTCACTAGGTCTCAATTTTTCTCATCTATCAGATGGGCTTAGTAATAAAATCCATAAGGTTAATACATAATTCATAATACTTTGTAAATTATAAGTACCACAAAAAGGCAGTGATTATTGTAACCATTTATGGTTACCAGAGAGATTACTAACTTTTTCCCTCATTTGTCTAAATTCTGGGAGTACTTTCTTCTGAAATTCCCCTAGATACTGACAAGTCCATGGAGACTGCAGTTGTACCAGTTGGCATGTTCAGACCAGTGGGCTTCCTAAGATGTGGTCATTGGAGACAGAAACACTCCATTTTTTAATACAAATAGTGTGTTATAATAAAAGCCAAACATAGACATTAAATAATTTTTGTATTATACCTTTGGAGGAACTTTTTAAAAGTACAAATAGTAAAACTAGTAAAAATCATCGTCATATTATAGATTATGAAGAGGAATCCACACCAGGAGGCAGTTTGCACGATGCTGAAGGGACCTGGGACACCTAGGCTCAGCCAGGGCAACCGTACTATATTCTCAGTAGGCAATGGAACAGAACTAAAGAACGTAAGCACCAGGTTATAATCTGTCTTAAGCAATGATGTATTCAGAAATCAAGGAGACCAAGAGCAAGATTTTGGTTTTATTTTGAGTTTTCCTAGGAACAAAGACTCTAATTTGGTAGTCATGAGTATTCTGGTCAGTGGGGAGTTGTAGTGCATTGAAATAAGGGACTGTTTTTATAAACTGAATAAAACGCTCCTGAACATGACTCAGTTTCATTTGTGTTAACTGTAAATTTATCAAGCAACCTCTGATGTCCATTTGGTCATGTGGGTGCCTGATGCCAGAAAGAGACAGAAGTCTGTCAAGTACTGGAGAGGAGTCGCTTCCTTGTAAATGAATAAATGACCATCTGTTTTAAGAGCGAATCTCTTTTGAGTTAGTAAATGGGAGGGAGTTTTCTTAAAGCTCAACAGTTTCTGGTAGTACTGATGAAACCAATTTTCTAAACCTGCAAATGTGAAGGTCACAACTTCTCCTTTGGGGTCTAGATTGCTTCTCTTAGAAATAATTTTTTTTTATATGCAATTCCACTTGGGAACAAGACTGTGTAATTGGTAAGTATGTTAATCTGACCTATATAGGAAGGCAAATGCCATGTTTTATTACTTTAACGAATATTTATTGTACACAGGAATATAAAGTTACATAAGATATGGTGTATAAGAAGCTTATAGTCTGATGGGAGATAAGATATACAAGCAACTAATATTGTATGACATGGGGTTGACAGAAAGTTGAAATAAGGCAGCAACTAAATGCTTGGAGTCCTTTGTGAATGCTTCACAGAGGAGGTGACATTCTTATTCCTCCCCTCCTACTTCCCTCCCTCCCTTCATCTCTCCCTCTCTAGCTCTTTACATAGACTGAAGTAAGAGACTAGAATTTAACAGGGAACCAACGTAAGAGGCCACTCTAACAGCCCAGGCAGAAATGAAGAAAGTCTGACTTAGGCAGGGGAGAAGGAATAGATGAAGGTAAGATTCAACTGGTCTTAGGAGCTGACTGAGTATAGTGGTGACTGGGTGAGTTGCAATGCCATTAACAAAGAAGGAATACAGAAATTAGAAGCCATTCAGGAAATAGGGTGAAAATGAGGACAAGTTCTAGTTTGGATATGTTAAGTTTTAAGTGTGTGTGGCACATCCAGATAAAGAGAGTACTAAAAAAGAAGAAATGAGATCTAGAGTTTCAGAGAATATCTTAGTTGAAAATTCAGATAAGGAATCACTGGTATACTCAAAGGTATGTGGAAACACCACGAGATAACAGAAGAATAAGAAAAGAAGACCAAGGTTAAGATCCTGGATAACTTAACAAATAAGGGGCAAAGTGAAAGAAATTGAAAAAGATGTCTGAAGACAGGAAGAGAGCCAAGAGCAAGTGATGTCCCAGAAGCCAAGAGGAGGAAGGAATTTAAGAAGTGGGGACTTGTGCATAGTTCCAAATGCAGTAAATTTTGGTTAAGTAGGATAAGTATTAAAAACAAGTCAGTAATTTTGGCAGTTATGGAATTGACTCAAAATGTGGTCACAGAATGGGATTTTAGGAGGGGGTCCTGGTAGGTATGCCATTATTCCAAATCTTTACATTTTTTTGGGTTAGCATCAAAACAACTTATCTTGCTTTTTTTTCAATGACTTACTCAATAGACTAATGACATTAAGAAGACTGGTACATAAACATATCAAATTTGTTCTAGCAAAAGATAGTGAGGCAGAGAAAAAAGAAAGAAATGTGAAGAGCGTTTTCACATTATGGTTTGTCTTCTGCCTCCCCACTGGAGGGTCACCCTCGTGAAACTACAATGCAATAAAGGAAGGAAACAAACTCTTGAGTAGAGAAAAGCCTTAGAGCCTGAGAGTTGATTTTACCCCAGAAGCACAGCTCAGGTCAAATCAACTTACTTTCAAGTCTAAGCACATCTGAGTCCCTCCCTGAACTCTCAACAGAGAGTACAGGGTCCTCCTCTGTGCCTGTCTCAGAGGGCTCTTCTTCAGCGGCATCCAGTGACTGGGCGTTGTCAAAGTATTTCTGTTTGTCATGGTTGTTGTCCGGGGTTTTCTCATGACAATTACCTCAATGACAAGAGACACAGATACAGCACGTTAGAAACATCTCTCTTCTGCAGCCAGTGGCTCAAGGTCCCTAAGCACCAAGAGCAAAAAGGCGACAGTGTCAGTTTTTTCCAGCAGAACGCACACAATCAGTGATCTGGAGAGCCCAAAGCCAGATCACCCTCTGTGACTTGAGATTCAGCACTGAAGTTCAAGATTCGCCTGCTAGGCTATTGTAAGGACCAAGTATTGGGGGGGGGGGGGGGGCGGGGGGGCGGGGGGGGGCGCTGTTTGTAACAACAAAGATCATGTCCCAAGGTCTCATTCCGTACATAATGAACGACTGCGAAAGATTTCCTTGAAAGTCAAAAACATAAAAGTTTGCCTTCTAGCTAAATAAATCTGGGGATAGATTATAGCAGAGAAATGCAGCATTTTTGTCTCATAACTTAAAATGAAAGACATATCAAAAGATAAAGGATTATAAATGAAAAACCAAAGACTTATTAGTAAAGGAGGATGGTGGTAGCAGAGTCCACCTTTAAGGCTGCAATATCACAAAGGGGACTTTTTCTTTTGGAAAACAAGTTCTGGTCATGGACACGAAAATTTACTGAAGCATAAAACTTCAGATCTTGAATGAAACGCAGCACTCTTGGGTACTTTGATATGTATGGTGAGCCTGACCTCCTATATTTTTGCCAGGGAGTTGAAGAGCTCCAACTCCTTTAGGGATTGTATGTTAATATGGATAAAGGGCTGCTGTCCAGCCCCACCCGATGGTCTTCTCTGGTAGGGAAGTTGTGTCTGATGCGGCAGCGATCTGGTTAGCTCAACAGGTCTTCTCTTCCTTGCTTATATTCCATGCGCACATGGGCTGAAGATGCATGCTCAGTGGAAGCCTGTAACTTTCCTATTTCTCTTTGGGTAAGAGTGTATTAGTCATTTCTCTTCTTTACCAAACATTTTAAAATGCTCTAAAAGTTTATTTTCAGAGAATGTTGTCTCAAAGAGATGTATGTTCCCAATCAAGCTCTTTCTACAGCAGGGGGAGTACAAGAAGTCTCTTTTTGGCTTTGATGACTCCCTTATAGATTTCACATTTTAGGAAAGCACTTCCCATGCCATTTCCCTTATTGTGCCAAGGAAACATGCTGGACTCAAAACCTTTCCCAACTCACTGAGTTTAGAGTAAGGGGACTACATGTGTGGGGAGTCACTTTCCATTTCTGCACCATCACACAGTAAGTGGCAGCTCTGGGGTTTGAATCAGTTCTAGCACATATCTGAGGCTACCATATTCATTAAGGCTACAATGAAACAGGATTCTGTTTCAAGAGTGCTTCAGCTCTCAAGAAACTTGCAAGCAACTTGGGGAGACAGACAAGATAGTAAACAATAGTGAGATAGCATACTGTGCCAAATAAGTCCTTCAGAGAATAAGCTTTGAGTAGGCAGATCTTGAATTTTGAAGAATAGGAAGGACTTAAAAGGGGAGTCTACAAGAAAGAGAGCTAATATTTGGTGAGTGCTTCCTTTGCGTTTTTTCTTCTACGTACTCCTCAAAAACAGTACTCCGATAATTCTTAATCGGGATGTAAATAAGCATGACTATTGAAAGCAGAGAGGAAATAATGATAACAATGATGCTGATAATTCTAAAATGTATGTTATTTCCTGCCTTCACCTTTGGTGAAGTAGCTTCTAAAGCGTTTTCACCTTGACACAGGTAGAGTAAAACTTAACACTACAAAAGCAAAGGACAGACCTTTAATACTGGAACGAGTGAAATTCCAGCTGTTTTCTGCAGTTGACTGCCTCCTCCAACCTTTGTGTCTCTTAATTTTTCTCTACTACCCTCTTCTCATTATAAAAATTTAATTGGTCGCATCTTTTTAAATGTCTGGAATATTTTAAAATGCTTCATGAACAATTTATAAGATATGATGTGCACAAGATCCCAAAGTTAAAATTAATCTTCCTGCACAACCTCAAAACCCACACACCCTCCTAAAGCAAACCTTGCGCATTCTAAGGATGTCTCATCCTCCAACTCAGGAAACGGGGGCCGAAACCTCTGAGAGAAAGGGCAGAGGAGGGGACCAGGGAGAACTGGGTGAGTAAAAAGAAGAATAAGAAGTTTATGTTCCGATATTTCTTGGAAGTAGGCAAAATCAAACTGATCAAGTAAAAACGATATTCTTTTAAGATGAGAACTGTTAATATTGATTTTCTTAGGGTGACAGTGAAAAAAAGACTGCTTTAGCATTCTGATATGATAACTATCTTGGCTAATAGAAAGCCAAATTGTCTAATTTTAAACCACTCCTCCCAGCTGTCTGAGGAAGAACTGAAGCACCCCAAGAAGAACGAGTTTCCGTTCCTTCAGGAGAGGTCCTCTCCGGCTCAAAGGGGAACTAAATAAAGTTGCTTACATGGAAAAATATCACTTGTCTCCCCACAGAGGTGGAGATTATGTCCTCATTAAAGAAACACAAGAAAATGTTGGAGAAGGGAAAATGGAGAGACACCTACCTATGAAGTAGCAAGTCATCTTCCTTGCATATGACTTATTTTTTGCTGATGCAAAAATGAGGAGAGTCTATGGCTTAGACTAACCTTGAGAGATATGACTTTTTTAAAAGGATTTAAATGAAATGCTTTAGATAACAAGGTCCCAGGTGAAAATGGGAACACTTTCCTGTGCTTAATGCTCTATACTTGCTTGCAAAGCATTTAGCATCTAATTCAAATCCTGGCAGTTTGGTTTTTCAAAGAAGTAAGAGACTGCAAGGCAATACCAACTAAGCATAAAACTCCAAGGAGGATATTTCTGATTCTGGAACTGCTATGAGATCTTAAGACATATCAACATCTTTTTCTGTGCTTAGAATATTATATGCATAAATTGGGTTATTAACATTAACGTATCCTAAAAGGGTTTTCTGGGAAATAACTAAATGTTTAATATACTTGCCAAAGTATAAGTCTTCTAAGGGATAAAGGCACAATTTCTCCCATGGCTACAGGTTTTCAGAGTAAACTAACTTCTCAGAAATTCCTATCATTTCTAAGATTAAGGAAGTCTCCTATCTTCTCATATGAATTCTGCCTTCAAAGGTCCAGGAAGAATATTTATTTTCTGACTAGATTTGGGTAACCACTTGTTTAAAACAGCATTCTTACCTTCTGAATCTCAAGGTGGTAAGAGATTCCTGGTTGAGAACCTTAGGATTTTTAGGGTTACTTATACTAAAGAAATGCCACAAATAAATTGAGAGGCATGAGAAAATGTTACGAGCCATGTTAACTAGTGAGCCAAGTAAAGCCAATGCCAGGCTCATGTAGGTCTTTCAGCAGTAGAGCACAGTGGGTGAGAGCACAGATGGGAGCCAAACTAATTAAGTGAGTTCAAATCCCTTTTAACCTCTTTGTAGATCAGTTTCCTCATCTGTAAATTGAGTTTACTAATAGTATCCACTTCATTGGCTTGTTGAGATTAAATGAGACCATTGCCTGGCACATGGCAGGATGCAAAGGAATGAGAACTTATCCCAACATAATCTCTTTCCACAAAGGCCTTTTAGCTATAGCCAACTCAGAATCTCCATATGAGCAACTGGCTCTCAGAAGTTATCCAGATATTTGCCTAATTTCAACTTCCAGAGTGTGTGTGTGTGTGTTTGTGTGAGCACGTAGATGCTGGAGACAATACAGAGTTTGTTTCCATAAGTCTCTTAGAAGAAAATAGCATTTATTTCAGATTAAATTGTTTAGCATATCTAAATTATAAATTAATTAGTACATTTATAAATCAGCTTCACAGTCTGTTATGTGCTCTTTAAAGGACATTTTAGGAGATTGTGTGAATTCACTCTTACACTAGAAAAACAGACTATAGATACTACATTCAGTTAAATCAACACTTAACCTCTGCTTTTCAACAATCCCCATCAGGCTGCTCCAGTCTGCTCCCAAATCTTACTCCCTCTACCATACCATCCTCCCATATAACAAATAAATGTATTACCCATGTGCCTCTTATTACATAATAAATTTCTAAGACATAAATAATAATTAAACTGATTTGTAATGGGAATTAGAATTCAAATTTTATGTTGTTGAAGGCAAAGTAATAGATGCTAGAAAAATGGTTTTTGTGAATAGTGGAATATTCTAAAAATATTTCTACTATCCCTGTTCTAATAGGATTTTATTTCATTCTAAAGTCTTCTTTCTTCTGCCTGTAAGAAAAGTTACCGTACAGGAAGCATTCGGTACATTGTATTAAATATAAGGTATCTGGGTGGAAAATACAGATAACACTGTCCTTTCACAGACATTAGTGACTTTTTGAGTATGTCTTTCTCTTTACCGTTCCACTCAACTGCACTCAAATTATGCAACTATAAAACCTTTTTTAAAAAAATAAACAGGTAACTTAGAAACACATTGTGTTTTTATTTTATGACCATTTTAGCTACCTCATAATTTCATGATATTTATTTCTCTAGTAAGACAATCTGTCTTTTAGAAAAGGTAGTAAAATAAATCATGAAGTGAACAAAAGTGTATCCTTTAATTGCTCACCACTGCTGTGCAAACGTACTTTAAAATATTAGCAAGAAACCGTAACTATGGGTGGCACATGGGCTTGGTACCACACAGAGTAATAGGAGGAAAGAAATCTTACTGGGAACAGATATCTTTATGATCTCCATCTCCAGAGGTTGTGACAGTCCTACATACCTCCTTCCAAAAGGGACATTCCACAAAATAAATTTAAATTCTGCCTTAACTGCAGCCTTACCATATGAGCTCAGGCAAATCAACTTACTTCTCTATGCTAGATTCTTTATCTGAAATTTTGAAATGGAGAGCTAATACTGTCCTACTACAAGAGGATTCCTGGGAAACAACGTTAATAGAAGCATATGGAACTCCTCGAATCCGGATGAGACCTAGGCTGTGATGACTGCACCTGAGACAAGTAAAGCCGTCTCATCCGCTCTGCCCTGTGCTGTCCTCTACTTAGGAAAGATGAGAAATAGTTTCAACAGAAATAACAGCTCCTTAGACTTGTTCTCATTCAGCAATTCTGTGGAATGAAGTTCTTTGTAGGTATTAAAGTAATGATTATGTACTAAATGACCTTAAAAGTGCAATGCCACCCACTTCATGGGAGAACATATTTGCCAATGTTATATCTGATAAGGGTTTAATCTCCAAAATTTATAGGGAACTCATACAACTTAATAAAAGGAAGATAAACAATCCACTCAAAAAATGGGCAAAGGACTTAAACAGACACCTTTCGAAAGAGGATATACAGAAGGCTAAGAGACATATGAAAACATGCTCACAGTTACTAATCATCTGAGAGATGCAAATCAAAACAACAATGAGGTACCATCTCACACCTGTCAGAATGGCTATCATCAACAAATCAACAAACAACAAGTGCTGGCGAGGATGTGGAGAAAGGAACTCCCATACACTGCTGGTGGGAATGCAGACTGGTGCAGCCACTGTGGAAAACAGTATGGAGTTTGCTCAAAAAATTAAAAATGGAACTCCCACTTGACCCAGTAATCCCACTTCTAGGACTATATCCCAAGAAACCAGAAACACCAATCAGAAAGGATATATGCACCTGTATGTTCATAGCAGCACAATTTACAATAGCTAAGATTTGGAAACAGCCCAAGTGTCCATCAGCAGATGGGTGGATTAAAAAACTGTGGTACATATACACAATGTAATACTACGCTGCTGTAAAAAAGAAGGAACTCTTACCATTTGCAACAGCATGGATGGAACTGAACGTGGCTCTTCCACAAAATACCACGTGTGGGCGCGCATGTACAGTGCGATTGAAACTTTGTGGCCCATGCGCAGAAGTCGGTATTTTGTGCAAGAGCCGCAATGAAGGGGCCAAAGAGCTGCATGTGGCTCGCGAGCCGCAGTTTACCGACCACTGTGCTAAGTGAAATAAGCTAGTTGGAGAAAGATGAATATCACATGATCCCACTTATTTGTGGAATATAATGAACAACATAAACTGATGAACTAAATAAAATAGATCCATAGACAGACCATCCAACCTCAGAGGGAAGGCCGGGACGGGGGCGGGGAGGCGGGGGGCGGGGGGGTGGGGTAAGCGATCAACCAAAGGACTTGTATGCGTGCATATAAGCAGAACCCATGGACACTGACAGTAGGGGGGTGAGGGCATGTGCTGGGGGGTGGGGGGGAGGCGGTGTTAAAGAAATGAATGGTGGTGGGAACTACCAGGGAGAGGTCAATGGGGGAAAAAGGAGACATATGTAATACTTTAAACAATAAAGAATTAAAAAAAAAAAGTGTAATGCCAGGTAGGAAAGAGACCATATTAAAGACTTAAAATCAGCAACCTCAGGATTACACAGGCATTTCCTCCTAGTGAGGTGAATGAGTCAGAGGCAAGTTTAAAAAAACAACAACAAAGAATGAAAAGTGGTGCCCTCAAAGACAAGGAAGTGTGTGTGTGTTTTCCTCTTACGACAGATTCTGGAGTTGAAAGCTATCCTGGGAATGCTCTGTTCACACATGACAGGGAAATCTGCTCTGTCTCAGAATTTTGGCTGCACTGGTTTCTGAAGACCTACATTTCTTGCCTCCTTTCAGAAAAAGGAGAACTGGTTGTAAATCTGATCTCTTTGTCATGTCATGTCGTCTTAAGTGACAAAGCATGGGGAGCAGTCAGTATCAGTTGAGATACAGACACCATGACAGGTAGGTTGTGGGAGAAACAACCCCAGGCAGAACAAAAACTCTCGGCAGCTACATAACTTCCTCTAGAAATGTGAAAGGTCAGATCAGATCTCTAAACGCTCCCGGGAACGTTTACTATGAAACATGTTCCCTTGCAGACACTATGTTGAAGAAAAAAAAGAAGAGAAAACTGCCATACCTGCTATTAGCATTATTAAATTTAAAATTCTGGCTTATCTCATCCTAGCTACCTCATAATTTCAAGCAAGAATGCTGGGGAATCCTAGCCGGTTTGGCTCAGTGGATAGAGTGTTGGCCTGCTGATTGAAGTGTCCTGGATTCGATTCCCGGTCAGGCTTGATCCCCAGTAGGGAGCTTGCAGGAGACAGCTGATCAATGATTCTCTCTCTCATCACTGATGTTTCTATCTCTCTCCCTCTGCCTTCCTCTCTGAAATCAATCAATATATATATATATATAAAAGAATGCTAGGAAAACAAATCCAATAGGTTTTCTCAGACTCACTGATTCACCCATAAATGGTTTTTGTTTTCTTTTTCCATGAGAATCAACAAGGACAATGGTTTGTAACTCTTACTAAAAACTGCGTGGACAATTACAAGCCATCTATTAGATGTGACAGCATCCAGTGGACAAATGAGAAAACATAATTCATTTTCTCCTCTGCCTTCTATGATGTTGGAGCTACAGAGCTTAATAGGTCTATCTTTATTATGTATGCTGAGTGGTGGCTCCGTAAAAAAATTCTGGTAAACAGTGGGTGGATACCTAACAAGTTTATTATTAGGTATTTTCAGTAGTTCAAACTTGAAATATCATCAGCTAATTCACTATTTACTTAATTCTATGTGCTAGACTTTTGGGCCAGGGTATGAAAATGAAGAAAAGGATCAGTCTCTGTTCTCAACGAGCTAGAAAAATCTTACAGGAGAGTTATTTCCTGTATACAAATAACTATAAAGGCAAGTCACAGGGGCTGAAGGAGAGGCACATTACTTGTAATTAAGGGATCAGGTAAGGCAGAAGTGGGCCTTGAAGGATGGGTAAGATTAGGGCTTTTTTGGCCTGGAGGGGGCAGGGTAATGGGGAAGAGCTGCAGAAAACAACATGAGCAAGTCCATGGAACCGGGAAAGCAGGATGTATGTGGCAAAGAAAACAGGCTATTTATAACAGCAGCATCATATATCACAGTTGGTACAATTTCCATTGACTTTGCAAAAGGCAGAATGAATTAAAGTTCTTAGGTGGTAAATGAGCTAAAATTCACCACACCCTCTGGCAGTGAATTAGCTTCACTCAATTCTGCATACTTGGTTGCAGGATTTTGAAGCCTATAATAAGTTAACCAGTATTAATTCTTCTTACAAAAATAAATGCAGATAAGTTACCTACTAGCATATTAAAATGCTATAAAAACTGGGTCTTTAAGACTTTATTTTTAAGCAGATAGCTCACTAATTCTTATGAAGAATGTGATAAAGCAAAAACCCTTCACGCAGGTAGCATATGCTGGATAGTCCACAGGAGGGTAGCAAAATGCAGGATTTCTTTTCCTTCAAAATCTGAACTCCATGAAAACTGCTTTAAACTGTTAAGTTATACATCTACAGAAATTTAGGTTAAAGATCACAGATTAAAGAAGTTATAAAAGGGGATAGTATTTAGGTAAATAGATGCTATAAATATAGAAACATTGTGGGGACAACAATGTTTCTATATTTATACAGGATAATTGTTCTAAACACTGGAACAGATGTTAAAGCTCATGTATGTACACTGTTTGGAAATTCCTCCATTTTTTTCTATGGTGGGGAAACTTTCAAATACATACTATAGAGAAACTGCATACAATTCTATGCTTTCTTAAATATTAAAGTCTGACTTCTATATAATAATTGTTCATTATTTCTAAAGTTCTGGGCCAACAGTTTTAAATGGGCATGTGTTTCAGTAAATTAAAAAAAACACCAGGGTTCAGAAATCCTGGGTTTGATGCTTAATTATATTTGGTAAATATCAGTACCACTGTTAGTGGCATACCTGTAAGCATCTCATGAAAATGAAGTTTAATAAATATAATCTTCCATTGATCTTATGATTTTCTAATGAGAAAAATAATAGTGAGTGAAGAATACTAAAAATAAAGTAAAATTATACAAATCAAAAATATAATAGAACAATGCAGATTGCTTAGTCAAAAATATCTTTACGAGATGTTACTTTTTAATTTGCAAATTAGTGAAGTTGAAGAATAAAGTATTTAGAAAATACTTCAGAATAATAGTAAGTACTTGGGAAAATCCACTATTGTGAATATTACAGATTCATTATCTATATTTTGCTTATATTGTTATTAAAATTTATTTTCTAATGTGGTCATTAGAGAAGATACTAATTATTGCCTCATGAAATATCATTTTCTGTGACTTTATATTTTCTAATGAAAAAAGTCCATTTTTAAGTGTTGAGCATTTCAGAGACTTTAGACTTAAAAGCATTATAAGATCATTTAACAGATTCCTTTTAGTTTAAAAATGATCAAGTGTGTTGTTACTGAAGAATGAGTGTGTTAAAACAACCCATTCAATTATACTTAAGTCAAGTTGTCAAAATAACAAACCAATAAATGTGGAAAAAAGACTACATATTCCAAAACTGCTGAAATAAAATAGTTAATCAAAACTAGAAGAGCTAGCTTATCTTTTGCAGTCAACTTGAGAGTAGGCGATTAAAAAAAAAAAATCTATTAAGTTTTCCTTCCCAGCACCCTTGAAATGATAGTGGCAATATAAAACTACCTATAAAAGAGAAGACTTTATTAAGTGGCATTGTAGGGAGAGAGATGATGAGCAGTTGCTATAAGAACATATGTACCTAACAAATGGTAGTCAATAAAGGATTTTTAGATTAATACAAATGTGAACAATTATGAGCAAAATAATTTTGTACTAATTGATACATTTTTAGCTATAAAGTTTTTATAAGTAGGAAAATTTTGTAAGCATAGTGATTATTTTTAAGCTGAATGAATCAGTGTTCAAAGGTAACAGAATACATTACTTGTGCAGGATTACTGTGGAAATAAATACAAAAAACATTGTCAAAGAAAAATTCAATGCTGAAATTAATTCAGTACCAGCAATGAGTTTTTAAACCTAGAAAATGTTACAGCATACATTTCTTCTAGAGGGTACCAGCATTTATTTAAGGGCTAGCAGATGTTAGATTATTTTCTAAACTAGTTAAATACAATGTAAAAACAGCTATCCATTTTAAAAAGTATTTATGAATGAGTTCTTTCTAAAAGAACTAAAAAAGTATTCCCTTTTCCTAATTATTTTCTTTTAATGTTATTGTATGGGATCCAATAATAGTCTTGGGATAATCTGAACTATTAGACAGGACAACTTTAGAAAAGATCTGTTTCAAGTTATTAGTTTCTTGGGCTTGAAGTTAAGCTCTGGGGAAAAATTTCAAGACAATTGAATTTTCTCTCTTGACATAAGTACCATAAAATAAGAATAAATTTCCCTGGCTGGGTAGTTCAGTTGGTTAGAGCGTTGCCCCAATATGCCAAGGTTGCAGGTTCAATCTCCAGTCAGGGTACATACAAAAAGCAACCAATCAATGCATGAGTAAGTAGACCAACAAACTGACATTCCTTTCTCAAATTATTCAATAAATACAAAATTTAAAAAAGAATAAATTTCAGTAAACAAATATTAATAGGCAAAAGCATGCGAAAGTAATGCTAAGAAAAAGGTCTTTTAGAAAAGGGTCACTATATACCTACCAACTTTCTTCCCAGTAATAGAAACAAATCAAGAGAGGAGGGAGATGATAGTAGGTAAAGAAAATATATAGGAGATCCTATCTTATATAATAAAAGGGTAATATGCAAATTGACCCTAACAGCAAAACGACCAGGAATGACTGGTTGATATGATGCGCACTGATCACCAGGGGGCAGACGCTCAATGCAGGAGCTGCCCCCTGGTGGTTAGTGCATTCCCACAGGGGGAGCGCCACTCAGCCACAAGCCAGGCTGACAGCTGCGAGCGCAGCTCCTCAGCAGCGCTAAGGATGTCCAACTGCAGGCTAGGCCCCAGGAGCAGGCCTAAGCCGTCAGTCAGACATACCCTGAGGGCTCCCGGGCTGCCAGAGGGATGTCTGACTGCCAGCTTAGGCCAGATCTCCCGGGGAGAGGGCCTAAGCTGGCAGGTGGACATCCCCCAAGGGGTCCCAGACTGTGAGAGGGCACAGGCCGGGCTGAGGGACCCCCCTGAGCACACAAATTTTTTGTGCACTGGGCCTCTAGTTAATATATAAGCAGCCTACTTTAAAAAGTGAAACCCTGTGTTCAAGGCTGTCCTTAGTAACCTATAAAACATTTTGTAGGCTTATGTAAGGTGATAAAGATCCATAACTTGCACTGTTAAAGTTCTGAACACTTCTACTTACTTTTACCCAACACCTATAAGAATCTCATTTAATCCTAGCCACTATATTGCCTTGCAAAAGCACGGTCTTTGACCTTCAGCATTCATGCAAGAACCCTAGTCTCTCAGCAAAACTAAGGAGTTCTGTTGCTGAGAGAGTTTTGGTTTCTTCACTAAAAAACCAGGCTCTGATACGTTTTTAAAAAGTGTAAGCACCACTTACTGCCTGCCATTGCATTGAAATCCTAAGGCTGTGTAGTATAGGGAATCAGGAAACCAGTTTTGGGTGCCAAATCTACTAAATATCTTTTATTTTTTATTTATTTATTTAAATAGATTTTTATTGATTTCAGAGAGGAAGGGAGAGGGAGAGAGAGATAGAAACATGAATGATGAGAGAGAATCATTGACCGGCTGCCTTCTACACGACCCCTACTGGGGATTGAGCCCATAACCTAGGTATGTGCCCTTGACCAGAATTGAATCTGGGGACCCTTTAGTACACAGGCTGATGCTCTATCCACTGAGCCAAATTGGCTAGGACTAAATCTCTTTTAGACAAGTCGCTTAACCAAGTGGATGCCACTTAAAAAAAAAATATATCTGAAGTGAAGGACTGAACGGCTTTAATATTATAATTAAGTTTGAACATTAATAGAGCATCCACTGTGTGCTCTACAATGGCAAGGCAATGAGGATTCACACATATATAAATTGTACCTCTCATAATTCAAGTCAAACTCATTTTTTTTCTTGTAGTGAAGGTTAAACAAGTAAATTACCAAACATCATGGAACTCTTAGAGCATTCTAACTGATGAGTTTATAATAGTTTGGATATTAACTCAAATATTCTGACCCAGGTAGATACACATATGCACATGCATTTGTATGAATGCTAAGTAGCCGTGGAAGAAACTGGAAAAATGCAAAGGGATGCCACTAATGTCAGGTGACTATGTTAAAGGTGCAGTAAAGATCCAGATTACCTTCACTGAAAGGCAAGGGGCTGTACTTCAGTGAAAGAGGATAGAAAAAGAAAGATTGCTTCAAATCTTATTGCTACAGTTTGAATTCATGGATAGGAAAAATATCCCTGACCATAAATTTCAGTCATTGTAAAAATCAGATATTTGGGGAAAAGAAATAAAACAAAAGCTCAGAGCCTACCAATCCCAGTTGAATATCCTTCATTTTAGTCAGGCTTTCTCAATTAGGGTTCTGGGAGAGAATTAAGCCTAACACCTTCAAGTATCTGTAGAGTAAATAATAAATAATTTCTTTCCTATGCATCTAGAATTATAATAGTTATGTTAGATCCTTGGAGAAAATAATTTTCTGTGTTCTGTTGATTAGAATAGAAATTCTGGTTGAACTCATTATGTTGCCAGCACTTAATAGCTGCTTACCACTGCAAACGGAAGAGGTGATGTTGTACAGAAAAGGATAAAACTGCATACAGCGAATCAACTTCAGGCTGCTTTCACACTCTGGGCATTTTGTAGTCAATTTCAAAGCCTGTCTAAAGGCCTCAAGTGCCCCACTGATATTCTTCAGAGCAAGGTAAGCATTCCCCAGGCTCAAAAAGGTCAGGGGCTGAAAAAAATCAGCAAAATGTTAACGAATTAATATTTCTGAGAGTTGCAAAACACCTTTACATTATAGGTCTTTTGGCTTTTTTTAAAGGTTACCCCATAAAAGCTAATGTCTAACTGCCCACTTCATTCACACCAGCCAATTCTAAACTATATAACACAAATATAAATTTATCTTTTACCTTTATACTAAGATAAAAAATGCATAAAGTGTGTAATGTATACTAGTCTTAAGTGTATAGATCAATGATGTTTTGTAACCACCACTCATTTCAAGATATAGAACATTTAGAACAGTTCTAGGGCAACTGAACCCCAATCCCAGAGGTAATGATCATTGTGATGTTGTGACTTCTATCACAATAGATTTGCTCTGCCTGTTCTTAAATTTCATATAAATGGAATAAATAGCATGTTCTCTTATGTGTATATATATAATATGTACCTTTTTGTAGCTTCCTTCACTCAACACAAAAACTAAGTTTCAAGAAATTGAATGTTTTTTGTGTATAGTTCATTCTTTTTAAAATGATATATAATGTTCCAGCATGTGGATATATTACAGTTTGTTCACCTATTCTCCTACTGGACTGTATCCAGTTTTTGGCTATTATGAATAAAGCTATTATCAACATTCTTATAAAAGTCTTTTGAGAGGCATATGTACTCATTTTCCTTGGGTATATACTTAGCAGTGGGCTTAAGAGGGGGAGGGGAGATATTTAGTTTTAACCAAATAGTTTTTCAAAGTGGATGTACAAATTTATACTCCTAACAGTCAATACCAATTCACTGACTTGGTACGGTCAGTCTTTTTAACTTAGCTATTTTAATGAGCTGATCGTGGCATCTCACTGTGGTTTTAATGTGCATTTCCTTAATTAGTAATGATGAATATTTTTTTCATTTGGATATCCTCATTTCTGAAGTACGTGCTGTTTTCCCCATTTTAAACAATATTATCTTTTCCTTATGGATTTGAAGGACTTCTTTATATATATATTAGAGGCCCGATATGTGAAATTCATGCAAAAGTAGGCCTTCCTTCCCCTAGCTGCCGGCACTGGCTTCCCTCTGGCACCTGGGATTTGGGCTTCCCTCTGGCGCCCAGGATCCAGGCTTCCCTCGCAGCCCCACCTTTGTCCGGAAAGATCAGGTCTAATTAGCATATTACGCTTTTGTTACTATAGATATATCTACAAGGTATGAGACCTTTTTTGCAAATACTTAGTGCAAATATCTTCTCAGTCTGTGATTTGCCTTTTTACTCTCTTAATGGTATCTTTTGATAAACAGAAATTCTTAATTTTAATGAAGTTTAGTTTTTATATATTTTCTTAAGTTACAGTCAGTGTTTTTTGAAATCTTTGCATACTGTAAGATCATAAAGACTTCTCCTATATTTTTATTAAGAATCTTTATTGTTTCATCTTTCACATTTTGATACATGATCCATCTCAAATTACTTTTGTGTACAATGTGGGGTAGGAGTCAAGGTTCGTTTCTTTTCCCACAGGGGTTATCCTGCCCTCCCCCCACTGAAATACAGGTATGCCCTTGTCATAAATCAGGTGACCATATCCATAGGGCCTACTTCTAATTTCTCTATTGTTGTTCTGTTGATATATTTGAGTATATTTGTGCCAATACCATACTGACTTAATTATACCAAGTCCTGAAATTTTTTATAAGCCTTCCAACTCTGTTTTTTTCTCCTTCTCACCCCCCAATTTTTTGGCTATTCTAGATCTATTTCTACGTAGATTTTAGAATGAACTTGTCAATTTATACACACATTATACATGTAATTGCTGAGAGAAAAGCAACACCTATGAAGTGAATATATAAATCAATTTGGAGAGAACTTACATCTTAATATTGACTCTTCCAATCCATAAACACGATGTATATCACCACTTACTTTAGAACTTCTTCCTCTTAATGCTTTGTAATCAGTACAAAAAATATTTTATTTATTTCTAGTTATCAGATTTTTTCCCAATTATTTGTTGGGACTTTGTTTTTAAAAGTACCCCAAAGTATCCAGTTTAGGTTGTTTTAGCTAAAACATACCTATAATTAATATTTTTGTAATTTGCTTGTATACAAACCATTTATTCCACACTTATTTTATGAAAAATATTTTTAAAGATCTAAGAATGTTTTATTCTCAAATTGCACAATATATCCCTATGAAAAGCAACACCTATGATTTATCCAACTACTTGCTTCTTTTTTTTTTTTTAATATATTTTATTGATTTTTTACAGAGAGGAAGGGAGATGGATAGAGAGCCAGAAACATCGATGAGAGAGAAACATCGATCGGCTGCCTCCTGCACATCTCCTACTGGGGATGTGCCCGCAACCCAGGTACATGCCCTTGACCGGAATCGAACCCGGGACCCTTCAGTCCGCAGGCCGACGCTCCATCCACTGAGCCAAACCGGTTTCGGCCAACTACTTGCTTCTGATTCAGGCTGTTAGGTCATCTAAAATGTCTCACTTAACCAAGCCAAGGTGTACAAAAAGATTCGATTAAAGAGGCTCAATACGTAATTTTCAAATTACATTTAAAGTATTACTTAGTGGTTCAGGCTCAGCTAAAATTAAAATTAAACCCCATCCTTGATTTCAAAATTGTCTTGATATTTTGCATAAGAAAACAGTGTTATGATTATTGCTATGACCACATGAATTCATCCAGAAAATAATTACTGAATATGTGCTAATGTTTCAGACATTGTTTTAGACACTGGGGATACAGCAGGAAATAATAAAGATAAATCCCCGCCTTTGTGGATCATACAGTCTAATATTACACAACTATGAAGAAAATGTGATGGAGAAAAGTAAGCAGGGAAGAGACAGAAGTAATACTAGAGTGGGGAAGGGAGTGCCATTTTTTTTATTTTTAGTTATTTATTGATTTGGGGGAGAGAAACGTTGATTTGTTGTTCCACCTATCCATGCATTAATTGGCTGTTTCTTATATGTGCCCTGTCCAGGGATGGAATCCGCAACCTTGGTATATCAGATTGGTATGATCTAACCAATTTACCTATCCTGCCAGGGTGGGAATGCCATTTTATTTTTTATTTTTATTTATTTTTTTAAAAATATATTTTATTGATTTTTTACAGAGAGGAAGGGAGAGGGATAGAGAGTTAGAAACATCGACGAGAGAAACATCGATCAGCTGCCTCCCGCACTCCCCCTACCGGGGATGTGCCTGCAACCAAAGTACATGCCCTTGACTGGAATCGAACCTGGGACCCTTGAGTCCGCAGGCTGACATGACACTCTATCTACTGAGCCAAACCGGTTAGGGCAGGGAGTGCCACTTTAAATAGAGTAGTAAGGGAAGGGCTTACCGAAAAGTTAGTATTTATAAAAAACGTTAAGATATGGAGGAGCAAGCTGTGAAGAAATCTTGGTGGGAGCTGAAGTATTTTCCAAGTGGAGAGAACAGGAAGTGCAAGGGCCCTGAGGTGGGACCATGCTAACATGTTCAAGGAAATGCAAGGAGGCAAGTGAGGCTAGAACAGAATGAGTAAAGGATTCAAAAAAGAAACAAGGTCACAGTCACGTAGGATCTTCTTCACCATTATTAATTCTTGTCCTTTACTGTGAGTTACATGGAGAACCACTGCAGAGATTTGAAGAGATGAATGACATCTGTTTTTGTTTTTGTTTTCATAAAATCTGACTGACTGCTGCATTGTGAAGACTATCACGGGACAAAGGCCAAAAGCAGAGAAGCCAGTTAGGAGGCCACTGAAATAATCCAGAAAAAAGATAATGGTGGTTTAAATTAGACAGCAGTGGAGATTATGATAAGTAGTGAAATTGTAGGTATATTTTGAAAATAGAATTAGCAAGGTTAGCTAATACATTGGATTTGCCCTAAGAGGTGGAGAAAGGTATAACAGATGGCTCCAAGTTTTTGTCCTGAGGACCTGGTTTTACTGTTTCCTCAAATGGGGAAGACGGAGAACAAATTGGAACAATTTTAAGAAGCTTAGTTTTGGCCTTTAGTTTTTGATTGTGTTTTAAACACTGAAGTGGAGATCTCAAGTAAGCTGTTGGGTAAAGGAGTCTGGAGTTCAGAACAAAGGTGATAGGTGATTCAATAGGGAAAGGATAGTGTTCTCAAGATATGGTGCTGGAACAACTGGATAGCTATGTGGATATGAACTTTGATTAGTGAACTCTGATCCCTACCTCACATCATAAAGAAAACTTAACTTGAAATAGATCGTAATACATCTAGAAGATAACATAGGGAAAGACTTTTGTTTACTTGAGTTAATTATATAAAGACAAGTCATAGAAAACAAAAACTAAACAGAACTAATTTTTTTTCAAATGTCTTATGGGGACACCTTATATCTAACAACAGAAATGAAAAGAAAAAAGATGGACAAATTTAAGGGCAATTTTTAAAAGCTAAGACAAAAAGGCCAAGAGAGAAAATATTTTAACATGACAGATAAAGCTAAAGACTATTGTATGAGTTCATATAAGATTAAAAACAACTAAATTCTAACAAAATGAGCAACATGCATACATGCACTTTTACTTTAAAAATTAAAAGATAAATTTATGTTAGTGAAGTGAAAAAATTTAAAGGAAACTTGTTATACAAATGTAAATTCAGAGGCACTGTAACTTGGCTAAAGATGTGAGCTCTGTGGTCTCTCTCCCTGAGTTCAAATCTGAGCTCTGATTTTTGATATATCTCTTATCGAGTTTCTTTACCTATCAAATGGGAAAATCCTATCGCATAGAGTGTTGTGAGGATCAAATGAGTTATTTTATGTGTAGTGCTCATTATGGTACCTGGCTCTAGTACACAAACAGTAAAAGTTAGCAGTTATTTTAACTGCCCAATTCTGGTGAAGATACAGATGAAATGAATATTGTTAAATCTTAATTATGGCAATGTATATTGGCCCAAGTCTTTTGGTGGACTGCTTGGCATTTTGTATTATAGTCATTAAAATATTTATTCTCTTCTTGACTTACTAATTTCAGTGCTAGCTATCTTTACTAAGAAAATTATCTGGGATACAGAAAAGGCCTCATGCAGAAAACCATATTCACAATAGCTAAACTCTATCAGTAACCTAAACATCCAACAATGGAACAGTAAGCTGTGATATACCAATTCATTGAACCTTTATAGAACCATTTACATTGATGGCTATAAAAACTTATGCAGTAATAAATTATTTTTATACAATAAGTTTTAAATATCACCAGTACAATAGAGTTGCAATACTATGAAATATTTACATAGGAGAAAAGCTTAACAAGGAAATACTTCCAAATGTTGACAGCTGGGGATGGGGTACTGATTAAGTTTTATTTGGGGTTATCTACCCTGATTAGTTTATTTTTTTTTTCTTGTTTCAATACACAGTTTATAACAACTGATATTTTAGTATCATATTCAAAAGTGGAAAGGCAAGTAATCTATAAAGGAGCTCTCTTTTCTTCAGAAGAATACTACCTAATTGCCTTGGCTGGTGGCAGCAGAAAGTGAAAAGTAGCAAGGGGAACACAGCTGTATCAGCCTTCCATTTGGAGGCCAATTCATCACATCTCATATAGAGCATCTGTTCCCACTGTTCCCACGACACATGGCACATGATAAATGTTCAAGAGATATTTGACGTACTTCTTCAGCAACTTGACTTGTTGTGTAGTATAGTGATTATAAACTTTTGCTTAAAATCCAGCTATGGATTTCAAAGGACACTCTTAGCAAGGCAATATTTCTTCTCATACTTAAAAAATTAGTTCTGGGATATCTCAAAGAAAACTTAACCACTCATGCACTCTGTTTCTAAAAATTTCTTTGGATAGAAAACCTACAAATGTTTAGACACTAGTTATAAAAGCAATTTAATTACATATTTATTATAACTATATTTTATCAAACTTAAGATGATATCAATTGTAACATATATCCTTATTTCTGAGATGTTAAAATATGAAAAAAAAAGAAGTGGCTTCTAAGAAACTATGAAATATAGTAATTAACTGCAAAGCAGTGATGTCACTCCATGGACTGCATGTGGTAGGTTCAAGACATGAATATCAATCTACCTCTGTTCTTCTTTTTTTTTTTTAAATATATTTTATTGATTTTAGAGCGGAAGGGAGAGGGAGATAGAAACATCAATGATGAGAGAGAATCATTGATTGGCTGCCTCCTGCACGCCCCCTACTGGGGATCAAGCCCACAACCCAGTCATGTGCCCTTGGCTGGAATCGAACCTGGGACCCTTCAGTCTGCAGGCTGATGCTCTATCCATTGAGCCAAACCAGCTAGGGCTCCACCTCTGTTCTTATCAAAATAACTTTTAACTAGTGCTCTGGCCTGGTTGGTATAGAGATGTGTCAATTAAAGTTGTAAAACAGTATAAAATTAAGCAGCGTGCATGTTGCGATGAGTAGGACAAAGAAAAGCCAGATGTTTCAGACTGACATAAAAAAGTGGCAGTATATTTTTAGCAGCTATGTCATTCTTATTTAAGTGTAATTTTCTTAAAAAAAAATGAACTGCATAATTATAAATTTCACTCATTTAAAATAAAGAAATAAACACATCAAAAATAAAACAAAATCTGTTTCATGCCCTCTCGAAATATGCAAATTCTTCTCTGAATCTGAGTTACCCCCACATAGCATATGTGATTACAAAGGAACCTAAAACCTCACCTCCGAGCTATTGATGGCCAAAGCTTGGAGTAGCAGCTTAGCAGCATCGAGATGAAGGCCATAGTGAATCAAAAGGTTGGCCAAGTTCACCAGAGGAATGTCCTGGTACTGAAGTGGAGCCAAATTCAAAGCCCTCTGAAGACAAGCAATAGCGAAAGTGCTATTTCCTACCGCCCTCCAGTAGAGTCCAGCTTCATTGAGTATCAGCCAGACAGGAGCATTTGGCTGAAAAAACCCACAAATACTTCAGTTAGTACAAGAATACAGCACTTGTTTCTAAAAAGGATTTTCAACATATGCATTTCATTCTTTTAAATAAATTTTAAAATGTTTTTATTGATTTCAGAAAGAAGGGAGAGTGAGAGAGAGAGAGTGAGAGAGAGAGAGAGAGAGAGAGAGAGAGAGAGAGAGAGAGAGAAGCATCAATGATGAGAGAAAGTCATCTATCGGCTGCCTCCTGCATGCCCCCTACTGGGGAGCAAGCTCCCAGCCTGGGCTTGTGCTTTGAATGGGAATTGAACCCTGACCTCCTGGTTCATGGGTCGAAGCTCAACCACTAGGGCACACCGGCCTGGCAATTTTGTTTTTGCTTTAGAGAACACTTGTCTAAAGGCACTTTCTACCTTTTTAATTTTTATTTTATTTATTTAATTTTAATTGAATTTACTGGAGTGATACTGGTTAATAAAATTATACAGGTTTCAGGTATATAATTCCACAATACATCATTTGTATATTTATTGTATTGTGTGTATACTAGCCCAAGTCATGCATTTTAATTTTTATTTAACAGTTAGTAAGCACTTAAATTTCAGATGTCTGAAGTATGTGACTCACCTTATTAATAGCATGAAATAAGAAAGACCCAATTTCTTCTTCTGGGATAGTATAGTTATTAATACGGGAAAGCAAAATCTGAAAACAACAAAAGGAAGACTGACTCAATTGAATATAACAGGAAAGACATTTGAAAAGAATTTCTATAGATAGTAGTCTCTACTTGAGCTCCTCAGGAACAGCTAATTTGAATAGATATTTATAATCATGTAACAATGAGGTCATAGAAATACCAACAGGTGTTGACCTGCTCACTTGTATGCCCTAGTTTCCTATAACTAAAAAGTGTTAAAAGACATATACTTATTAAGGTGATCTATCATACCCCATTGAAGTCAACCTAGGTGTCCAGAACCAAGTGAGGAAGTGTTCAGAAGATAACAGTATGCAATTCCTGATGCAATAAAAGCCTGCTCTCTTTCCCAGCTGGAAAAGCACCAGATCCTCAGTTAGTCTACTTTATGTTCTTGCAGCATTCATATAACTGTAAGCAACTCCAAGGCAGGAATCATGGTCTATTTATCTTTGCATTCCTAGCACTCTAAACAGTGCCTAGCACATAATGTGTTTTTGCCTCAGTAAATGTTTGTTAAATGTAAGTAGTAACTGTTCGCAGTTTTAAAATTAATTTTAAAAAGAAGGTCGTTGTGATGGTCTGTTTTCTCTGTAAAAAGGTTATTTTTTCATTTGTATCTATGGAATGGTATGTAATACAGAATTTGTAGTCAGTAATAAAACATTCCTAGTTACACATAACTAAGAGAATTAAAGAAAACAACATAACGTAACTTATTTATAAAAATGTTTGGGGAAAAAAAAATAAAAAAAAAAATGTTTGCATGTGGTTATCACATTCATACAAATTCCTAAGGACCTCAAATAAGCCCAAAACAGAGTTCACAAAGCCAAGAAACAGAATCAAGCTTCCAATTTATACAAACTTCTGGAGGATACAAAGCTAAACCGAAGTGGTGAGAATGGCCTCCATCAGGTCAACAGAGAGCTCTGAGTTACTCATGCTTGCAGACTTCTCAGCGAGAGGAACAGGGCTTAGGTGGCTATGTCAGCAGCAGCCGGGAGGAACACCTTCAGGGCACCCTTTCAATAGCATGACTGATTTCTCTAAGATTTCAACAATTCTTTAACTCTATCCTTCAGTTTTATAAAGTTAAAGCTCAACAACTGCCTTCTATCAAATTTCTGTTCCACCTAAGATGCTTGTGAAGTCACCCAGAATGGACGGCAATAAACACCAGCCTAAGTGAGCCTTACTTTTCGTGCATGGTCATCTGGCATTTTGGCTTTCAGATCCATGCGGACCTCTAATTCTTTGACTAAGTAGGACAGAGTCTGGCTTTTTCTGAAGTCAGTTATGGAACAGTCAGGGGTTTGGGCCTCTTCTTCTGAAGAATAATCATCACTGTTGAGTTCGTGGATCCTGGCACAAGAAAAAGGAACAAGTTTCATATTTTCAAAGTTTGGGTGATGTCAAGATAAAGACTTAACCTTTCAAGTCCAAGGCTGGTGCTCTCAAAGAACTGCCAGATGACAATCATGCAGAATCAAGTGCTTTGCCAATCCATCAGCACTTGCCTGAGTCCTTTGTTTTCTGGAGGAAGAAAATAGGTTGGCAATTCTCCGCCAACAGGGACTCTAGGATAGCTTTCTGCACAATCTGCTCTTTTAGGCCACAGAATATTCTGTTTGTCCTAATAAAAAAAGAAAGTTCTTCATTAATTTCTTTGGATTCAATATTTCAACATGCTAAATGAACTTTTAAAAAGAACACAAATATACTAGGATAATTAAACAATAGTACTTTAAGATAAATGCAGACATTTTGGTTGATTCTATAATATTCCCTTTACTGCAGGTTATTAGTCTAAATCAGTAATTCTACCTGCTTTACCACAGACTGGTTCAGGGTTGGGCAGGCCTAAGTCAGCTGAGCCAATGAGACACAAGGAGAGGCTTGCTTGGGGCTCTGGGAAAGAGAAGCCAGTCTGAGTTTCTCAGGCCCCATAAGAACAAAAAACGTGTTGCTCTAGTTGCTGCTGGCTGTCACCTCATGAACAAGACAAGCTTTCGGATGAAACCAACACTGTGATGGCAAATTTAAGAAAAAGGAATGAAATGGGTCACTGGTGACATCACTGGACCATTGCATCAACCAAATCCAAATTCTGCCCTATCTCTGGAGTTCCTATAACATGAGGCAAATTTTCTTTTGTTAAAGCCAATTTGAGGGGAAATTTGTGATGTGTACCTGAAAGCACACATATACTTATAAAACTGTTTTTCCTTGAACTAAGACCTCTTCTTTCCCAATACCAATGTTTAACAATTATTATTGATTTGTAAAATGTTCATTTTTCTAAATATAAAGGCTTATTAAACTTATATCCCAAAGCTATCAAACTTTGGGGGAATTTATAGTACACATAACTAAATCTAAGTGGCTATATCAATTCTGTTAGAATAAAAACAATTAAATTCTGAAAATTTAATAGTGAATAAAAAATACGTGGTCTCTGTCCTTATATCTTGGTATTTCCATTGACTAAATTTCTTAGCCTAGAAATATTTCTTTATTAACTTGTTTATTATCTGTATCTTCTGCTAGAATGTAAGCTCCAGCAGAGCAAGGAATTGGCGTACTATTTTGATAGTAGTAGCCTGGTACACAGTTGGAAGCTCAATAAAAGCATGCTGATTATAAAAGTAAATACAGGCATATGTTTAAGTCAAGTTTAGAAACTTGTTAGAGTTGGAAACCATACCCAGAGCTCAGGGCAGACCCAGTGTCTTACTTATCGACTACCTAGCCAAAGCCTTCCATTTAATAGGAGTTTAATAAGTGCTTGCTAAACTAAGCTGAACTGTGACGAGGGCCATATTAATCAGTGAAGTTGAGAGCCACCGCTTTAAAAGAGCTTGTCTGTCTGAGAAAATGTCTCCATCATCCTCTATTAACTTACCCTATATGCATCAGAGTCCCTGCCCCAGATCCAGAGAACAGAATGGGCTACAGGCGGAGACTTGACCAAATTACTGACATCACTCTGATTTGTCTGAACATCAAAGTTCACAGACATCATACTGGAGGTTGATGAATCTTCACCAAACTAGAAAATGAAAAGTTCAATCAAACTGGAAGCGGAAAAGGAGTTGTGACTAAGATTTAACTCAAAACATTTAGTGAATATTGAAAATTAGTAGGAAATCAGAAAGTAGGTCAGTAATAAAGCAATCAGATCTTTTAATTCTCAGAACTATGCCCCAACAGTATTCTCTCATAGATAATGAACAGTTAGCAACTTTCAATCAACTATGCTATTGGTTTGTGCTCCTGTCCCTTCATTTTCTTTCTATGATTTAGTCTCTTTCAGGTTTAAAGATTAGCTGATTTCAAGGTTTGGTTCATTACTGTATACTTCCTATCTAGACTAAAATGATAACTACTCTATAAAATTAGTGTTCTTTGGGTAGAGGCAAGGGAACTTAAGAAAGGATCTTAAGATTTTAATATAGCTATCAGTTAGGCATTATAGACTATTGTACAACCAATCCCAAATATATATAGCCTTCTTCCAAACCAAGGTAAAACAATGTCTGATTGTCTCACAAGACAGTGTATTTCTAAAATCTTGTTAGATAAGAGAATGGGTCCAGGATGGGATAGTGCACGAAAGACATGGGGAAAAGGAATGGATAGAAGGCATATTCTTTGGCAAATAGAAATATCACTCATGGAGGAACTGAGTACTTCCTATAAAATCTGACTTCAAAAACGTAACGGATACTCAAAACCCTAAATGAGAGTCATAAATGTTAGGGATCAAATATACAAAAAATCAAGAAGGGGGGTGGAGGGGAGAAGCAATGTTACTCTAGAAGAGAACAAGAAAGAGACCTGAACATAATCCACATTTTCAAAGATGTCTCCACGATGGTAGCGCACAGGTTGGTCCCACTGGCAATGTAAACTATGCTGCTGGTTGACCAGACGGCATATCTGATGATTTCCTGGAATAAGGAAGAAAATTAAATAGATGAAAAAGATCAGCAATGCCAACATGATTTTCTTAGTCTAAATCATTTAGTTTCAACTCTATATTCTTCAGAGCCTGGCAGAGTACTTACATAGGAGGAACTTACACAGGGGAACACTAATTAATGGTTCATTAAATTAAATCATTCTAAAGAAGTCTCGCCTGCTCCATCTACAAATCAAAGGGGCTCCACTAGATAATCATGGCAATTACATTCCATGATTGTAAAATCTATTCACTACATTGCTTTAAGAGACTTCGGCCATCTCTCTGGAGAGAATTTGCTTTATTTATTTCATAATCCTGCTTCAGATTTATACATAAAAGCTCTGGTTGCACTTCAGTACAAATTGAGGAATAAATAATCCCAAGGACTAAACATACTCTTTAGACTCAAAATAGCAAAGAATACTTGTTAGATGGAATATAAAATGAACTATAAATGATCACCGCTAAGGTTCAGAGGTTAAGAGGCTTTGTAGGCGAATATATTTATCAAGGGAGAAAGGTGTACTATAAGGAATTCTATTAACTTATTCTTTGGTGTCAAGCTGTGAGATCTGCTCTCTTAGGGTTTAATCAGACATGAAACATTTTAGATACAACCAAATCACTGACTTCCTGCCAACCCAAGTTTTCTTAGACCAGTGGGACCACAGACTCAAGAGATTTTAAAAAGAGTTATATACCCTCTTCCCAGAAAAAAAAAAAAATTATGCACAAACACAATTCTAAGTATAATTCTGGGGAGAATTCCAAAATTCCCTAAAATTAATCCACTGACCCAAATTAAGAATTCCTGCTGGAGCCAAATTCTAATCTAAAATCTTACTTCGAAAACGAAACATTTGTTTTTAAGGGAGAAAAAAAAAGGTATTTATTTAGCCTTGTTGCCAGTGTTGACTGAAGAGGGTGGATACTTAGTTCCTAAGGTGTGTCCAGCTTGTTTTACTTGGCGTAGGCTTGAGTTGCAGTGTTTTCAGACCAGCAGAGACTGGCATCAAATGGGAGCTTGTTAGAAATACAGACTCAGGCCCATTCTCAGACCTACTTAGTCAGAACCTGCATTTTAACAAGATCTCCAGGAGACTGATGTGCATATTGAAGTTGGAGAAGTATTAATGTAAGCCACAGAGGGTAAATAACCATTGTTAAGACTAGGATCTAAAAAATTTCACTTTTACTTTAAAATGTGAATTTAAAAAAGGCACAGGGACCCCTGGCCTGCTGGTATACCTGCTATGATGACGCTGGATTTTAAGAGCAAAGGAAGTCATAAGCACAACTTTATACTGCTTTATGAAAGTTACGGATGTAAAGCATGCTGGAAGTGAATTTCCTAACCTGTCTTCAGTTATTTGGAATCAGTACTTACCTAATTGTGCCTCTTTTGCCATCTGTGTCTCATGGATGATATTTCTTAAGATTTGCTCTTCTTGAATCAGCTTATGTTTTTCCAGTATCTCCTGCTGTCTCAGGTAGTGGTCATGCTGCTTTTGATACTCTTTCAACTCATTCAGTGTTCGCTGGAGGGATCTTAACATTTTTAACATCAGGAAGAAGTTACCGAGCTTTAAAATTGTGAATTTTAAACCCACTTACATGCATAGATTTTCTGGTTCTCAGTAACAATTGCCAGGGGTTTTTTTTTTCCTTTCTTTTAACGTACAGTCACTGTACCATGAAGTTCAAGAATAATGAGGCTAAATAGATGCTATTGTTTTATTAAAACTTAGGGGCAAAAAGGCAAATGCAAAATTCTCCCCTTAAATACAACTACCTTGACATTAAATAAATGGTGTATTGGACTTTTCAGGTACCAAAAAAGATGCATAACAATATACGATTAACTTTTACATATTTAACAATTCTGTCTCCCTCCACAAAGTTTGTGTTAGTTCCACTGACTGTCAAAGCCTTTCTGGAATCCTCTTTGATCCTGCCTAAAGACAAGGTTGAGGGTAAGGACCACTCTACCTTGTTCTCACATGCTATCTCCTTGGTTTACAGAATTTGGAATAAACCACAGAAACTTTGCTTTAGAAACGAATATTCTCGACCACCTGGTATCAAATCAGCTCCCTGATTATATGTAGTCACAAAAATCTTATTACCTATTACATTGTAACATATGGAGATTTAGGAGCTGTGCAGATTGTATAAGAAAGAATCAATTCGATTCTTTAGAGCACAATCTTGGAAGAAGCTCAGCCAGGGAAAGATCTAATCAGGTGTAATAGAAGCCAGGTATAAACAAGCAAGCTGTCATTCTTTCCTTCTTACTACAATATGCTCTAAACAGACTGCAAAATAAGCAAATACAAAGGTTTAATGAGTTCCAACTCGCCATTTAATTCCCCAATAATGAAAGTAGACTTAAAACATTAAGGCTAATTCTATATGTGATAAACAATTCACTTCTAAGTTATGGGCTGTTTCTTAACTGGCCCTATAATCTGTTGAATCAAATACTTTTATTAAGTATACTGCAAGGACCAAGTGCAACAGAATTCCATTGCTGTACAACTTACACACTTCTGATTAAGTGAGGTTGAGGTCTCTCAACTCTCAACCTCACTTAACTAACATAACAATAGCTCAGCACTAGGAGTCAAAGGGGAGAAAAGATCACAGCATGTGCAAGTGATTTCACTGACAGTGTATTATCCTATCTAATAAAGAGGGAATATGCTAATTGACCCTAACACCATCGCAAAGATGGCAGTGGCACAGCCAATAAGGAGGAAATATGCTAATTGACTGCCCCACCCTCAAAGATGGCGACACCCATAGCCAATAAGGAGGGAATATGCTAAGAGACTGCCATGCCCTCAAAGATAGGGATGCCCACAACCACAAGATGGTGGCTCCCAGTCCCCTCAGTTCTGCCGGGGTGGCAGGTGTGGCAGGGTGGCTTCACATGCCTGCCTCTGGAGTTCCCCAGTCCCCTCAGCCCCCCAGCTACCCAGGGCTGGCCCGAGGCTCAGGTAACCAGGGCCAGCTGAGGCTTGCGCTGCTGGCAGTGGCAGCAGCAGAGGTGTGATGGGGTGTCACCTTCCCCCAATCGCTGGTCGCCTCTAGCCCCTGAGGGCTCCTGGACTGTGAGAGGGGGCAGGCTGGGCTGAGGGACTCTCCCTTCCAGCGCATGAATTTTCATGCACCGGGCCTCTAGTAAAAATATACAAACTTAAACACTATAATTACTGATTATCCTGCAGCACCTCCATCTGACTTCACAAAAGTAATGATGTTTAAAACTGTAAAGCTCTAAATGACAGCATTTACTGCAAGCATTCTCTAGTTCCTAAAATCCATGCTGTTAAAGAGATTCCTCTATACCACCACCAAATTGTACTAAACATGCTGGATTTGGAGAAAAGGGATACGACTAGCAGTAGTGAAAAGGTGTTTTCCTTAATTCTAATGAAAATATTAACACTGAGATCACCATCCACAGGGCTAAGTTAAGGTTCTATGGTGCTAGTGCTTCAGGGACATTTTTTCTCCCAATTACCTATGTTGAGCTTCCAATTTCTGCTCGAGTTTTTGCTGACACAGGACAGCATGCTTCCTTTTTAGAGCTTGCTCAAACCCAGGTTTGGCCTGCAAAGCATGGTCATAACAGAGCACTGAGTGGTTATACTCCCCAAGCATCTGAAGAGACAAAAGCAAAAACAAACACATATGGGAAAAACGTCAGCCACAGCCTGTTTGCATCTGTCCAAATCCCCTAATAATTTATAAGATCACCCCTATATCTCACTCTACAATGAATAGTATTTTGATCAGTGGCCAAATATCCACAACATAAAAACATGCTATAGCATGGCTTAATTGGGAAGTATTGCTATCTTAAGAGGTATGCTCTGCAGAAATTTAATATTCCTATCAATTTATTTTTCTTTTTGTCAAGAGGCTGGGACAATTATGATACATTATTGTGTTGAGATTTCCCCCCTAATTCATTTCCATCCGCTTTCCCTTATTTGGACCAAAAGAGGAAAGGAAAAGGTATTTTTTATTGAAAAGAAAACAGCAACCAATTTGACTCATGAAAACAAAAAGTTGTATTTACTGCATATATATTTCCCAAAGTGTAATAGCTGGTGAAGAAGTCACTATCGTCCAGTGCTGCGTGGACCACAACAGCAGCATCAGCAGAGAAGTGTGCTCTGTGCAGCACATTTGCCAAGTTGACCAGGGCAATGTCTTTATTGTGCCTAAAAGAGAAGGAGAGAGTAATCAGATGTTAGGAAAGAAGCGTATGTTCCACAATTATGCACAACTACCCGACAAGAGAAAATAACATTCAAAGTTATTGAGCTTAGGGGCATAACTTTCTGTATACTTACAGATGAGAAAACAATTTAACAAAATCATGTTTCATTTTTACATACTTGATGGTGCTTACTCAATCTGATGGCTATAATTTTTACCGCAAAAATAAGGGGGGGGGGGTGCGGGGGATGGAGAAAGGTCTGGAAGACATTCTGTGATTTTAAAATATATTTAGGCCTTATCTATGAGGCCTAAATACATTTAATCTATAATAATTTCTCCAAAGTCCTTGCATTGAAGTCACAAGTGAATCAGAGGGCATCTACATTATATATATATTTTTCCCTAATGGAAATCAGAAGTATATTATGCTATTATTACTTTGAAGTCTTTGAAATTTGTCATTTTTTTGTGATGGGACTAATTTCTTTGAATAGGAATAAAGGAGAAATAAGTATAACACAATGCTTCTTATTGTTTTCTTTTTTTAATTTTTATTGTTTTCTTATGTTTTGTTTCTTTAAGAGCCCAAGCTATGTGGAAAATGCAAGGTAGAGAAGGGGAGGAAACTTACCTGGAAGAAAAGTGAAGTGCTCGCATGGCACATTCCACTACCTGATATGGCTCATTCTTTATTCTCCAGTAAAATGAAGCCATGTTATACAGTACCCATGAGGAAGAGTTCTAGAGATTAAACAAATAAAATGACAATCAAACATAACTCAAGGTAGTTTCTTAACTCAGAATGTTACAAATGAGCACCTTTACTACTGTCTCTTCTGAAATATAAAATGAAAAGCAAGACTTATAGTAGAGATAAAGCATGAGACAAAGTACAAATAAGCTACACCTGTCAAGAGAGCCTCCTGGTCACCAGTGTGCAAGTGCATCAGGTGTGATCTCCACAGAGAGACCATACAACCACAGGCTATCATTCTAAGGAGGAAACAAAGCTGAAAAGCCCACCAACTGGCCACAATTTAAAGGGTCTTACTTATTTCAGGACTTTGGAAGTTAGGAATCAACATACTTAGAGATGCCAGTTGCTTTACCATGGAATTTCTGAAATTAACATATTTTAAAGTTTCCTATTAATATCTGACTGAAGGTACATACGTAATCAAATGACAGGCTTATGCTGAATATTTGCCATTTTCTCTTTTGTGTTCAGAGTCTAATTTAAGTCTTCACACTATAATACATTTATAATAGTGTATTATTTTGTCAACATAAAAAGGAGTTCTTTTTTTTATTATAAGGAGCTCATAAAAAATCTAAACAGATCAAACAAACAAACCAACTAACAAATAAGAGATCATGGACCAAAACCACAAACAACTAAAAAATATGAAACAATGGCTAATTGGCAGGTGAAATGATGTAAAACTTAACAAAAAAATTAGAAATGAAAAAGATACAAGTTTCTTTTCAAAAACTGGCAAAGAATGCCCAGCCAGTGTGGTTCATTGGTTGAGCATCGATCTATGAAGCAGGAGGTCACGATTCCCAGCAAGGGCACATGCCCAGGTTGCAGACTCTATCCCCAGTAGGGGACGTGCAGGAGGCAGCTGACCAATGATTCTCTTTCATCATTAATGTTTCTATCTCTCCCTCTCCCTTCCTCTCTGAAATTAAAAAAATATATATATTTTAAAAATAAAAATTGGTAAGGACTAAAAAGAATGCCAATACTGACTACACTGTATATTAAGTTCAGATATTAACTGTAGAAATGTTAGGTTAGTACAGTCTAGTATTTCTGTAGGACAATTTGACAACATGTATGTAAAAGGCCTTAAGAATGTGATAACCCTTCAGCCCCACAACTCCACTATTAGCAATTTGTCCTATGAGAATAGTTAAGTTTTAACTATACAGATGTGTAAAAATAAAAATCCAAAAGAATATATTATAAAACAGTAATTATCTCTGAGTTTTTAAATTATAATTTCTGCTTCATAGATTGATAGATTTTTAAATATAATCTCACTTTTTACAAGCACCAATTATTTTATTTTCAAAGTTGTTATTTTTAAGATTAAAACTAAGTATAATTCTATCTTAATCAGCCTATATATTCTACTTCAAAGGAATGTATGATTTTCAAGTGATGTAACTAAAGACTTGAGCACTATGTGCAGTCAGTTGAATTGTTCTTTCACAATTGACTTATATCTTGGGATTGAGCCTCTTTTTCTTTTTCTTTCTTTTTTTTTTTTTTTAAAAATATATTTTATTGATTTTTTACAGAGAGGAAAGTAGAGGGATAGAGAGTTAGAAACATCGATGAGAGAGAAACATCGATCAGCTGCCTCCTGCACATCTCCTACTGGGGATGTGCCCGCAACCCAGGTACATGCCCCTGACCGGAATCGAACCTGGGACCCTTCAGTCCGCAGGCCGACGCTCTATCCACTGAGCCAAACCGGTTTCGGCTGAGCCTCTTTTTCAATAGATAACCTTTTGAGAAAAATGTCCTTTAAATAATCAGATACTTTGATTTTTATCTAATTTTCAGACTTTATATTGTAAACTGGAACAAAAAGATTAATTAAAATTCTACATGAATTTCTCAAAACATCAGGATAAGCAGAATATTTTACACATATTAGGAGAGAAAAATAAATCATTTAGAAAAATCTTGCCCTGACCGGTTTGGCTCAGAGGATAGAGCGTGGGCCTATGGACTCAAGGGTCCCAGGTTCAATTCCTGTCAAAGGCATGTACCTTGGTTGCGGGCACATCCCCAGTGGGGAGTGTGCAGGAGGCAGCTGATCGATGTTTCTCTCTCATCAATGTTTCTAACTCTCTATCCCTCTCCCCTCCTCTCTGTGGGAAGTCAATAAAATATATTTTTAAAAAAAAATCTTTCCGTAGGATTTCTTATAAAATCTCTCCCCAAATTTATAAATGTTAAAATATCAGTTAATTACTCCCTCCTTCTTTGGAACACTTTTTTTCTCTTGTCTCTTAGGATCATATTCTTCCGGATCCCTTTTTAGTCTCTTTTGAAATTCCAGACTCATACAGGTATTTCAAAATCAACACAGTCAAAACAGAACTCTATCTTCTTTTCTCTCACCCCCACCCTGCTCCTCCTTCAAGTTGTTCAAGCCAAAAATTTAGATATTATCCTTGATTCCTCTTTTTCTCTCATTCCCCGTTCTAATTCATCAGATTCTAAACTTTTAAACCATTTCTTGAAATAATTCCTTCATTCCCAAAACTAACCATTCTAGTCTAAACTATCTTCATCTCTCTCTTGAACTACTGAAGGATATTTTAAATCCTAGGTCAGTTTCCCTTATTACTCATCAAGTTCTGGGAATGCAATGTTTTACATTATCTTCAGAAAAACAAGATGAAGATGGTAACTTAGCAACAAAAATAATCATATATATCATATCTAATGTATCTTAATAATCATAAATATACAATGTATGTGAATAAATTGTATGTATATAAATGTTGCAATTATACATTTTACTTAATACCACTATAATAATGCTGAGGAACAAGCCTACATTTTAATGTACTCTTTGGGCATAGAGAAGAGCAAAAACCATTTTCTAATTCCCACAAGTTATCCTGATTGTTACATTTAAATTCTTGAGTCCTGTTGCACAATTACCTGTTTCATTTTTTAAAGTAGATGTCACCTTAAAAGAAAAAACTAAAAGAATATTTTATTGTTGGTGGTGATTCTTCTTCATGTTCAGAGAATAATGATCATCTATGTATTATGTGGAGATATAGCAAAGACTCTAACGTTAAATTTTCTTTCACATTCAAAATACATACTCAAACCTATAAGCTCTGTTGCTTATATTATATACTAGAGGCCCGGTGCACAAAAATTTGTGCACTCGGGAGGGAGGGGGTTCCCTTACCCGGCCTGTGCCCTCTCGCAGCCTGGGACCCCTCGGGAGATAACGACCTGCTGGCTTAGGCCTGCTCCCGGGTGGCAGAGGGCAGGCCCAATCCCTAGGTGCAGCCCCTGGTCGGGCTCAGAGCAGGGCCGATTGGGGAGTTGGGGCGCTGCCCCCTGTCATGCACAGAGCAGGGCGATCGGGAGGTTGTGATGCCACCCTCAGTCACGCTCAGGGTAGGGCCGATTGGGGGGTTGGGGCACCGTCCCCTGTCACACTCAAGGCAGGGTCGATGGGGAGGTTGCGGCACCACACCCTGTCACGCACAGAGCAGGGCCAATCAGAGGGTTGGGGCACCGCCCCCTGTCACTCACAGAGCAAGGCCCATCAGGGGGGTTGGGGCTCTGTACCCTGTCACGCACAGAGCAGGACCAATCAGGGGGTTGGGGCGCTGCCCCCTGTCACGCACAGAGCAGGGACCATCAGGGGGTTGGGGTGCCGCCCTCTATCACCCACAGAGCAGGGCCGATCAGGGGGTTGGGGTGCCGCCACTCTCACACTCAGGGCAGGGCCGATGGGGAGGTTATGGCTCTACCCCGTCACACACAGAGCACGGCCCGGGGGGGGGGGGGGCGGGAGGGGGGGGGTTGGGGCGCCGCACCCTGTCACACACAGAGCAGGGCCGATCAGGGGGTTGGGGCACCACACCCTGTAACACACAGAGCCGCAGGGCTGATCAGGGGGTTGGGGCGCCTTCCCCTGTCATGAACAGAGCAGGGTGGATAGGGAGGTTGTGGTCCCGCCCCGTCACACACAGAGCCGCAGGGCGATCAGGGGGTTTGGGCACTGCCCCCTGTCACGCTGATCCCGGTGTCGGGAGGCCTCGCGGCTCCACTGATCCCGGTGCTGGGAGGCATATTACCCTTTTACTATATAGGGTAGAGGCCTGGTGCATGGGTGGGTGCCGGCTGGTTTGCCCTGAAGGGTGTCCTGGATCAGGGTGGGGGTCCCCACTGGGGTGCCTGGCCAGCCAGGTGAGGGGATGATGGCTGTTTTTAGCTGGTCACACACCCTTCAGGGTGGGGGTCCCCACTGGGGTGCCTGGCCAGCCTGGGTGAGGGGCCGATGGCTGTTTGCAGTTGGTCATACACCCTTCAGGGTGGGGGTCCCCACTGGGGTGCCTGGCCAGTCTGGGTGAGGGGCTGAGGGCTGTTTTCAGGCTGGGGGTGACTGAAGCTCCCAACCGCTCCTTTTTTTCTTTTTTCTTTTTTTATTCTGGACCAGCTTTAGCTTTGAGGCTTGGCTCCAGCTCTTAGGCCTCCGCTGCTGAAAGTAGGTTTCTGGCCTTTGCTTACAATGTTGCGATCCTGCTGGCTGAAGCTCAACGGACTAAAGCAGGTTTCTGGGGTTTTGTTTAGCTTCTATATTTGTTACATAGTTGCTTAGAGTTGCAGCTCAGAGGCCTGCAGCAGCAGGCGGGGAACGTTGGAGTCCTCCGTCACTGAGGCAAGCAAGCCTCATGTTAGTTTCAAGCTGCCTGGCTGCCGGCCGCCATCTTGGCTGGCAGTTAATTTGCATATTGCCCTGATTAGCCAATGGGAAGGGTAGCAGTCATACGCCAATTACCATGTTTCTCTTTTATTAGATAGGATAATTTTCTTAAAAAAATATATTTTATTGATTTTTTACAGAGAGGAAGGGAGAGAGATAGAGAGTTAGAGACATCGATGAGAGAGAAACATCGATCAGCTGCCTCCTGCACATCTCCTACTGGGGATGTGCCCACAACCCAGGTACATGCCCTTGACCGGAATCGAACCTGGGACCTTTCAGTCCGCAGGCCGACGCTCTATCCACTGAGCCAAACCGGTTTCAGCAGGATAATTTTCTTTTATGAATTAGCTTAAATACATCTTTTTAGCATTCCTTCCTGGGTAATGGCACTGGATTACCAATGTTTTTCTTTAGCTTTAAACTTTACAGTTTCTATTAATGGAACCTCAATTTAAAACCACTCTCTAGATAGAAACAAGCTCGGCAGGTGTTTCCTGAGAGTAAAATATCTCCTGTTCACAGAGTTTCCTGGCTCTTTAAGTCAGTGATGACTTACCTTCTGTAGGCCTTCATGAATGAGGTGACCTATGTCATCTATATTCCTTCCTAATCGTTTAGATAAATATGTGAAGATTGGATCTTCTTTAGGTAATAGTGGTGCAGAAAGATTAACTCTCTCTTGTACACCCTGAAAAAGAACAAAAATTGAAAAAGGAGATTATAAAAGACTACAATTCGGTATCTAATAACATTTATTTTGAAGGAATTTTAAAAAATACAAGATGTTTGTAAAATTATAAAGCTATGTGAAAGGAAAAGAAAAAGAGTATTTATAAACAAGAGACTAAATTTGTAAAAATGTACTAAAAAAAGTCCCACAGCTCTCTACTTACTCGCAAGTGCTGGAAAGCATGTATACTATATGGAAGTTCTAGAATTTTAGTGCAATCAGGTTGCTCAGGGTCTGGAGGGACAGGAGATTCTGTATCTATATAATCTTCAGGGCTAAAATCAAGAAGCAAGAAGCAATAAATGAAAGGTGAAGAAATGTCCAATTTTTCCCTAATTGAACTATATTCTCAAAACATCTGAACATTACAACCAGTATTACTCAACATTCATCACTTTTTCAGTGTTGTTAGAGTCAAACATTTTGGGAGTTCAAGTTAAAGGAGATAAATCAAGAGTGAGAGAGAAAATAGGCTGGTAAGAGAATGTTAAGATAAGGGACTTTTTAAAAACTAATATAACACTGCTAAATTCTTTCTGGAAATATCAAATCAATTTACATTTCTGTTGATAGCCTCTCCATATTTTTACCAGTTTGATAGATGAAAACTATCTAAATGTTTTAATTTGTACGTACTTTATCATTACTGAGAAATATGTCTTCTACATGCTTATTAGTCATTCGTATTTCTTTTGCTATACATTGTTCAATTTACTGCTGTGGTATTAAATATCTTCAATAGTATGTACTTTGAACTTTCAAATTTCAATAAACTTATCTGTGGTTGAAGCTCATTCTCATTGAGAAAGAATTTATTGATTTGAGAAAGATCTGTTCAAGAAAACATACTTTGGGGGGAGAGAAGAGAATATCTTTACCTGATGTCTTTGCTCTCCAAAGTTATGTATGTGCCATCATACAGATCCAGGTCCCCTAAGGGCACCTTGGCTTTGATGCAGTCTGGATCTTCTTTATTATGTCTTTGTTCCAGTCCTGTGTCTCTGTCCTCATTCTCTTCTATGTGAATTTTTTGAGCAACTAATTGCTTCTGTTGAGAAGAAAATAACACAATGGATTTTTCTAATATTTCCATCTAGATTCCATGTAGGAGAAAGGAGAATTTAATGTACTGAAGAAGCCTGAGAATCCTTTATGAAGGAAGACAAGGATTTTGAATATGCCCTCAATTAATTTAGTTGACATCAATAAGCTTCTCTAGACAAGTGAGAATAGCACCGAGATTTGGGGGCTATTTTTTGCCAATACAAAATTGACTAATGTACTACAAAAAATGTAGACTATCTTAACTAATCAATCATTAATGAGACTAAATATATTTTCAATATGTGGACGCTCAACCACTGAGCCACACTGGCTGGGTCAGAATCATCTTTTAAAACAAAAAATAAAATACTAAATTGACAGGAAACCAATTATATTGAAAAATAAATTACATGGTGGTTTGATTAGACTTCTACTTTTGGCAAGACAACTTGAAAGATGTCAATAGTCTTAAGTTTTTTAATGTTTGATCATAAATTTCCCAACAGGATTTTAATGTATTCAGTTTCTTTTACCTTCTCCTGAACACGACAAAAGAGTCTAACATGCTTTAACTAATTACTAACCATGCCCCAAACCGACAACATAGTTAATTTTATTTAGTTTTATCTTTTAAAACACAAACACAAAAAATATTTAAATAAGTTTAGCAACTTTTTCATCAATGTTTTTACTGACTATTCAGATGTAGCTTTTACTGGATTTACTTTTCTTCTTGCAAAAGTATACCTTTAATTTTATTTAAATGAGTAAACTCTGTCTTTTATGTCAGAAAACATCTTTGCTTTGTTCTCATTCTTAAATGATAGTTTAAAAAAATATAAAATTCTAGTTTGACTGATTTTCTCTTAACAGTCTGAAATTATTCATTCCTCCATTTTCTTCTGATATCAAAGAAGTCTACCTAGTTGTCACTACTTTGCATATAAATTGTATTATCTAGTCTCATGGCCTTTAAGTCTGCATGTCAATGATAAACAAAGTTACATCTCTCCTGTCACACCTTTACTTCAGAGTCCACACTTGAAGAACCAACTCCCTACCCGATGTCTCCACTTAGATGTCTAATAGGTACCACAAACTTAACATACCAAAGCCAGACTATCATTGATTTCCATAAACTCCCCAATCCTACACATCCTGTAGTCTTCTCTACCTCAGCTATCATCAATCCATCCTTTCAATCTCCTGGATCAAAAACCCTCGAGTCACTCTTCATCCCTCATCATCTATCTCTCCCCAACCACTCCATGACCAGCTCTTCTCTCTAACAGTTTTGGTTCTATCCAGTTCTCAAGACCAAAAACAGATCTTATAATTTTGGTTTGGAGTTTCTACCTCAAAGTAATATTCTGCCCTAAAATGGGTTTCGGGAAATTGAAGATGCAATTATTTAGCCATTGGATGGTTCAGTTCCTTTTTTGATCATCAGGTTTTGTCTTGTCTTTCCCAGACTCTTTTCATGAACAGATGCTCCATCCCAGTCCTCAAGCAGTAAGCCTGATTCTCTTCATCTTGCATGGAATATTGCCAGTTCTCTTAACTCCTCAGAAATGATCTACCACACACCATAGGGTGCTCCTGGCCTTGGAAACCAGCAGGTTTGTAGCTTCAGGCACTTTCCCAACTTAGTGTGTCTGTTCCATTTCTGGTCCATGGAGATGTTTATGTTGCAGTTAGGCCTGGCACCATTTTATTTTGATTTCCACTTTATATTTTATCAGCTATTGCTGTGTATATGAAGCAAAAGGAGTGTATTAAGTATAAACTCAATACACTACCTTAACCAATAATTAGTGGACTCAACATTTCTCATTTGTATTTTCACTGATGTGGTGAATGGCATTCCCCCCTGTATATACTCTAATTTAAGGCTTTTTCTCTTTATATTATGTCATAATTGGAGGCCAGGTGCACAAAAATTTGCACTCTCAGGGGGGTCCCTTAGCCTGGCCTGCGCCTCTCGCAGTCTGGGACCCCTTGGGGGATGTCCACCTGCCAGCTTAGGCCTGCTCCTCGGGGGATTGGGCCTAAGCCGCAGTCGAACATCCTTAGCGCTGCCAAGAATGCAGGAGAGTCTACTGCCACCGCTGCGCTCACAGCAGTCAGCCTGGCTTGTGGCTGAGCGGAGCTCCCCCTGTCGGAGAGCACTAACCACCAGAGGGCAGCTCCTGCGTTGTGCGTCTGCCCCCCTGGTGGTCAGTGCGCATCACAGCAGCCGATTGTTCCCAGTCATTCCGCAGTTAGGGTCAATTTGCATATTACCCTTTTATTATATAGGATAACCCCTAAAAAATGGGATAGCATTAAACATATACAATGTGCCTATGCATCTGAAAATAAAAAGTATTTTCTGTACCATTGCATCTTTTGAACACTGTTTTTTAAAGACAGATCAAGCTTCCAAGCATGAAGCCTGATAAATATACCTATTGGCAAGCTCAAAGAAGGCCTAGATGGCAGTCTTGCAAACTCCAAAATCTAAAGTAACCACAAGGATGGTTTGAAATTAAACTTGAACTAAAAGCAGTTATGGTGGGTAGTCAACTCCTAGGCTGATATCTTCCCTGACAAGGTCAATCTTTACCTTAACTGAGCTTATTGTGCTTTTGCATCTACGATAACATATTGAAATGTCAGGGTAAAGAGTTTAAGATGCATCAAAAAAAAAAAAAAAAAAAAAAAAAAAAAAGAAATGTCAGGGTAACTTGTAACTTCCCTTTTTTCCGGACCCTCAGGGCACAGCCAAATGTTCTGGGTGCCAGGACAGATACCACAAATTCCTTCATTGTTATTATCATGTTAATTGTTGACTGTTAACTATCCTGTACTCACCTAAGTAAAAAGAATTATGTGTCTATCATTTTACTCTTTATCCAATCCCAGAGGTTCCCCCCTTTTGCTTTCTCCTGCCTCTCTAATCTATCAACAATGGATTTCCCATAATCTACCTACATCTCCTCTTTTCATTAAAATGTATAAAAATAGGTTAAAAAAACCACGCCATTCTCTGGAGCACTATCTCAATCCTTTGAGATTCTGCTTCCCAGCACTTGTTGACAGTTTGGCTCAAAAAAAACCTCACAAAAAAATTCTTTACAGGTTTGAATGTTTCTACGTTCACAATACAATAACTCCTGTGAAATGCAACAAGTTTCAGCTGCATATCGCATGCCCACTTGCCTCACCTCCAATTCTTTGAGGTAGTTAACTGTTGTTTCTTGTCTCATTAATATGACTAAGTCATGGGGATGCTTCAAGTTCATTGGTGAATCCACCTGCAAAAAGCAAGCAATAAATAAATAAAGCTCAGACATTGTTAACATAATAAAGTTTCCTTTAATATGTTCTAAATTATTGTTCAATCCCCATTATAACCAGTGTTAGGTACTCAATAAAACTCAAGGGGTATTTAAAAAGTGATCATATATAAATTTCAGCAAGGAGAATGACAGGTTCAAAAGCTGTCCTTGAACTTCTACTTGAAAGAGCAAGCTTTTGAAGTGAATATTCTGACTTGACTGGTTATATGAGAAATATTCAACATGAGAAGTATTTGGCAATGAATGATAAATTCCTTAAAAGATATTTCACACCTGTAATAACAAAAAGGGATTGTCTTGTCTTGATTATCACATTCCATATCTGAACAGATTTGGAAGCAATAAAAGAAAAGTACTAAAAGGACCAGATTTTTTTCCTCTTTTTTTTTTTATGTTTTCTTTATTCTTTTTTTTCTCTCACGAAAAATGATTTTAAATATAATGTTACATGCAGTAAACACCAATTATTCAAGAAAAAGGATCTTAAATATAATATTACATGTAATAAACATTAATATTTCAAGAAAAAAGGATTTTAAGTATAATAATATTACCAAAACTATACTAGTATAGTATGATATCACAAAAGATGTAGGAAATATTAAAAATCTACAAATAACAGGATTACTTCTATTATATTCTAAAATATTATTTTTCTCCCTCTGGCTCTATTTTTTTTTTCTTTCTTTATTAAGGTATTACATGTGTCCATATCCCCCATTGCCCCTCCCACTCCCCCACCCCACCGGCTCATGCCCTCATCCCCGTGGTGTCTGTGTCCGTTTGTTAGGCTTATGTGCATGCATACAAGTCCTTTGGTTGATATTTCCCCCTTACCCCCACCCTCCCCTACCTTCCCTCTGAGGTTTGAGCATCTGATCGATGCTTCTCTGGCTCTGGCTCTATTTTTGTTCATCAGTTTACATTGTTCATTATATTCCACAAATGAGTGACATCATGTGATATTTATCTTTCTCTGACTGGCTTATTTCACTTAGCATGATGCTCTCCAGGTCCACCCATGCTGTGGCAAATGGTAAGAGTTGCTTTTTTTTTTTTTGTTTTGTTTTGTTACTACAGCGTAGTAGTCCATTGTGTAGATGTACCACAGTTTTCTAATCCATTCATCTGCTGATGGGCACTTCAGCTGTTTCCAAATCTTAGCTATGGTAAATTGTGCTGCTATGAACATAGGGGTGCATATATCCTTTCTGATTGGTGTTTCTGATTTCTTTGGATATATTCCTAGAAGTGGGATTATTGGGTCAAATGGGAGTTCCATTTTTAATTTCTTGAGGAAACACTATACTGTTTTCCACAGTGGCTGCACCAGTCTTCATTCCTGCACCAGTAGTGTAAGAGGAGGTTCCTTTTTCTCCACATCCTCACAGCACTTGTCGTTTGTTGATCTGTTTATGATAGCCATTCTGACAGGTGTGAGATGGTAACTCATTGTTGTTTGATTTGCATCTCTAGGATGATTAGTGACTTTGAGCATATTTCATATGTCTCTTGGCCTTCTGTATGCCCTCTTTCAAAAAGTGTCTATTTAGGTCCTTTGCCCATTTTTTTTTTTTTATTGGATTGTTAATCTTCCTTTTATTAAGTTGTATGAGTAGGACCAAGTTTTGAAAATGATTTATAGAAGCCAAAAATGAAACTTATAAATAACCTTGAGATTTAGTATTTATAACTTATGTTCTCTAGATCATAAACAAGCAACTATATCATTGAAGATGTAGAAAAATGAACTCGCATATGTTGATAGCAGGCTTATAAATTTATTCTTATTTGAAGGCTTATTTGACAACATAATCAAAATGTTCTAAGTACATACCCTTTGGGCTGGAAATATAAACTCTGGAAAACTATCCTATAGTCATTCTTAAACAAGTAGGCAGACACATATACAAGGATGCTCGCTGTAAGTCCTTAGCAGGAAAAAACAACAACCTAATCGATCAGTAAGGAAATAGGGAAATCCATTATCCAAGGGAATGGGGTATAGGAAGCTAGACCTACTGTCCTGCAAAAATGTTCACAATGTATAGTTAACTAAAAACAATAAAGAATAAGTATACTCTGATTTTTTAAAGAAATTATGTGTATATTTTTATAGATACAGATGTATACATGTCTGTGTATGCACAAACTAAATCGGCTTATAGTGGTGTCTTTTGGGAAGTGGGATAAAAAGGAGAGATGTATTCATGCTTTTATTTTACATACACATATTTATTTTTAAATTGTTGGGAATGTACACATAACACTTTTAAAATAAGGAAAAATAATTCACATACATTTATATACATCTTTTGAATTTCAGAAAAATCTAAGACACTGACTGTCCTTGGTACCTAAGGGATAAAATGAAGTTCATGCTATCTCGTATTGTTGGATTGCCAAATTATACACCAGCCATTCAGGAAGTTCCATTCTGAGAAGAAACTATCTTTTTATAACCTCTAAGAAACTGACATCTGCTCAACTAATTGATTTGGAGCTAACTTTTTACCTGTAGAAGATAGCCTTGCTTAAACCTTGGTAAATATCACAGCCCATTAAAATTTTAAAAAGAGGGGATAAGAACAACATAAAATAAGGCTGGCTTTAATTATATACACAAAACAACTGGACAATGTTGAGTGACTGCAATAAAACTTGCCTGCCTTTGCTCATTCTACCATCTTGGAGAGGCCAGAAGAAAAAGAAATGCTAGTCCCAAGTAACTTCCACTCATACTTTCATTGCAATGATCTGAACTACATAATTACTATTATCTAGTTACAAAATTATCACCTCTCCTGGTCTTGCTTTTAAGATAAAATCCCTTCACTGCTATGTGGCCTTCCCACTATATTGGAATTTACATTAAAACTTTTCTGAATTTAAAAGGCACTAAAAATATAATAGCAAGGCCTATACATGGCCACCTGAGCTGTAAATCTATATCAAATAATCACGCCTACCAAAGGCCTACAAGCAAAATGTTGTTTATCTCAATTAAGAGGTGGAAAACTTTGCTTCTCTTTTCAATAGTAGTTGAACAAATTCCCAAGAGGCACATATGAAAGCTACTATAATAAAATGAATTTGGACCAATTTAAAATTCAAAGCCCATCAATCTTCTTTATAATATGATATATTATTTGTGATATGTTATAGCATACCAAAATTTTTATAGGAGAAAATGTAAAAGCTACAGCCAGTGGCTATGAGTACAAAAGAGCTGTACATAAGAAAGCCAAAGAAAGTCTGCTTACTTTGCAACTTTATCTATTTCTCAAGAGGTGGCTATTTAGTATGTGACTTTATATAAAGTATTTTTCAGTGAGGATTTTTTAGGAAAAAAAAATGGAGTGAGAGTGAAAGTAGGAATATGACATTCCTATTCCAAAATACCTAACCAGTCTGATTACCTGGTATTTGGAGAATTGTAAGAGGAATAAAAGAATGAGATAAATGAAGGTGTACATTAGAGAACTAAATGCAGGGGTGGGGAATGTCTGGCCCTTCCAACGCATCAGGGGTGAGTTAATTGTTTGACCAAAATACAGTAGGCTAATTTTTAGCTGATAATTTTGTATGGCCGGAGAATGATGTTATAAATACCCAAATGGCCTTGGCAGAAAAAAGTTTCCCCACCCCCGATTTTAAGTATAATCTTAGTTTTAGATTAAAAAGGTACTATATAACCAGGGCTTTATATATTTGAATAGCATGGGTTTGGCCAACATTCAAATATAAGGAAATACTTTTCATTTCCTTGAAGCTTTTAGTTCAACAAGATACAGCAGCTACAGGAGGTATAAAGTGATCTGCAGAAGGAAGGGAGTCCACTGACAGCTGTGTTTCTCTTTTTACATGGCAGCAAATGGCATGGACCTTCGCCAGATAAGGGTTAGCAGTAAATGATTTATAGCCTGACATATATTTTTATTGAGGTATCTTCAAGTTCTTAAATTGTAAGACATGATAATTATCCTTGGCAAATGTCAATCAGCTCAAATTTCTCTCCTTTCAAACACCCCTCCTTCTTAGAAGATTACAAAAACCACACCATCCACTCAACCAGGCCCACTATGAGTCAATATTCAGAACCTATGTCCTCTTATTTTATACAAATAGTGAAAAGGAATGGTAATATCCTTTAAATCCAGCTGACATTTCATATATCATATTTCGAGAATGGTAGTTTCTAGTTGGTGGACTCTGGATGATTATGAACCCAGTGAAATGCTATCTCTCTGACTCCACTTGTTTAAGCCTGTGTTGTTCTCATGGCCTTATGGCTCCTGCTTTAGACAAGCTAATATTTAGAGGAATTCTGGGTGGGGCTTGAATTTTTACAAAAATAGCCCCTCCCATTTTCCCTTCCTTTGACATAAAAAGAAGCCTGGATCTTGTACTTCTTAAAATGGATCTGAGGAACTACCAGGGCCCCCATCTTCTTGGTTGGTGCCTTCTTGGTCAATAAACCTTTCCTTACTCCAAACTCTGATGTTTTTCGTTTTGGCATTCTGAAGCTTCCAGCAAAGGGACTTTGGAGGGTAACAATCATTCTTTTCTTGTGTTTTCTGACTTTTTCTACAGGGAACACATATTACTTAAATATATAAAGTAGTTCCTTTTTTTTTTTTTTTTTTAAAAAAGTGCTATCTATGGGTCATCTTGTTAAAAGGAATCTTTAGAGAACTATGTAACATGTATTTATTAAAAACTTATTTTTATTTATGAAAGTATACAGATATTCCCTCCCCACCCCACTGACTCCTTCCAGGCCTTCCCTGCACAACTGTCTGTCCATGAGCTATGCACATCTATAATAATAAAAGCATAATATGCTAATTAGAGTGGATGTCCTTCTGGACAAAGCCGGGGCTGCAAGGGAAGCCCGGGTCCCGGGGGCCAGAGGGAAGCCAGTGCTGGCAGCCGGGGGAAGTAAGGCCTACTGTTGCACAAATTTCGTGCATCGGGCCTCTAGTATGCATATAAGTTCATTGGTTAATGACAAGTGTAAGCTCAGGTCTGAGGAACAATTTTGTAGCTTTTCCTTGTATATTTATAGAGAAAAAGTTTCTCTCACAAATGTGGGGGCCAGGCAAAACACTTCAAAAAGCAACATCTATTGTATTTTCTTATTCCTTATCTCCCTTCCCTCAGATTTTTATCCTGATCTTAAATCTAGGTCATTGCCATTTTCAACTAATCATCCAAGGAGCCCTCACCTTTGTGACTCCCATCATACTAATATAATAAAAGCCTAATATGCAAATTGTCCCCTCAACAGGAGTTCGACTGGAAGTTCGACCAGGGGGCGGGTCTGGCCAGCCAACTGTGGGAAGGGAGGTCCTGGTTGGCAGTTTCTAGGGACCCTACCTGTGAACGAATTTTGTGCACTGGGCCTCTAGTACTAATATAGTGGCAAGGTGAGTTTTAGAGGCAAGGTATGAGGGAGGCAGAAGAGTCTGCCCACTTTGCATGCACCTTCTTCCAGGTCTAGAGAAGTGCAAGTTCACAAAATAACAGTCACCCTCAGCTCTTGAGAGGGAAGTACACAGGCTCCTGCCTATAATTGTCAAAACTTTAATATTAATATGAACAGGTCTTTCACTAGAAACATTTACTTGTATAAGATCAATAAAACACTATTATTATGAACTGTGTGGGTTTCGGAAATATTTTTTTAAAGATGGCATTTTTGCTTCTAGAGTACTTGGCCAGTATTTTAATGAGAAATTAAAAGTCAGTCTCAATTTTATAAGCTATCAAGTTATCAAAACTAAACATAAACTTTAAATAAACAAAAATATTGAATCCTGACCATCTCATGAATTTTTATGGCCTTATATCCCTAGTTTTAAAAGTCTTACCCTCAATTAGATGTTACCTTTTTTTTTTGCATAGTTCCTGGAAGATACAGTTGTACGTGCTTAAAGTCACATGAAATAATCTAGGTATTTGAAGTATATTATCTATATATATAAAAGCCTAAGTGTCCGTTATGACGGGTCAACCGAACAACCGGTCGACCGGTTGCTATGGCGTGCACTGACCACCACGGGGCAGATGCTCAACACAGGAGCTGCCCCCTGGTGGTCAGTGCGCTCCCACAGCCACCTCCCGTGGCTGGCCAGCCTCCTGTGGTCCATCCCCCCGGCCATCCCCGATTGGCCCTGATTGCGACTGGGCAAGATGGCCCGGATCGGCCCTGATCGCCGGCCAGGCTGAGGGACCCCACCCATACACAAATTCATGCACTGGGCCTCTAGTATAGCTATAATCTGGATTTGGTATGTAGTGTTGCAGCCAATTTTGTGAGAATATTCATGTCAAATAAACACCATTTTCCTAACTGATAGTCAAGTTAATTTTTCAATTTAAACATGAACAACTTCTAATAAAAGTACCTTTAGCCTACATTTTCTGATTTATGTAAGCAAGAACTATACAAAAAAAACAATGAATAAAGTAGACAATTTACAATTTTCAAGGAAAGAGAATGAAACACTGAATCAAGACAGAAGAGTCATGGATATTTATCATTCCAATAGTTATGATATTCTTGTAAATATCTACAGAAACAATGTAGCTAAACAGTTAGAATTGTTTTATATGTAACTCAGAAGTGATTCTCATTCCAGCAGCAACTATTTATGAAACACAGAATAATGGTCTAATAAATGTCCATATCCCAATCCCCCGAAGCTCTGAATATGTTAGGTTACATGGCAAAAGGAAATTAAGGTAACTGATAGAGTTAAGGTGGATATTCAGATTACCTTAATTAAGACAGAGAGTATAACCTGGATCATCCAAGTGAGCCCAATTGCTGGGAGCCGGTCCATCCTTGCTGTTTCAAGGGACCTGGCATATATGGCATACTGTTCTTAATATGTTTGCTCACCTTCTTGGCACTATGTGTTTTAACCAAGGTCTCTGAGAAAGGTTGTTTCCCCAGGTAGGGATTTTCCCCTGAAGTTAGGGAGGGAATAAAACCTCTTAACTAAGTGCCAGGCGGGTAATTAATCACTTTAACTACGAACAATCATGCTTAAGCTACATAATCTTTACTCCCTGGAATGGAGATAAGAAACGCCCTAACCTTTGTAATAGAGATTGATAGGATTGAATCAACTGGTATAAATACAGATGTAACAAGACAGAAAGAAGACAGAACCTACACACAGAACTTAGAAGACAGAACCTACACAGAACTAGAGACAGAAGAACTTCGCTGGAGAGAACATGGCAAAAGATCCTGGACTGAACCTGACTACAGAAATTGGCAAAAGAACCTGATTAGAACCTGGTGACTGAACCTGGCTGGAGAACCTAGCGAGGGAACATGGCTACAGAACCTGGCTGGAGAACCTGGAGAACCTAGCAAGAGAACATGGACACAGAACTTGGCTGGAGATCCAAAGCAGAACCTCTCTGGAGATCCAGACCAGAACTTGGCTGGAGATCCTGGCTAGGCTGCTGATCAACTGAACACTGACTCCGTGTCATTCCTTCTTCGCCGACTCCGTCCACACCTTTGGGGACCCCTGGACCCGCTGGGGTTGGACCCCGGCACCCAATGTAATCACAGGGTCCTTAAAAGTAGAATAGTTCTGTCAACTATAATTTTAAAAATGAAAAAATATTTAAAAATAAATAAAAGTAGTCAGCTCTATAACAATAACAAAATGGAACAGGGAAGTCAAAGAGAGAGATGTGATTAAGGGGAAATGGTCAGAGGTGCAATGTTGCTGGCTTTGAAGATGTAATACAAAGGGACCGAGAGAGTGCCCTCTAGTTACTACATGGGATGCTGTCTGATTTATGAATCACATAATAAAACCAACTAGATCTTCACATTCACTCAGTTGAATTTTGTTAACAGATTTCGTGACAGCTTCAGAAGCAAGTGAACTGATGGTACTCTGGGGCAATGAGAACACAGGTGCAGCTCCCACAAACACCATTTTGAGTTCACTGTCTTTCAGTATCCCCGGGATGCTGGCTTACCCATTTCCCCCTCAATAAAATGGGCATAGCTGGTGGTATATTCAAGGAAGTGGCCCAATACGCTCCGAAAGAAGGCTGTACTAGATTTGCTACCAGTGGTCATCTCAAATGCTTCCCCAACACCTCTGGCAAAAAGAGAATAAGGAGAATTGAGAAATCAAAACTATGCTTGGGCCCAGGATATGCCTGCTATCTCTTTTCATGTTTCCTTAACCTAATTCCTAGCTGAATTGGGCAAAGAAACCCACAACATTGATGATGTAGTTTACTATCTGGCCCCTTGATCCCAGTAATTTTTAAAACTGTGTTATAAACTTTCACTAAAACGTTTAACTAAAAAAAATTGCATGAACATCCACAAGTAGACTAAAAGGTAGAAAAGATCCAGGTTCACACACATAGTATACATACAAAAGAAAAAATTATCTTAGTATCATTTTTGCTTATCAAGTATATTGAACTATAAATAAACTTCAGCCACAACAGTAAGAAAAAAAGGAAAAAACATAATAAGCACCTTGGAGCAAATTCTGCCAGGGCAAATATTTAGACACTGCTTATTCTTGGTTCAGTATAAAGAGGCTGCCCTAGCTGGTTTGGCTCAGTGGATAGAGCATCGGCTTACAGACTAAAGGGTTCTGGTTTCAATTCTGGTCAAGGACATGTACCTCGGTTGCAGTCTCAATCCCCAGCCCTGGTTGGGGCATGTGAGGGAGGCAACCAATCGACGTGTCTCTCTCACATCAACGTTCATCTCTCTCCTCTCTACCTCACCCTTCCACTCTCTCTAAAAATCAATGGAAAAATATCTTCAGGTGAGCATTAACAAACAAACAAACAACAAAAAAGAGGCTGACTTTGCCTTTGAAATAAAGATAAACAATATCAATTGCTTGAGCACTTGAAATACTAATTTCCTATGAAACCCCTCTCTCTCCCTTCATTGGGAACTTGCTAACAATTCTCAAATAATCAATCTCCTGAATAGAATTCCCATTTTCCCAGAAGTATCCCACAAGTGAATGTAATTCTTCTTTGTGTCAATGCCACTGGCTTTTACAATTTAACCAACTTCTGTACACTTTTATTAAAAAAGTAATGATTAATGTTGGCAAAATCATTGCACCATCTTTGTTCCTGTTATTATTTGTTATTTTTGTTTGTTTAGGTTTGGTGATGTTTAAAATAATATCAGAATACACCAATAGAAAGTAATAGAGGGGAGATTCAGGAAGATGGCGGCGGTATAGGCAGACGCGTCCCAGGTCGTGTCCCTGAGCAAATGGAGTGAGCAGCTGAAACTAGTAACATCCACCCCGAATTGGCAAAATTCCTCAGCTGGCGAGACAGTTTACAGCCGGGAAGAGCAGAACTCCCCTGGAAAGGTAAAAAAACCAGGGATTTGGGCAGGAAAGTTTGCCAGACCTCTGAGCCCAGAGAGTCGGAGGGAGACCGCGTGGCAGACAGCCGCGTCCCTTGGGACAGGCACAGCCCCTGACGGGGGAAAGGAGAACCGCGGGATTCCTGGCGCTGCCGGGGGAATTGAGAGCTGGGTTCTGTGATCACAGAGGACTGAGCCTAAAGGGAGCAGCCTGAAGAGCTGATCAGACCATGCAGTCCCGGTAAGAGAAGAAGCTTACAGAAACCAAGCCTTCCCCGTTTCCGCGGCCGGCGTTTGTTTGTTTGTTTTCACTGAACCCTGTTCATGGGACATTTCGGATACAGACACTCACCTGTGCTGAAGAGAGGGAGAGTGTGCGGAGGAGTGGAATCTGGGGAGAGACTGAGGAGAGAAGGGGGGCCAGGAGAGGTGGCAGCGAATTGAGTGCTGAGACACCCCTGAGCCCACGTCTGAGGCAGCCATTCTCTCCGGAGAGTGAGACTCCTCCCCCCAGCCCCCAGGCAAGGAGCACAGCCACACCCAGATCCCACCCTGTAGGAGATCAAGGATTAAAATAACCTGATCAGTCCCTGGGAGTTAACAGGGTCTGGCCTATAGAGGGATTTTCAATCCCAGCAACAACACAGCACTGGTAACTCTTACGCAGCCAGCTCTGGGCAGTGAACTTCCACTGGACAGAGAGGCCCTGTAGCCTCAGAGGCCAACCCCAGAACACTGCCACCCAGAGGCTGACCCACAAACTGACTCTTTGCTAAACACAAAATAAGGCAGTCTGGGAAACAAATGCGGCTTGCTTTAAAATAAGGACTGTGGTTTACAACACAGAGGAACAGTGTATCGCAGGGAAACTCAACACTCTCCTGAATACCGGGCAGGTCTAAGGCGAGCCACACTGAAGAATAGAAGAACCGAAGGACCTTCACTACTGCAATATTTTTTTTTTTTCTTTTTTCACCTTTTAACTAAGAAACCAATTTTCTTTCTTTTTTTTTTTTCTTTTTTTTTTCTTTTCCTCTTCTTCTTTTTTTTTTTCTTCTTTTTTCCATCACCTGATTTTACCCTTTTAATTACTACCTTCTTATTTTTAACCAGTATTATTACTGCTACCATTTTACCATTTTTTTTAAAGTGCCATTTTATTTTCTCTTTATTTTATTTTGGGATTAGTGTTCTCCATTCTATTTTCATCGTTATATTATTGGTTGTTTCTAGTTTGCATTTATCTCCAGGGAGCTGTTGCTGGAATTTGTTGGGATTAATGGCTGTTCTATAGGAGCATTCTCCTCATATAAAAAGTCTCTTCCCCTCTTCCACTTCATTCTCTCTTTTCGCTCTTTTTTTTTCTTTTCCTTTCTTTTCTCGCTTTTACTTTCCCCCCTCCTTTTTCCCACTTTCATTTTTGCACTCCTTTTTTTGGTCCCTAATTTTCTTTTCTTTTTTCTCTTTTCTCTTTTTCTCTTCCTTCTTCCTTATCCCCTAATTCTCTTAATTCAGGTGGTCACCTTTATTTGGGGTTATTAATATCGTGAATATATTTGTGTATAGTGCCTGGTACGTGGTGCCTTGTTGTGTTGTATTTTGTGCCTTTAAATCAACACAGCAGATCCAAGCAACAGCAACCTCCTGAGCACCACACCCTCTGCTGAGGAACAGCAGCTGTACGTGAAACCTCGCCCCACCAGCCAGAAGAGCCACCACAGCTGTGAACAGCACCCACCAGAGGAGTTGCTGCCAACTGAAGAGCAGCTGCTACCGCAACTGCCCGAAGAGGAACCGCAGACCAAGGAGTCACTGCCACCAAGGGAGCAGCCACTGAACGACTCAACGTCTAGATATGTCAGTGAGATCAAACATGGGTAGACAAAGAAACCCCCAAAGGAAAGAGAAGGAGGACTCTCCAGAAAAGCAGCTAAGTAATACAGAGGCATGCAACATGACAGAAAAAGAATTCAGAATAAGGGTCCTAGGGTGCATAAACCGGATGGAGGAAAAAATCGACAACCTCAGCAAGAAGCAAGAAGAAACAGATGAAAAAATCGATAACATATGGAAGAAGCTAGAAGAAACAGATGAAAAAATTGATAACATATGGAAGAAGCTAGAAGAAACAGATGAAAAAATCAACAACTTAAGTAAGACCCAAGAAGATATGAAGAGTGATATAGCTGCAATGAAAAACTCCATTGAAAGTATCAACAGTAGACTAGGAGAAGCGGAGGACCGAATTAGTGATTTAGAAGACAAGGAAGCAAAACACACCCAAAATGTACTGCAATTGGAGAAAAAAATGAAAAGACAGGAGGAGAGCCTAAGGGAGCTTTGGGACAACATGAAACGAAACAACATACGAATAATAGGGGTACCAGAACAACAGAAGGATGAACAAGGATTAGAAAACCTATTAGAAGAAATAATATCAGAAAACTTCCCTGAGGTGGGGAAGAAAAAAGTCACACAAGCCCAGAGAGTCCCAAACAAGGTGAACCCAAAAAGACCCACACCAAGACACATCATAATTACCATGGCAAATGTTCAGGACAAAGAGAGAATCTTACAGGCTGCAAGAGAGAGACGGAAAGTTACATACAAGGGATCTCCCATTAGATTGTCAAATGATTTCTCAACAGAAACACATCAGGCCAGAAAAGAATGGACGGAAATTTACAAAGTGATGCAAAGCAAAGGACTGAATCCAAGAATACTCTATCCAGCAAGGCTATCATTCAAACTTGAAGGGGAAATAAGAAGCTTCACAGACAAAAAAAGGCTAAGGGAGTTTATCACCACCAAGCCAGCAATGCAAGGAATGCTAAAGGGACTGGTATAAAAATAAGAAATAAAAAGCTCAGAAAGAAAACAGCCACACAAAAACAGAAATGCCTACAAACAACTACCTTTCAATAATAACTTTAAACGTAAACGGACTAAATGCTCCAAACAAAAGACATCGAGTGGCTGAATGGATAAAAAAACATGACCCATACATCTGCTGTCTACAAGAAACCCACCTCATTAGAAGGGACTCACACAGACTGAAAGTGAAAGGATGGAAAAATATCTTTCAGGCAAATGGAAAGGAAAAGAAAGCTGGGGTAGCAATACTTATATCGGACAAAATAGACCTCAAAGTGAAGGCCATAACAAGAGATAAGGAAGGCCACTTCATAATACTAAAGGGATCAATACAACAAGAAGATATAATCCTGGTAAACATATATGCACCCAATGCAGGAGCACCCAAATTCATAAAAAAACTCCTGGAAGATATCAAAGGAGACATCGACAACAATACAATCATAGTAGGGGACTTTAATACACCACTGACAGCACTGGATAAGTCCTCTAGACAAATAATCAGCAAAGATACAGCAATCCTAAATGACTCACTAGATCAGATGGACTTAATAGACATCTTCAGAACACTTCACCCGAAAGCCAGGGAATATACATTCTACTCAAATGCTCATAGGACATATTCAAAAATAGACCATATATTGGGTCACAAGCAAAGTATCCCCAAATTCAAGAAAATTGAAATCATAAAAAGCGTCTTCGCAGACCACGATGGCATAATATTAGAAATAAACTACAATAAAAACAACCCAAAATACTCAAACACCTGGAAGCTGAATAGCATGCTATTAAATATTGATTGGGTTACCAATGAAATCAAAGAAGAAATTCGAAACATCCTGGAAACTAATGACAATGAAAACACAACAATCCAAAACCTATGGGACACAATGAAAGCAGTCCTGAGAGGGAAGTTTATAGCTCTACAGGCCTATCTCAAAAAACAAGAAAAAATGGTAGTAAATCATCTAACTCTACAACTCAAAGAATTAGAAAGAGAGCAACAAGAAAACCCCAGAGTGAGCAGAAGGAAGGAGATAATAAAGATTAGAGCAGAAATAAATGACATAGAGACCAAAAAAACAATACAGAAAATCAATGAAACCAAGAGCTGGTTCTTTGAAAGGATAAACAAGATTGACAAACCTCTAGCCAGACTCACCAAGAAGCAAAGAGAGAGGACCCAAATAAACAAAATCAGAAACGATAGAGGCGAAATAACAACAGACCCCACAGAAATACAAATGATTGTTAAAAAATACTATGGACAGCTCTACTCCAACAAACTAGACAACCTGGAGGAAATGGACAAATTCCTAGAAAAATACAACATTCCAAAACTCAATCAGGAAGAATCTAAAAATCTCAACAGGCCAATAACTATGGAAGAAATTGAAGCAGTCATCAAAAAGCTTCCAGCAAACAAAAGCCCAGGACCAGACGGCTTCACAGGGGAGTTTTACCAAACATTCAAGGAAGAACTAAAACCTATCCTCCTCAGACTACTACAAAAAATTCAAGAGGAAGGAACACTTCCAAGCTCATTCTATGAAGCCAGCATCACCCTAATACCAAAACCAGGTAAAGACAACACAATGAAAGAGAATTACAGGCCAATATCCCTCATGAACATAGATGCCAAAATCCTCAACAAAATCTTAGCAAATCGGATCCAGCAGTACATCAGAAAGATCATACACCATGACCAAGTAGGATTTATCCCAGGGATGCAAGGATGGTACAATATCCGCAAATCAATAAACGTGATACATCACATAAACAAATTGAAAGAAAAAAACCACATGGTCATATCAATTGATGCAGAAAAAGCATTTGACAAAATTCAACACCCATTTTTGATAAAAGCTCTCAGCAAGGTAGGAGTAGAAGGATCATACCTCAACATAATAAAAGCCATATATGACAGGCCCACAGCCAACATCATACTCAATGGACAAAAACTAACACCATTTCCCCTAAGAACAGGAACAAGACAGGGATGCCCCCTCTCACCACTCCTGTTCAACATAGTACTGGAAGTGTTAGCCATTGCAATTCGGCAAGAAGAAGAAATAAAAGGCATCCAAATTGGAAAAGAGGAAGTAAAACTGTCCTTATTTGCAGACGACATGATATTATACATACAAAACCCTAGAGACTCCATCAAAAAGCTACTGGACTTAATACATGAATTTGGCAATGTAGCAGGATACAAAATTAACCCCAAGAAATCCGAGGCATTTCTATACACCAATAGTGAACTTTCAGAAAGAGAGATTATAAAAACAATCCCGTTTACCATCGCACCAAAAAAATTAAGCTACCTAGGAATAAACTTAACTAAAGAGGTAAAAGACCTCTACTCAGAAAACTACAGGACGTTGAAAAAAGATATAGAGGAAGACATAAACAGATGGAAGAACATACCGTGTTCATGGATTGGTAGAATCAACATCATTAAAATGTCCATACTACCCAAAGCAATCTATAAATTCAACGCACTTCCCATTAAAATACCAACGGCATACTTCAGAGATCTAGAACGAACTCTTCAAAAATTCATCTGGAATAAAAAAAGACCTCGAATAGCTGCAGCAATCCTGAAAAAGACCAAAGTAGGTGGGATCTCAATACCAGATATCAAGATGTATTACAAAGCCACTGTTCTCAAAACTGCCTGGTACTGGCACAAGAATAGGCATATAGATCAATGGAATAGAATAGAGAGCCCAGAAATCGGCCCGAACCAATATGCTCAATTAATATTTGACAAAGGAGGCAAGAACATACAATGGAGCCAAGATAGTCTCTTCAATAAATGGTGCTGGGAAAATTGGACAGATATATGCAAGAAAATGAAACTAGACCACCAACTTACACCATACACAAAAATAAACTCAAAATGGATAAAGGACTTAAATGTACGACAGGAAACTATAAAAATTCTAGAAGAATCCAAAGGCAACAAAATCTCAGACATATGCCGAAGCAATTTCTTCACTGATACAGCTCCTAGGGCACTTGAAACTAAAGAGAAAATGAACAAATGGGACTACATCAAAATAAAAAGCTTCTGCACAGCAAAAGAAACCATCAACAAAACAACGAGAAAACCCACTGTGTGGGAAAACATATTTGCCAATGTCATATCCGATAAGGGCCTAATCTCCAAAATTTATAGGGAACTCATACAACTTAACAAAAGGAAGATAAACAATCCAATCAAAAAATGGGCAAAGGACCTAAATAGACACCTTTCAAAAGAGGACATTCAGAAAGCCAAGAGACATATGAAAACATGCTCAAAGTCACTAATCATCCGAGAGATGCAAATCAAAACAACAATGAGGTACCATCTCACACCTGTCAGACTGGCTATCATCAACAAATCAACAAACGACAAGTGCTGGAGAGGATGTGGAGAAAAAGGAACACTTGTGCACTGCTGGTGGGAATGCAGACTGGTGCAGCCACTATGGAAGACAGTATGGAGTTTCCTTAAAAAACTGAAAATGGAACTCCCATTTGACCCTGTGATCCCACTTCTAGGAATATATCCCAAGAAACCAGAAACACCAATCAGAAAGGATATATGCACCCCTATGTTCATAGCAGCACAATTCACCATAGCTAAGATCTGGAAACAGCCTAAGTGCCCATCAGTAGATGAATGGATTAGAAAACTGTGGTACATCTACACGATGGAATACTATGCTGCTCTAAAAAGGAAGGAACTCTTACCATTTGCAACGTCATGGATGGAACTGGAGAGCATTATGCTAAGTGAAATAAGCCAGTCAATGAAGGAAAAATACCACATGATCTCACTCATTCATGGATAATAGAGACCATTATAAACTTTTGAACAATAATAGATACAGAGGCAGAGCTCCCTAAAACAGATTGTCAAACTGCAGCAGGAAGGCCGGGGAGGGTTGCGGGGCAGGAGGTAGGGGGGTAAGAGATCAACTAAAGGACTTGTATGCATGCATAGAAGCATAACCAGTGGACATAAGACATGGGGGGATGGGGGAGGCTAGGGGACTGTCTGGGGCGGGGGGATAAAATGGACACATGTGTGGTACCCTTTGTAATACTTTAAGCAATAAAAAAATAAATAAATAAATAAATAAATAAATAAATAAATAGATTACAACATGAAAAAAAAAAAAAAAAAAAAAGAATACACCAATAAACATTTCCTCTGTTTAAAATATCAAAGCACCCCATTAGATACTTCCTTTATTACATGATCTGAAAAAAAGGGGGAGGGGGAGGCAAGAGGCAAGGAATGTGGGTGGCAACTAGAAAAGGCAAGAAAATGGTTTCTCCCCTAGAACCTCCCGTAAGATATATACTGCTTCTCTCCCCTTGGGTATAGTGAAATACAAGTTGGACTTCTCACACACAGAACTGTAAAATAATAAATTTTGTTGTTTTAAATCACTCAATTAGTGAATGTTAACAGCAGCATTAGAAAACTAATATAAGCACCCACTAAGTACCAGAAATAATACTGGACATAATGGAGATTAATAAAAAACATGACAGTTTAAAAGTTTTTAGTTAGATGGGTGCTGAGTTGTTTCTTCCTAAAATACATACATTGAAGCCCTAACCCCCAAAGTGATAACTGGAGAATGGGCCTTAGGGAGGTAATTCAGTTTCGATGAGGTCATGAGGTTGGGCCCTGCAGGATGGGATTAGTGACCTTTTAAGAGGAGACACCAGAGAGCTTACTTTCTTTCTCTCTGCCCTGTGAGAGCAAGAATGCAGCTATCTGCAAGCCAGAAAGAGAGCCTCCCCAGAATCTGACCCTGGTGATCTTCAAAACTGAGAGAAAATAAACTTCTGTTGCTGAAGCCACCCAGTTGACAGTATTTTGTTACAGCACCCCAAGCTGAGGCAAATGTGTTAACCAAATATTGGAAAAGTGACACTAAAATCAGTGCCAAAATGGTATCTTAGTAACTTTATCATTACTCAGGTGATAGTAAACTCAACAGCCAGGAAATTACCTGCTGTTCAAGCTAGAAAATGTTGCTCTAAAAAAGACACAATTGCCGAAACCGGTTTGGCTCAGTGGATAGAGCGTCGGCCTGCAGACTGAAAGGTCCCAGGTTCGATTCCGGTCAAGGGCATGTACCTGCGTTGCGGGCACATCCCCAGGGGGTGTGCAGGAGGCAGCTGATCGATGTTTCTCTCTCATTGATGTTTCTAACTCTCTATCTCTCTCCCTTCCTCTCTGTAAGAAATCAATAAAATATATTTTAAAAAAATAAATAAAAATAAAAAAGACACAATTGAATAAAGTTTAACTTGATTACTCATCAAAACATTAGTTGTATCAACTGTGGGCAGAGAGTTGGGGGGAACCTCCAGCTTGACTGCAATCCCAACAAGTGTGAAATAAGCATTAATGACAAAGGTTTAACTTTTCTATGAAGATAAAACCAAACTGAAGGTTCGTTTTGTCCAGACTTCTACTTATGGCTGCAACACTTTAGTGAAGCGTAATGGATGGAATAATGGTTTTTCACTAGAATTGGATTATGAACAAAGGTTTTATATAGTCCAAACACAGTTGGGTATTTTCAAACACTCCTGATGCAGTCCCTTAGGAGGACAAGTGGGCAATACTTAAGAAAATGAAATATAATGCATTCTTACAACCAGAAAATTCCATTTCAAAGAATTTATCTTACAGACAGACATACTCAATAGATTCATGAAGCACACAAAGATATATGTATGACCATGTTCACACTGGGAAAACCTGGAACCAATCTAAATGTCCCTCATTAAGGAACTGGTTAAATAAGTCACAGAATATCTATACAACTGAATACTATACAGCCTTAAGGTAGAAGGGGTTAGCTTTTTATTTCTGACATGGACAGATGTTTAAGTCTTATTAAGTGAATGAAAGATAACGGTGAGACATAATGTTTCCAGCTGTGTGTTTAAAACAAATCTACATGTATATGTGTGTGTGTGTTTGCAAATGAAAAGGAACTTTTTGGAAGAATACACAACTAATTCTGTGATTGCTTCCAGGAAGGTTTGTGAGTAGTTACAAAACTTTCACTTTTCATTTTATAACATGCTAAGTAGCTTGAAAAAAAAAAAAAAACCTTGAACAATGAGCATGTATTTTATAATTTTAAGTTCAATTATAAAATTGAAAAAATTATTTAATTTTGGTATTTGTGTTACAAATAAAACTACACAATTTTTGTTATTGTTAGTATCAATGTTTAGCACTGCAGCAAAGAAAACAGAGTTAAGAATCAAATCTGGGCTTAAGTTCACATTCTGCTACTTCTTACCTGCATGGCCTTTGGCAAGGAATTTAACCACACTCAGCCTAAATTTCTTTACTCATAAGAGATCAATACCCACATTTTCTGGGTCTGTATGAGAATAAAAATGAGATAATAGGAAAATACTTGGTAAAGTGTTCAGTGAAATATAGGCATTAAATTGTTTTATTACAACAAAAGTTTCCTGTTGAAATCCTAAATTACAGTCACTTCCATGTATGACTGTATCGAATACAAACTCTATGAAGGCAGGGGCAGTACCTCCCTCACCGCTGTCTTCCAAGTACTTAACAAAGAAATCACTCAAACGGGTGTAGAATGTGTGCGCTAAGCCAGCCCAAGTGTTAATGGGCACACAAAAAGCACTCAGCAAATACTTGCTCAAATAAAAACGTTCCTGACTCCATTTGGCCATGTTTGGCAGGTACTCTACTCCCTTGAGTTTTACTAAAGATTAATTACCCATCTCAACTCCCCACTCAAGTGGAAAAGACTGACCATTAGGCTCCCTCTTGGCAGTCACCTGATTTTAATTAACAAATAACTAAGTGCCTCAGAGGGAAAGTGAGGACTGAAGAGGTTAGTAAAAAATGCATGAGTGAGTTCTTTTCTAAAGTTAGATTCACGAAGTAGTTACTACTTGACTAAACAAATGTGGGAGGCACAGTATGATCTGTCCAGTATGAACGTCCAGTAGTGTGTCTTGAAAGCAAATATATACTTAGGCTTATATAAAATTGTCATGACCTTATAAATTTTGTTTGTTTGTTGTTAATCCTCACCTGAGGATATTTTTTCCATTGCTTTTAAGAGAGTGTGGAAGGGGGGAGGAAGCAGGAGAATGAGAAAAACATTGATGTGAGAGACACATCCACTGGTTGCCTTCCACATGTGCCCCACCTGGGGGTGGGGAGTGAACTCACAACCAAGGTACCTGTTCTTTTTTTTTTTTTTTTTAATATATTTTATTGATTTTTTACAGAGAGGAAGGGAGAGAGAGATAGAGAGTTAGAAACATCGATGGGAGAGAAACATCGATCAGCCGCCTCCTGCACATCTTCTACTGGGGATGTGCCCGCAACCCAGGTACATGCCCCTGACCGGAATCGAACCTGGGACCTTTCAGTCCGCAGGCCGACGCTCTATCCACTGAGCCAAACCGGTTTCGGTGAGGTACCTGTTCTTGACTGGATATCTGAACCTGTAACCCTTCAGTGTGTGGGCTGTTGCTCTATCCACTGAGCATACCAGCCAGGGCTAAGTTTTTAATAAATCTTTCTTTTGTACATGTCTATATTAAAGAAGTTCCTTAATATTAAGTAACTCACCTAAATTTACATATGCAATTAATTTAATAATGCCACAACCTAAAATATGAGTTATTTGAGCATATCATAAAAGGTATGTTAAGGAGGTAGTATATCCAAATACTCAACAGGAAAGGAGGTTATCTGAGACACGGTTTTACAACACTGGTTCCGATACCAGGTTTTTAGAGAAGTCTTAAGTTGCCTACACCTTTTATTCATAACAGAGAGAACGAAAGAATTGGTTTATCCCCATTAAAGTAAACATACTTTCCCTCCTCCAGATTACTAACATGATGGTGGCTCTTCAGTAGGCGGAGATGATGTGCAAGAGCTATTACAGGTGTAAGTAATTGCTTGCACACAGACATGCACATTCTCTTCCTTTCACTTAATCAGCATTTCCTGAATTTATACCACATGTCAGTCATTGTTTTAGGCCCTGCGTTATGTTCTTATAGAAAACAAGCAATGAAATATTTATTACAATATAGTTCTAGTGGAGCTAAGTGTAGATGTTCGGTAGGCAGTTGGATATGTGAGTCTGGAGTTCAGGGAGAGACTGCAGGTATGATTTGGGAGTCCTCGGAATAATCATGGTATTTTATGCCATGAGACTGCACAGGATCATCTGGTGAGCACAGGTATAGAGGGAAGAGAAGGGGCGCACCCACATTTAAGGCTCATGAAGAAAAGAGGAATTCTGCAGAAGAGAATGGAAAGTCATGGCCAGGGATTTAGAAGGAAAATCAGGTGTAGGTCCTGGAAGCCATGTAAGAAAATAGTGCAATAAGGTCTGAGGACAAATGCTGGCTTTCTAAGAGGTTGAGCTAACCTGACTCAGAACTGAGCACTGAATTTGGCGACATGCAAGGCCCCGTGCATCTTGACAGGAAATGCGAGGATGAACAGACCTAGGCAAAGACAGGGAAGAGCTGTGCACAGTGACTCTTTGGAGGTGTCTGGCTAAAAAAGAGCCACTCTACTGCTTTTGCCATTGTGGAGTAGAGCCGAGGTACTGGTCCTATTCACACCCTGCTCCCTACATTTTGGAATGCAAAGCTGTTCTCATTTTTGATCTGACGGGATGGCAAGCCCTCTTATTCCTCCCCATCAAACTGCCTTCTGTTCACTTCCACCACTGCTTCTGAGCTGCAACTGCTGAGCCCCACGGCTGATCCTGACCCTCCTCAACAGTGCAGCTGCCATTTCTCATCTATCTGCCTGTGCCCCTTCCAATTCTTTTTTCCTGCTTTTCTTGTTTGTCACTATTTTATTGTCTCTTATTGCTTCTCCATACTTCACGATGTCTGAACAATAAAGGTGACTTTTTGGACATATCGGTGACAGAGTGGATGACTTCCCTTGCACACACAACCTGATCACAGTAGACAGGAAGAGTAATCTCTGAAATTGTGGCTCTTCTCACCTGTGTACAGCACCTTTTCTGAAGGCCAAGTGCTGATTCTTGGACATCTGAGGCTTCCTTTAGGCTGGTCTCCAGGTGACTAGCACATGAATGAGCATGGTAAAGCTTCATTCAGACAATGGTAAATTTCTAAAAGGCAGGAATCTGTTCTCCCCTTTCCTTACATCATCCACTCAACAGAAACTAGCCCATGGGATGAAGCAGCATGAGAGATGATGGAGTTGCAGAGAAGGTGATATAGCCACACCCTTATGGAGCAGGTAGGCTAATAGTCGAATAGAATGGGTGGAGGTGGAAGGACTTCATTTTATTACTTTATTTTTTTAAAGCTTTATTTACTTACTACTTTTTAGTTAATCCTCACCCGAGGATATTTTTCCATTGATTTTTTAGAGAGAGTGGAAGGGAGAGGGAAAGAAACTTCGAATGGTTGCCTCCTGCACGAATCCCAACCAGGGCCAGGGAACCTGCAACCAAGGTACGTGCCCTTGACCGGAACTGAATCCAGGACCCTTCAGTCCGCAGGCCGACACTCTATCCACTGAGCCAAATTAGCTAGGGCCATTTTATTCCTTTAAATACTCCCAAGATGTTAGATATTTGTTTTTATAATGCCCTGCTTTACTTTTCTAATTCAAATTTTCATTACTGAATTACAGTAATGATAGCGGCTATGGAAAGAAGATATAATTAGAAAGTAAAACTGAAAGATGTTGGTAAGGATTAAGGGAGGGAGAAATTAAAAGAGACAATTAGATTTCTCACATAGACAAATGTGTGGATGGTGAATGGTAGTGTCTTTCATTACATTTGGGAAAATAGAGCATGATACAGGTGTCGGGGTAAAATAAGTTGAGATTTGATCATATGAAATTTGAAGTACCTAGAGGACATTCACATGGAATTAAAAGCTAATATAAAGGTCTTGAATCTATAACTCTGGAGAAAAAAACCTGAATTGTAAAAAGAAATATGGAGATTCGCAGCATATATACAGTAACTTAAGTCCTAAGAAGGGATGAGGGAATGGAACCAAGATGGTGGCATAGGTAAACACCGGAGTTTGCTGCCTCGCACAACCACTTCAAAAATACAACTAAAAGACAGAACGGACATCACCCAGAACCACAGGAAGGCTGGCTGAGGGGAAATCCCACAACTAGAAGGAAAGAGAAAAGCATATCGAGACTCAGAGGAGGCGCAGTGCTGAAGTAAAATACTAAGGTGCGGAGATGCGTGTGGAGCGGGCTGGTGGCTGAGGGCGCGGTTGTCGTTTTCAATCGGGAGGGAGTCTCAGGCTCTGAGCTCCAGTTCCGGGCGAGTCTCTGGGGACCCAGACTCAAATGGGAGAAACGGGACTGTCTGGCATTGGTCGGAACTCGAGGGCAGCTTTCTCTCTGAGGTACTTGCAGCGATTACCGGGACACTGAGAGGCAGAGCCTCTGGGGACGGGACTGAGAGCAGCCATAACTGTTCGCTTGGCCAGCCCTGTTGATCCCCTGGGACCCGCCCTGCCCAAGCCTTGCAGGGACGCATTTGCTGGTTAGCCTCAGGCAGAGGCTAGATTAGCGCCACACCAGAGATCCAGCACAGAAGTTCTCCCACTGCAGACACAGCTGATTCTCACAGCCAATTGGCCTGGAGGTCAAATCCCTCCCAGTGTTACCTACAACAATCAAGGCTTAGCTACAACAAGACTGCGCACAAAGACCACAAGGGGGTGCACCAAGAGTGTCTACCTCAGGTAATTGGGACACTTAGCACAGAAAGCCACTCTATCGACACAGCGAAGCATAAAAAATGCTAAGACAAAGAAACAGGACACAAATGACAGAACTGGAGGAAAGCAGGCTGCTAGATACAGAATTCAAAACCACACTTTTGAGGTCTTTCAAGAGTCTTCTAGAGTCTGCCGATAAACTTAATGAGATGTACAAGAAATCTAATGAGACCCTCGATGTTGTGATAAAGGACCAACTAGAAATTAAGCATACAATGACTGAAATAAAGAATATTATACAGACTCCCAACAGCAGACCAGAGGATCGCAAGATTCAAGTCAAAGATTTGAAATACGAAGAAGAAAAAACACCCAACTGGAAAAGCAAAATGAAAAAAGAATCCAAAAATACGAAGACAGTGTAAGGAGCCTCTGGGACAGCTTCAAGCACACCAACATCCGAATTATAGGGGTGCCAGAAGATGAGAGAGAGCAAGATATTGAAAACCTATTTGAAGAAATAATGACAGGAAACTTCCCCCACCTGGTGAAAGAAATAGACTTCCAAGTCCAGGAAGCGCAGAGAACCCCAAACAAAAGGAATCCAAAGAGGACCACACCAAGACACATCATAATTAAAATGCCAAGAGCAAAAGACAAAGAGAAAATCTTAAAAGCAGCAAGAGAAAGACAGTCAGTTACCTACAAGGGAGTACCCATACGACTGTCAGCTGATTTCTCAAGAGAAACTTTGCAGGCCAGAAGGGAGTGGCAAGAAATATTCAAAGTGATGAATACCAAGAACCTACAACCAAAATTACTTTATCCAGCAAAGCTATCATTCAGAATTGAAGGTCAGATAAAGAGCTTCACAGATAAGGAAAAGCTAAAGGAGTTCATCACCACCAAACCAGGATTATATGAAATGCTGAAAGGTATCCTTTAAGAAGAGGAAGAAGAAAAAGGTAAAAATACAAATTATGAACAACAAATATGCATCTATCAACAAGTGAATCTAAGAATCAAGTGAATAAATAATCTGATGAACAGAATGAACTGGTGATTATAACAGAATCAGGGGCATAGAAAGGGAATGGACTGACTATTCTTGGGGGGTGGGGGAAAGGGGTGTGGGAGATGCGGGAAGAGACTGGACAAAAATCGTGCACCTATGGATGAGGACAGTGGGTGGGGAGTGAGGGCGGAGGGTGGGGTGGGAACTGGGAGGAGGGGAGTTTGGGGGGAAAAAGAGGAACAAATGTAATAATCTGAACAATAAAGATTTAATTAAAAAATAAAAAATAAAAAAAAGAAGGGATGAGATTGACCAGGTATATGTAAAGAGTAAAAAGAGAAGGCTTAGGACAGAAGTTGAAGGAAGAGAAATGTAAAAAACTGAATTTCCCAGAATGATCTGTGACCCATCTGCATTATAATCTCCTGAGGAGTTTGAGAAAAATGTAGAATCCTTGGCTCCACCACCAACCTCCTGAATTAGACCCTCTGAATGGCCCAAGAATCTGCATTTCAGGCAAGAACCAGATTATTTTTGTGCGAAGTAAAATTTGAGAACCACTGATCTAAAAGATAAGTGGAGTAAGAAGAGCAAAACAAACAAAAAAGTTAAAAAAGAGCTGTACTTTGCTCACTGCTAAAGAAAAATGAGAATGTTGTGTCACAGTAGCCAATGGAAAAAAGCTGGCAAAAAAAGGTAAGCAGCCAATAAATACTTGTTCAATAAATAATTGGGGAAAATATTTAAAGTTATAGTTCATCTCGGTCGATTTCCAAGTTCCTGTTACTACTCTGCAGTATAAATAAAAGTAATACTTGGGTAATTTATAAGGAGAAAAATAATAGTGGGAAATATCTAAAAATAGTGGGTTGAATAAGAATCACTTTGATGCCGAAGTCTAGGACAAACTGCAAAGGTTTATCAGGTGCCTAGCAAGTTAGTGAATAACCACCATGACCTCTCAGGTACAAGTAAATCCCTGAAGTGTATAAACAAGGAAACAGTACTCCATGGCAAAAAGATGGGTTTAGTTTTGAAAAGCTGTGAAATAAAGCTGTCAGCTTAATGGTACTATATCAATGTTCTCTCTCAGATTAACCAAATTACTTAACATCTGCCCGAAACTAAGCCACTCCCTCACTTATAAGCTATTAGAAACCAATAGATAAAGATTTAGTCTGTCCAACTAAATCTGATCGCTTTTCTTTAGCCATAGCTACTGAAATAGTTGCTTATCAAACGAATCTTTGCCAAGGCTGCTAGGCTTCAGGGCATCATTTTGTCAGAAACCTTGTTTGTTCTGAGTAGTTAAAAGGATCTGCACTCCTAACACATCTACTTGATAAATAGGAGGGAAAATGATTAAGTGACCCCCAAATTAATTCACACCTATTTGGGACCCTCCCTGTCCACCTACCCCCAATTTGAAGTCACCACAAAACATGCTGCAGAGGTAAAGCAAACTGGAAAAGGGAAGATATTTACCTCATTATTCCTATTTTTGCTTTTGTTTTTATTCCTTCATTTGTAGGTGTTACCAGAAAGGGATGGGCACTTCAAATTTACTGATTACAAAGTGCTCATTTGTATGCTACTGCAGATAAATACATTTTTACTGATTGTTACAACTAAATACCATTCATTAGTTGTGTGACTTGGGGTGACTTTCTTGCCTAAGAGTTATATGATATATTCTTAAACAATTTTTCCAAATCTAAAATTCTATCATTCTAAGATTACAGGAGAGGGAAACAGTAGCCAAGAAGATAAATATTATAATGTTATAAGAGAGCTGAAAAATATAATACTCTATTTACTTAAAATTTTAGAGCAATGAATCCAGTGCTAGCTAATAGTACAACTTCTTGACTCAATAGGCTGCAACAAACAAACTTGTAACATTTCAAGAATCCATCTATTAGAACAGGAAACAATTCCCTCCCCACCCCCACCCCCATAAATGATGTAATATATAGTAGCTAGGCTCTCAAGCTAATCTACAAATTTATTTAATCTCCAATGAAAGTGAGTTGCTAGACACTTTTAAAAATATATATTTTTATTGATTTCAGAGAGAAAGGGAGAGACAGAAACATCAATGATGAGAATCATTGATCAGTTGCCTTCTGCATGCCCCACACTGGGGATCGAGCCCACAACCTGGGCATATGCCCTGAATGAGAACTGAACTGTGAACTCCAGGTTCATAGGTGGACACTCAACCACTGAGTCATGCTGGCTGGGTGCTAGACACTTTTCATAAAAACAGAAAACAGATGTTGCTACACTAGTAATTAAGCAAAAAGAACATAAAAATGAAACAAAAAAATGTTTATCTTGAAGCCTCTTCTTCACAATGAAGTCAACCAAAAGATCCATTGGCCTGATTACACAAGGGTAGATCCTCCTAGTGACTAGATTGTAACAGTCCACTGCTCAAATCCATGGACTCCAAGTTAAGGACCCTGCTCAAATAACATTAGAGGGCCTGGTCTTCAGGTACAGGGACACTAATGGTTTAGAAGTATTCCAAAGCCAAAGCTGGGAGAAAAACACAGAACTGGAGAAGATAAGGAAGGAAAGGAGCCTTTTTTAGATATCCCCTGACCCCAGGGGGAAATGAATTTAGTGACTGGAGCATTCTCTTCACATCCCAGCTCCTGGATTTCCTGGACAATGCTCCTGGGAGTTCAGTGGTGGCTCAGTAAACATGGAGCCTCAAAACACTACAGACATGCTTCCTCGCTGGAGCAGGGGCTGTGGAAAGAACAATTTCCTGAGCTGCCATGCCAAGTTGCAGACACTTGCTACTGCCAGAAGCAGCCCCAGCTTTGACTATGAGGAGGCTGCGGAGGAATGTCTGCTTCCTGGCTCTGAGTCCCCATTTCAACCCCTTTACAGATCTAGGGCTTCCAATCTATATGCATGTTCACGAGTCTGCAGTCTGAGCTTGTGGGTGCCTTCTTTATCATCTGCTAAGGCTAGAAATAGAAAAAACAAATGAATGTTCAGTCTCTTCGCCTGGGAAGGACTACTTACTGTATTTTAAACTTTATAATGATGGAAAATGTCTCTTTAAAACTATACTTGGGCAACTCTGATTTTTAATTCATAAGTACTTCTCCACATTCACTATGAAAACAATGACCTATTATATCTAATTTAAATAGGTTTAAATATCAGGTGAAGAGTTTCAAAAGGTATTAGTCACTCTAGTTTTCTAAGATCTGTTATTTCAATTTGCCCTTGGCCTTTTCCCTGATATTAGGCAACTTTAAAATTGAAAGCATACTCAGATAGTATAACCAAAAACAAGAAACAAGGAACGTGGCATGTCATGTAGGACACAATATATATAGTGAGCTTTTAATTATGTTTCTGAATGTATGGATAGCTCTGCAGTATACTCAAATCTACATTCTGACGGGATCTTGCGATTCTTTAACAAGTATATCCAAATGTGATAATTAATCACAATTATAACGGAAGTCTGGATTTTGCCTGCATTCAAATTATTGCTGAAAGGGCAGCATGGGTAATGCACACACGGCTATCAGAGTGGAACTTAGGAGCTGACCATGATATCCAACTCTTTATACCTGCAGCCTCTTCCTCTGATTAAATCCAACTTTCCTTCCCTAGCCTCCTATTGTTACAACATAGTCACCAAGTTTATTTCTTCTAGTATAAATTTTTATGATTTCTGGAATCTAAGTATATGTTGTGTAGCAAAACATTAGAAAATTCACTGAAAAGGATCATTTAAAAAGGCATGCAGTAAAGAACCTGGCTTTCCTAACTTTAAGCCTAATAACTTACTGCAGTGGTGACTTGGCCGAGATCCAGAAAATTCTTTAGACTTCTCCCTTTCTGATGCAACCCATACCTTTCCCCACTAAAACATACACATCGATGTGCAAAACGAAGGAATTTGTTTAGAAAATAAAAACCAAATCAGATTCTACTTTCCCATTGCCATGTTTAGCATAAAAGTGATACATTTCTACCAGCTTTGCCTTTTCAGATGGGCTACTTTCTCAGCTGAGTGGCAGGACACCAAAATGGGAAGGAGAAATCAATGTCATGGAGTATAAATAGCTGTGGCCAAAGACAATACTGAAGAAGAGCCAATAGGAGAAGGGATCCCCAAATCGCAGCACCAGCCAGTTAATTCCCTGTCTCCCTTCATGAGGGCCTCAGGGAAACCATCATCGGGAAACCAAAGAAAGGGGCAAGTAACCAGGTCTCACGTAAAGATTTCCAATCTTTCCTTAGAGATGAATGTGCAGTGTTTTCTAGGGTTTCTGAAGTACCTATTTCTTAAGCCTCAGCTGGCATGGCCATGCAAAGGAAATTCTTTTCTAGTGTAAGGTAGGTAAAGAGGAAATGCCACCCAATAGGAAGTCAATCTTTTCTCAGATACGCTGCAAACCACGCACCAATACCAACGCTGATCTCTAAATGTTTCAACTCATTCATTAGGCTTGAGATGGAATGTGCATCCCATGGCAGATCTCAACGTGAACCACTCTCCACACAAAAGTAAACCTTGCGCTGCGTTCCTACCACCGTGCATCACACACCGCTCCAAAGTCCAGTCGTTTCACACCACGGTTAGTGCATTTGACATCAGCGGGCTAAACTGCACGGGGCTCACACTTCACTTTCTAACTGTTCGCTGAACTTTGCAGAATCGCTTGCAAAAGTGTTGAAATTCATTCACGTTCACCAAGATTCTGTAGCGCGCGCAACACACACACACACACACACACACACGGACTCTTTGGGCATCAGCATCCACCAAAGGCCGGCAACCATAAAGTTATGTAAGAAAAGCAGGAGTTAGTTCGGGCACAAGACTCCAGGAAATGGCATATCCTCCTTGCGGGGCTACAGCAGCAACCAGGCACGGACACAATGCCGAGCGCGCCGGGAAACGGAGGGCAGTGCCCGCGGGGAAGATGCCGGCGACGCCTCCGGAGGCATCTTCACGCTTCCCTTCGGAAGGAGAGCGTGTCTGGTCTCTCGGGAGCCCCTGCGGGTCTGGGTAACGGGACCGGAGTGCCAGCGGGCGGGGAAGGAGACGGGGGGAGCGGCAAGCACTGCCCGCTGCCCCCGGTGCCGAAGCTGTCACCGCCCCGGAGCCCGGCGCTGCCACCGGCTTTCTGCCTCCTCCGGGAGCGCTGGTGGCGCGTGGGCCCGAGGGGACCCGGAGGCAGACAGCGGGAAACGAACCCATGGTTTCTAAAGGCCGAGAAAATGCCCCCAGGGCCCGAACCCCCGCAGCCGGGCGGTGCTCCCCACGCGCCGCGCGGCCCCAGGCGTGGGAGCCCGAGAACCTGCAGGCGGCCAAGGCGAGGGCCGGGGCAGCCGTGGGGAAGGGGCGGCGCCGGGGTGGGTCCTCCGGGCCAGGGCGCGGGCACCGGGGGGCGGGGGCCGGGGCCGCGCGGAGCCAGGCGGCCAGGGGTCGGGCCGGGGCTCCCCCCAGGGCGAGGGCCGGCGCGGGCGGACAGGGGCGCCGCGGCCGCTACCTGCTGCTGGATCTTCCCGTCCTCCGTGACGACCCAGTGCGTGGTGGCGAAGGCGCCTCGAGCCGCCGTACTCAGCAAGGCGGAAAGGCCGAGGAGCCAGCCCGGGCCGGAGCGCGGTGGCAGCTCGCACCGGCCGCGGCCCCTGACTGCCGCCGCCATCTTGCCCCCCCGGCCGGGCCGCTCGCACCGGAAGCGGAAGCGGGCCCCCTCCGCCCGCCATCTTGGGGAGGTCGGCGTTGGAGGAGGAGGAGGAGGAGGAGGAGGAGGAGGAGCTCACGGGGTGCCGACGGCCCGCGCCAGCTCGGTTTGGGCGCCGGGGAAGGGCGGCCTCCCGTGGCCGGCCCATCCTGGTTTCAGGTCGGAGACCGCTTTTCTTTTTTTTGTTTTGTTTTGTTATTAATTGTCCGGCCTCTAGTTTTTAAATAAAACCTTGTGTGTTTTTTTTTTTTAAATCTTATCTTTAGCCGAAACCGGTTTGGCTCAGTGGATAGAGCGTCAGCCTGCGGACTGAGAGGTCCTGGGTTCGATTCCGGTCAAGGGCATGTACCTGGGTTGCGGGCACATCCCCGGTAGGAGATGTGCAGGAGGCAGCTGATCGATGTTTCTCTCTCATCGATGTTTCTGGCTCTCTCTATCTCTCTCCCTTCCTCTCTGTGAAAAATCAATAAAATATATTTAAAAAAAAAAATCTTTATTTCTGGTTGTGTAAAATAGTTGAGAATTGAAAGGTATGCCTTCAAAGCATCTAAGGGAAGAGATGTGTTATGCTTTTATTTTAACTTTCTTTTTTCTTGTTTATTTATTTTTATTCCTTTCAGAGAGGAAGGGAGAGAGAGAAAGGTCAGTGATGAGAGAGAATTATTGATGGGCTGCCGCCTGCACGCCCCTCCCCCCCACCCTCCCCCCCACACACACCCTCCCCCCCCCCCCTCCGCACCTTCCCCCCCCACCCCCTCACTGGGGATGGAGCCGCAACCCAGGCTGGTGCCCTGACGGGGAATCCAGGTTCATAGGTCAGGCAGGCGGGTTGGGGGGGCGCCATGCCTTACCTTTTATTCTAAAAGCCTCACATGGTGGAAGCTCCCTAACCTGGACAGTGGGCAGCGGTTCTCAACCTGTGGGTCGCGACCCCTTTGGCGGTCGAACGACCCTTTCACAGGGGTCGCCTAAGACCGTCCTGCATATCAGATATTTACATGACGATTCATAACAGTAGCAACATGACAGTTATGAAGTAGCCACGAAAATAATTTTATGGTTGGTTCACAACATGAGGAACTGTATTTAAAGGGCCAGAAGGTTGAGAACCATTGGCTAGGGCATCGCTGTCCAGTAGAAGTAGAACGTGAGCTGCGAGCCACAGCGGTAATTTAAAAGAACGAGTAAAACAACTGACATTTTCTTTAACCCAGTATGTACAAAATATTGTAAGTTCGATATGAAATTAGTACAGATTAGATTTTTTTAAAACACTAGGTGTTGGAAATCGGTATGCATGTTACATTTACAGCTCATCTAAATTGGAACTATCCGGATTTCAGGGACGGTGGCTAGTGGCTGTGTTATTGGGCAGCGTGGACCTGGGTGGCAGGTCTAGGCCCGGAGACCTGCGGTGTTGGCATCAGGTGGGAGCTCATTAGAAAAGCACATCATGGCTTTTCTTCCTGTCCCTGTCGGATGCGTCCTTCTCAAGTCCCAGGTGGCTGGGAGGTACATTCAAGGTGGAGACGCACTTCCCACTAGTGCACCAACAGGCCGTCCAAGCGACTAGCCTGGCCTCCAGGTTCTTTTTAGATAAGGTTGTTTTAGGTATTTCAGGGCTGCCTTCTAGCCTTGTGTGTCATTTTGTATTTAGGTTCATTATGCTTTGGGTTTTTCTCTTTGAAAAAAAAAGGGAGGAGAATTTTGCCTGACCAGTTCTCTACCCTGGTGTATCGCAGGAAAAAAAATTGCCAAGTGTCTAAACATCACTTCATGCTAAGGAAGCAATGCACAACAGTGTTTTTGTTGTTCTTCCCGAAAGCAGCTTTTCTTGAGGACTGAAGTAATGAGTATTCAGTTAATTAAAATGTATGGTTTACCTGCTTTTGTCTAGTACTCTGCTAGACATTGGATATGGAAATAGGACCACTGAGCAGTCTACAGTTTTGTGGGATATTGGTAGGTTAACAATTGAAATGTGGGATAGTGGGCACAGGTGTAGAAAAGAGAGCAACTAACCAGGTGAAAGGCTTTGAGCAAAGGTGCTGATTCGGGCAAAAGAAGCAGTAAGTGTGAAAAGGTGAAATTGGTAACAGGTTGTAAGGATTTCTTATATGCCATGCCAAGGAATTTAAATATGGACAGTAGGAATGTTCCAGATTTCTGAAATAGGGAAGTGGCAAGTGATGGAGTCTCTTTCTTCTCAGCATCTTGTTTTAAGGCATAGAGGTCAACACTCTTACCTGTGTATAAAGCTAAGTAGTGGCAGTCATCATCATCTAACTTTTATTGAGTGTTTAATGTATACTGGGCACTGTACATGAATACTGTTAATCTTTGCTAATTTACCAGGCATAGGCTGGTTAAGTAATTTGGCTAAGATCATCCTATCTAATAAAAGAGAAACATGGTAATTGGTGTACGACCGCTACCCTTCCCATTGGCTAATCAGCGAGATATGCAAATTAACTGCCAGCCAAGATGGTGGCCGGCAGCCAGGCAGCTTGAAACTAACATGAGGCTTGCTTGCTTCAGTGACGGAGGACTCCAACGTTCCCCGCCTGCCTTGCTGGCCTCTGAGCCTGCAGTTTAAGAAATATTGTAACAAATATAGAAGCTAAACAAAACCCTAGAAACCAGCTTTCGGCGAGCTGGGATCTCAGAGCTGGAGTTATACACTGTTTCGATTATAGAACCTAAACAAACCAGATACCTTCTTTCAGCAGCAGAGGCCTCAGAGCTGGAGCCAGAGCTAAAGCTGGCCCAGAATAAAAAAAAAAAAAAAGAAAAAAGGAGCAGTTGGGAGCTTCAGTCCCAGCCTGAAAACAGCCCTCAGCCCCTCACCCAGACTGGCCAGGCACCCCAGTGGGGACCCCCACCCTGAAGAGTGTGTGACCAGCTGCAAACAGCCATCATCCCCTCATCCAGGCTGGCCAGGCACCCCAGTGGGGAACCCGACCCTGATCTAGGACACCCTTCAGGGCAAACCAGCCAGCCCCCACCCGTGCACCAGGCCTCTACCCTATATAGTAAAAGGGTAATATGCCTCCCAGCACCAGGATCAGCAGAGCCGCGAGGCCTCCAGACACCGGGATCAGCGTGACAGGGGGCAGCGCCCAAACCCCCTGATCGCCCTGCGGCAATGTGTGTGACAGGGGGCGGGGCCACAACCTCCCTATCTGCCCTGCTCTGTTCCTGACAGGGGAAGGTGCCCCAACCCCCTGATTAGCCCTGCTCTGTGCCTGATAGGGGGGAGCTCCCTAACCCCCTGATCGCCCTGCGGCTCTGTGTGTGACAGGGTGTGGCGCCCCAACCCCCTCCCCCACGGGCCCTGCTCTGTGTGTGACGGGGTGCGGTGCCCCCCCCCCCCAAGGACCCTGCTCTGTATGTGACAGGGTAGAGCCATAACCTCCCCATCGGCCCGGCCCTGAGTGTGAGAGTGGCGGCGCCCCAACCCCCTGATCGGCCCTCCTCTGTGGGTGATAGAGGGAGGCGCCCCAACCCCCCCCCCCCCCCCCCACGGGCCCTGCTCTGTGTGTGATGGGGTAGAGTCATAACCTCCCCATCGGCCCTGCCCTGAGTGTGACAGTGGCGGCGCCCCAACCCCCCCCATGGGCCCTGCTCTGTGGGTGATAGAGGGAGGCGCCCCAACCCCCCCCCCCCACGGGCCCTGCTCTGTGCGTGACAGGGGGTGGTGCCACAACCTCCCCATCAACCCTGCCTTGAGTGTGACAGGGGGCAGTGCCCCAACCCCCCAATCGGCCCTACCCTGAGCGTGACTGAGGTTGGCATCGCAACCTCCCGATCCGCCCTGCTCTGTGCATGACAGGGGGCGGTGCCCCAACTCCCCAATCAGCCTGCTCTGAGCCCGACCAGGGGCTGTACCTAGGGATTGGGCCTGCCCTCTGCCACCCGGGAGCAGGCCTAAGCCAGCAGGTCATTATCTCCCGAGGGGTCCCAGGCTGCGAGAGGGCACAGGCCGGGCTGAGAGCCCCCTCCTCCCCCCCAGAGTGCACAAATTTTTGTGCACCGGGCCTCTAGTCCTATATAATAAAAGCCCAATATGCTAAGTGTCCAGTTGTCCGGTTGGCTATTCAACCAATCAAGGTGTAATATGCTAATGATATGCAAAGGCTGCTCAACTGCTCGCTATGACATGCACTGACCACCAGGGGGCAGACAGTCAACCAGTCGCTATGATGTGCACTGACCACCAGGGGGCAGTCAGTCAACCAGTTGCTATGATGTGCACTGACTATGAGGGGGCAAATGCTCCAACTGGTAGGATAGCTTGCTGCTGGGGTCTGGCCACTAGGGGCTGAGTGAGACAGGCTGGACATGCCCTGGAGCCCTCCCGCGGCCCCTCCCTAGCTGGCCAACCCCCCGTGTCCCTCCCCAGCCCCAATTGTGCACCAGTGGGTTCCCTCAGCCTGGCCTGGGCCCTCTCGAAATCCGGGCTGAGGGACCCCTTCCCTGAGTGGATGAATTTCGTGCAACCAGGCCTCTAGTATACAGATAATAAGCAGAACTCAGATTTGAAATTGGATCTACCTGACTCTAGAAGCTGGGCCTGGATGAAGGGTGGTGAGGAGTTTGAGAGAATCCCCAACATTACATATATTGCCCATCAGCAATTTCTTTGACACAAGTTAACCTGAAAGGGGGTAGAATCATAGCTTCTGTAGCTTTAATATACCACATAGCCACCTCTATTTCCCCTAAATAATAACCCTTGTCCTTTGGGATCCTCTGTTAATTTTCTGTTATTATGTAACAACCACAAATATAGCAGCTTAACACACACTTAACTCAGTTTCCATGGGTCAAGCGTCTGTCATGGTGGGATTCTCTGCCCGGGATCTCACATGACGGATAATCAAGGCTATAATATCATCTGAGGCTTGGAGGTCTCTTCCAGGCTCTCTCAAGTTCTTGGCAGAATTCAGTAATTTGCCATAGTAGGACTGAGGTCCCAGTTTTCTTGCTGGCTGCTGACTGTGGCCACTCTAAACTTCAAGGCCACCCACCATTCCTTGTCACATGGCCCTCTCAATATGGCATCTATTCCTTCAAGACAAGCAGGAAAACCTCCACTGCTTAAATCTGTTGACTTCCTTCAATCTCTGACCTTTAGGCCCTCATTTAAAGGGCTCATGTGAGTAGATAAAATCCACCTGGATAACCTCTTTTGATTAACCCCAAATCAACTAATTAGTAACCTTAAGGACATCTGCAAAAATTTATTTTGTCATATGACAATAAATCATGGAAATTATATTCACATGTTCTCCCACATTCAAGGGAGATTATATGAGGGCGAGCATCATTGGGAGTCATCCTAGAATTCTTCCTGCACAGGTCCTGAATGCCAAATTCTGATCTCTAGTCTTTTACTGAACTGTTTTAAGCATCACACAGTATTACTTAGAAGTGACTTTACTCATCCTGTTCCCTGCCTGAAATTCTTTCCTCGCTTTCCCTTTTCAAATCGATTACTTAGGTACACCTCAAATCCCAGAATGTAAAGAAGCCTGTCAACAGGCTTAAAGTAAAAGAGTACATGTCTCTTTGCTGCTGTATTTAGAGCAGGCTAGAGTCAAGTACTAGCAGGAAGAACAATCAGATTATTGTGAAACTCTTAAACAAGAAATGATGGCCCTGACCAGTTTGGCTCAGTGGATAGAGCGTTGGCCTGCGGACTCAAAGGTCCCAGGTTCGATTCCGGTCAAGGGCATGTACCTTGGTTGTGGGCACATCCCCAGTGGGGAGTGTGCAGAAAGCAGCTGATCAATGTTTCTCTCTCATCGATGTTTCTAACTCTCTATCCCTCTCCCTTCCTGTCTGTAAAAAATCAATATATATATATATATATAAAGAAATGATGGACACAAATTTGGCAGTCCACAGCATGTAGGTGTTTTTTTTAAAATTTTTATTTTCTTGTTTAAAGTATTACAAATAGTAGTACATATCATATAGGTGGTTTTAAAGCCACAGAATGTGACCACCAAGGGAACTTATCTTGTCCTGGTCCATTTCAACTTTTGACTTTAGAACATTTCTAGCCTTTGATACTACTTCAGGAAGACTTTTATTTTTTTATAAAAAATTATTTTATTGATTTTTTACAGAGAAGAAGGGAGAGGGATAGAGAGAAACACCGATGAGAGAGAAACATCGATCAGCTGCCTCCTGCACACCCCCTACTGGGGATGTGCCCGCAACCAAGGCACATGCCCTTGACCAGAATCGAACCTGGGACCTTTCAGTCCACAGGCCGACGCTCTATCCACTGAGCCAAACCCGTTATGGCAGGAAGACTTTTTTTTTTTTTTTTTTTATCAAGGCTGGTAGTCAGATTAAGAAGTTCCAACTTGTTTTTGCATATTAACTTGAGGATGGAAATATTTCATGATTTGGCAAGAATCGGATGTTTTGCTTTGATTAGAGTCAAATCCCTTTCTTCAGAAGAGTGAGTTAGCTTCTAAAAATAAATCCAAAAGAATGAAAATTAAAGATAACTTGCAAGACTGAACTTCTTGAAGGCAGAGCAGTAGCTTGTCTATCTTTGTATTTTCATGGTACGATACACTGCTTGGCACATGAAAAGCAATCAATAAATGTTTAATGAATATCCAAGAATCTGAAGGTATCATAATCATAACACATCAAGACACAAAACAAAATTACAAAAGGAAATTTATTTCAAAAGCATAAGGAAACACTTACTTTTGAACAATGTGATAAACAGATGTCTTGCAAAAGAAAAACAATCATGACATGAAGTTTTTCATTCAAATTTTTGAAGCAAAAGTAACCTAAGTTGTGCATTATTGCCTTAGGAAAGGGAAGGGGAACAATGAGGCGGCAAAGGAAGAAACACAGTCAACTCAATATCAAACTTAAAGTAGAGTCAATTCTGCTCAGCTTTGAGTTTACAATACTCTTTAAAAAAGAGAGGAAAAGTTACCCCTAAAGTTCAAATTTATATAATTGTAGTCCTAATACAGTTCCTATACTTGAAATGGCTTTCGGCCACCAGGTCACAGTTTTCAAATAGCAATTCCGTATTCCTATGTCTGTTCAGATTCCAAGGGAGCTTAGGTTCAGCTCATTGTCTTTTGGAATGTTTAGATTATTGCCACCACTCCATAATCAAGCTGACCAATTTCTTATGCTCACTTGTATAATTCTAGTCTTCAAAAAATATTTATCCCATAAACATGTGCAGTATTTCTAACAAAGGGGTTTTGTTTTTTTCCCCAATGTAAGGGTTAACAGTATTGAAGACACTGCCATTGGAATTACTAACTACTCCTCAAAAAATATGTCAAACTACTAGAAAATGTTACTCAGACACTGGATTTGAGTAGCAAACTTGGGGAGGGAATATTAACTGTGAAACAAAAATATATGAAACATTCAAATGCAGAGCTAAGGACCTATGCTACTAAAAATGCCCATGACATTAAACACTCCACAAACCCCCCATCTGTTTTTTAACCTAAATATTCTATTGGCTAACTTATACAATAATTTTGATTAATAACCTGAGAAGTTAAATCTTCAAAGTGGCAAAAGCAAACAGAGAGAATCCCTTATTACTGGTAGAACATGTTATCAAGTCACTTTTCCTGGATTGCCCTGGTTATTCAATTCCCAAATTCTAAATTATTCTGTGTCATCCTGTAGAAACCTATATGTACATCAGATTCAGTATTTTGGCTATATTTCTCCAAAAGGGATCGCCAAACTCATCTTTGAAAATGCAGCCTTTGTTTATTTTCAGTTTTAAATAACAATAATCATGTAAGTGCAACGGACTCAAAATCCCTCACTACTGGGAAGAAAACCTAGATAACAAGTTAATAATGGATTCAGCCTCAAAAGGGTAATCACCATGTCAAAGATTACCTGTTCCTGGAATTTTAAAAAATGATTTATGTTGTGTCGTCAGCATGCATATATATATGTATATATATACACACACACACACATATATATCTTATGTATGTATGTATATTATACATACACATTTCTATTCAAATAGTAAGATCCCATATTCAAAAGCTTATCACAACATATGGAGAAGAGTTAAGTAAGCAGTGCAAAGCAGCTTACATTCTCCTAAAAATGTAATATTTCTACATTTAAGTATTTTGCTCTTAGTACACTAGGTAGGAATGCTGAACCATTGCCTAGCAGCTTTATTAAAAAAACCCAATGAAAACCAAATGTTAAAATTGACCATTACTCTTCTCTATATATTGGGGGAAAAGGACAGAGGGGAGAAGAAAATCAGTAAGCTTTCAAAACTGATCATCTTTACCAGTTATCAGAAATAGAATTTCATTATATTTTAGATTTGAATAGCTCTCAACAAATTATTAAGATGTTTAAAAGATTCACAATATGAAGTCTGAATAATGATGATATTGCAAAAACAAGATTGCGCACAAAGCATCCAAAAATATCGCTGTGGTTTTACCTTGGACACAACCATGGTCTGTTACAAAAGTAGATCATACATACAAAGGTATAAAGAACAATAAGTTTTTAGCTGAAGGCAGCAGTCCTTTTAAGGGACATCCCCGGCAATCCAATGAGTAGTAGAATTTAAGTATGTTAAGCTCATGACGATGCTGAAGAATGAGATGTCTTATTCAGTAGAGTCTTCCCCGACTACGATTTCCTCGTGCTCCCCAACCTCGGCCACCTCTACTTCCCCTGAAGGCTCCTCTCTGCTCTACGAAAAAGCGAACAAGGGTTTAGGTCTTGCTCAGGACTTCATGGTACAGCAAATGTAGCTCAGTGCTCTGAAGGAAACAGTAGGCGCTATAAAAGCAGCATTGGTATTCTGCTACACCATCCATAGATTCATTCTGTACATAAAACCAGGACAACATGTACATCAAAGAACATATAACAAGGTGCAAAATATAGTTATAGTTGGTACGCAATTAAATGTACCCTAGTAACAAAGATGTTTCAAGGTCACAATGTTATGATGCTTATCACTATCACAGATAATTAATGAAACTAAAAATTTCTATACTTAAAATAAAATTAAAAAAAGCAACTGGCTTTCAAAAGTTGGTGACATAAATGAAAAATATCTTTTTTTTTTTTTTTTTGAAAAATATCTTAAACTATCAATGATCAATTATGAAATATTAGGCTAGATTGACACAATTTTCCTTTCAAATGCAATGAATAGGCAATTTGCTTTGGGTCATCATATTTCAAGCACCAAAACTCAAGAGTCCTATATAATAAAAGGGTAATATGCAAACAGACCAAACTGCAGAACAATGGAAGCAATCAAAGCATAATATGCTAGTGATATGCTAAGGTTGCTCAACAGCTTGCTATGAAGTGCACTGACCACCAGGGGGCAGATGCTCCGACCGGTAGGTTAGCTTGCTGCTGGGGTCTGGCTGATTGGGACTGAGCGAGATGGGCTGGACACTCCCTGGAGCCCTCCCACTGTCCCTCCCTGGCCCGATCCCACAGGCCACTCCCCTTGAGCGGGTGCCAGATGCAGGGCTCATGACTGGTGAGCGCTGCTGCAGCAGTGCCAGCCTCTCCTGATTGGGACTGATTGGGCGCAAGCCCACAGCAGGCACAGTGGGCCGGGATGAGCGGGAGTGGCAGGTAGGAGCTGCAGGCGGTATTGGACTGTGGGTTTCGGCCTGATCCCTACAGGCCACCCAGAGGGACCCCACCCGTGCACAAATTCGTGCACCGGGCCTCTAGTATAGATATAAATGCTGACAGCTTTTCTCCCTGCTTAATCAGATATATGAGCTGCTGCTCAGAGATGCTGCCAAAAAGTGATGATGTGTATACATATGGTATTTGGGTTACTGATTATAAATTAACACATTGTTTGCGGGTAGTTTTTAATCATGCGCTAACAGGTGGCGCAGGCCATTTTTACTAATTTTTTGCGCAAATGGCAATGTTCAGTAAAATTACGATAACTTTAGTTTACATATTTATGTTACCCGCATTCTACCGCTAGTCTATAGAAAACGTATTAATACGTGTCCCGCGCTCTACTACACTGGTAGAACATATAAATACATAAAACATATAAATACGTTTCCCGCATACAATGTGTTAAGCACATCTTTTGCTGAAAAATCAAGTCACATGTGTCATATGGTAGAATAAGATGTTGACTCATTAGGCAGTCTCTTTTATAGCTCCAGAGACATATTCCTGAGGAGTCTTTCCAGTAAAGAAAATTGATTGAAGTTATCAGCAAGCCTGGACTTTCATCATACATAAATTAAGAGTCTCAAATTTCTAATTCCAGAGATCAAATCTCTTCATTGAACTTTCAAACTTCCTCATTGCGGAAGGCATATTATTAGGAGCATGAAAAAGAAACTGTGTTGCTATTTTTGGATCCATAATGTTGGATACTTGAAAAATTCCTATTAAGTCGGCACTGCAACCCATTTTTTTCCCATTATGGCTAGAAATATAATTACCTTATTTGGGTGATGTTTTGATATATATTTTTTTTTCCTCCAGAAACTCGTGAGTTAGATAACTAACTAGATCTTTCTCCAGCTTAGCCAATATTTATGTTTAATAGAATGGGATCTGATTCAAAGTCACCTCTCATGACACATTATTCTAAGTTGATCAGTATCCACACCATTTAAATGGAACCATCATATTTATTACCCCAGTGAACACATTCAGAATATTACTAGATGTACTGAGGACAAGCAGTAGGCTGACAAGGACCAGGGAGGATCACTAACACCACATTTGCCAGAAGCTATAGCTCTATCCCTACAGATTGTCTTGCCCTGAAGCTAGAACAGGGAATACCAGGAATGGATGGTTCATGCCAATTTCCTTTCTTTTTTTTCTGTTGGCTCCTCTGAATACAAAAGGCATATTTTTCTCTTTTAAGTGCTTGGTGCTACATGCTCAGTTCAATGAGCCCACAAGTGTGTGTTAAAAAGGAACCGGATCAAATGTTTCCCCAATAGCTCTAATTCCCCAAGCTAACTCAGAAAAATCACACAAAACAGCTATAACACTATATATAACTGATAATGAAAATCAAGTACAACACAATCTCTGTCTAATCTCGCATAACTGCTTATACCCAAACGGAAACGCTCACCATAATTAAAGTTGCCCAAATTGCCGCTATATTTCCCACTAGGAGGATTATAAATCTGCCTTGCATCTCTTTTTGGTCCTGCTGGAGATTTCTTGGGTGGTGAACCAGAAGTTGTATCTTCAGTGGCCCTCTTTTGCCTATAACAGTAAAAAGAACCGCAATAAAAAAAAATGCATTAAATCAGAGGGACTTATAATTTAGCATAGGCACTCTAAAGATGATAGTCATACCAGAAAAAAGGAATAACATTCTGATGTCATCAAATTAACTGTGTCTTAGTTATGCAGACATCGAAAAAGATTTACAAGGCTTTAAAATAATCTAGAATACGTAACTTCAAAGACTATATGCAAGTGAACCATTTTGTAAAACTTGTCAGAAAGTCGTTATACAAATAGGCTGAAAAATCTAGGGCTGTATTCCATCAGTTTATTTTATAAGTACTGGAATTAGATTTTATATTTTAAGTCATACTTCTAATAGTCATATTTTAACATCTTATTAAGAACCACTTAATAACGTACTACTTTGTACAGTAAATATAACATCTGAATTCAGATTTTCATATTTGTAAATCATAACACTTAAATTCTTTTTAAATATAATTCTTACCCAATTTCAACCTTCTGTACAGGTTTCCAGGATAATGTTACTGTGCTCTTATAAGAGGGAGGAATGTGGAAGAGATCCTGAAGAGACAAAATTAGACAAGATTTCTATATATTGATGGTAAGTGGAGTGGTTGGGTGGTGAGGGTAAGAAACAGGGAGACATCTTAAAGATTAATTTTAGGAAAGGAAGCTTTAATTTATCTTTCTCGCTCTTGTGCTGGTCCTAAAAAATGCTGCAAGAAAAAAACTAAACAAGGACAATTTTGTTAAAAGTTACACCTGTTACTACCCTGCTGGTGTTGCTCAGTGGTTGAGTGTCAACCTATGAACCAGGAGGTCACATTTGGATTCCAGGTCAGGGCACATGCCCAGGGTTGTGGGCTCGATCCCGGGTATGGGGCATGCAGGAGACAGCCAATCAATGACTCTCTTATCACTCATGTTTCTTTCTCTCTCTCTCCCTCTCCCTTCCTCTCTGAAGTCAATAAGAAAAGTATATATTAAAAATAATTCTTTTTTTAAAAGGTACACCTATTATTAATCCCTTTGTTTTGCACAACACTTAAGAAACTGAAGCTAAGTTTTTTCTAAATGTGATTTCAAGTTTCAGGATAAAATTATCAATAACAAATAAGTATTTCTTTTGAATATTTTTAAGTAGTTCAGAAGTAAAACACTACTTTTCTAGCAAGCTTGGGAGGACTGGGTAAGAAAGGAATAATTATTACCTTGATTAAAACATTGATGTTATTTGTTATTTTCAATGCAACAACTTTAATCTTGTTCTGCAAAAAGAAAAAAAATAGAATGCCAATAACTTTTACAATGCATATTCTATTACACTACTCTTTCAGAATCATTATTCCTGGTTTTTTTTGTTTGTTTTTCTTTTTCCTATAAACCAGTGCAAAGATGGCAAAGAAAGTAAATAATCTTAACAGATTAGAACATTAAAGTGTTATCTACAATCTACCTGAAAAAATGAGTAAGGGACAGGTCATATGCACATAGGAATTATTTAAAAAATAATCAGTTTAAAAAACATACATTAGTTTAGCCTGGCAGGTGAGGCTTAATGGTTTAGCATCGACCTGTGAACCAGGAGATCACATATCCACTCCTGGTCAGGGCACATGCCCAGGTTGAGGGCTTGATCCCCAGTGGGATATGTACAGGATGCATCCAATCAATGATTTTCATCATTGATTTTTCTATCTCTCTCTCCCTTTCCCTTTTTCTGTGAAACCAATAAAAATATATTTAAAAGTATAATCAGTTTAAGTTAAAGATAGACATGATGAAAACTTAAAATATTTCACTAGGGCCCTAACTGGTTTGGCTCAGTGGATAGAGCGTCGGCCTGCGGACTGAAAGGTCCCAAGTTCGATTCCGGTCAAGGGCATGTACCTTGGTTGCGGGCACATCTTCCAGGAGGAGGTTTGAAGGAGGCAACTGATCGATGTTTCTCTCTCATCATCGATGTTTCTAACTCTCTATCCCTCTCCCTTCTTCTCTGTAAAAAATCATTAAAATATATTAAAAAAAAAAGAATTAAAAAAAAAATATTTCACTAGGATTGGGATGAAGAATGATCACAATAGATGAAACCAGGGAACCAAATATCCCAACACAAACAAAGTTTGGTATAGAATTAGCAATATAATATTTTTCCTAATATTGTGCCCCAATTTAGTATTTGGGTTTCAAAAAGATGAAATTAAAAATATGACAACCATTAATATTTAAACAATACTAGTATGTACTCCTAATGAGATCCTAGGGAAAGATTGGTATGTATCTAAGTTTGGTAACATTTTCCACAAACATTGGAAACATTCAAGATATTGCAACGATGACAAAAATATAACTTAGCAAGTAACTAAAATATAACTTAGTAAATATGTAGACAATCTTCTAACATCATGTATCACAACACAGACTTATAGCACCATTTCAAATAAAGTCACATGTTACATTTCAATGTATGAATACAGTCTGAATTGGTAATAAATGGTGGCTATTATAAAAATTTCTTTTGAGATGTGACTCAGTATTCTTACCTCGTCTGTTTTTAAGGCTTCGCCTGTTTTACCCTGGAGAGCCAAACGAAGTTGTCTGATATAAACCTGCAGGCCCCGTGCAAAGTACTGCAGCCTAAAGGAAGAAGTATTTGTTAATTAGCAAATTATCACTTCAACTTTATTTTTCTACTTCAACTTAGACAAACAACACCTAAAAAATACAAACTGTATTGCCTTCTCAACAATTTCTGACTTCAACTAGTCATTTCTAGTTGGAGACACTTCGGAGCAGAGTAATATTAACTCCTTTTAACATGATCCAGCCCAGTTGTTTTCCTGAGTTTGTTTTAGAATGAGTATCTTCTGTACCATCTAATATGAGGTTCACATATGCATCATAACCAATGGCAGCACTCTATCCGCATATTCTCTTGCTCATGAAGTCACACCTGAATCTGAGATCTAAAATCTCTGAATCTGAAAATATCTGAAGATGAGGTTGATGGGCTGCACCATCACCTGCAGTTTTTGGCCCAACACAGTACACCATGTTGGAAGCTGGCAAAACCACACTAACCTGCTAGAGTAACTTAAGTTGCCTGCTTCTGATCAAATGTTTCATATTAAACCTCTGCTTTACCAAAGAGTAGAGAACAGTAACAGATGATACAGAAGCTAAGCATTTCAAAATTTAAGATGTAAATTTGTTAACTTGGGGTGTTAGAACTTGCCCAAATCATAAAGCAAGTGGGGAGAGCCAGAGTCCATTTTTTGGGAAAAGTTCTTTCTCTCCCATATATGACAGATGTTATATGTTTGCATCCATTTCTGTTTTGTGGCTCTTCTATTTTGTTCCACTGGAATGGGGCAGGGTGGGAAAACAGCTCTTATAAAAATGAAAATAAACCCAGGGAGCATCAGATAACCATCGTCTTTGCCAAGGATTAGACTACTTCAATCATACATCACCTAATTTTAAAATCTTTGAGCTTTTCTGCATTCAGTTTGGCTGTTAAGAAATCTGGAAGTTTTCGACCCAACTGGTGGAAGCTGTACAACAAACATTCCACATAACTGAATTGCAGCTTAGGTTCTTCATTACCAGCATTCTCCCCATTTTCTGCTTCTTCTGGAGGGAGAGGCATGTACTCCTAAGAGATGAAGATACAGAGATATTTGCAATCTGTTCTAAATAATTATAAGCATATAATTGTAGGGCATGCTTTTATGGTAAGGCATGAAGCATTAAAACATACCAAGATCAGAAATTTAAGTAAGATATGTCTTTAGACCTTTTGGATCAATGATCTACACTGTCAATTCTCCATATTAACCTATATTATAGCTGCTACTACTACTAACAATGACAATGAAAGTAGCTAACATTCATTAGACACTCAATGTAGGTGGAATTCTGAAAGCATAGTATCTTTCCTATGGTGAAAAAGTTAGTCAACCTAGGTTAACCTCATCAGTTGATGATCTTAACCTACTACATTAGGCTAATTCCAAAAATCTTCTTTGAATATTAGTCCATATTCTCTAAGTATTGACTCTTTTTTCATTCAAAAAGTACCACCAAAGGCACCCTAGTAGGTATTACAGATACTGGATGACTCCATTCACACTATGGACCTAATGCTTATCGCTGCGTCATAACTGCTCACACCCAACAAAATAATTTGGTGACTCTGATGATTTTATCAGACAGCCTATTTTCTCTACAATTATGACTTAAATGACTTCATTTCCTAGTTGCTAAACCTACCAGGCCTTGGACAGCAACCTGGCGAAATGCAACTGATGTAAAAAATATTTTGACAGAGGACTAGCAGAACACCCTACTATATAAATCCTGTATTATACTTCATACAAAGCATCAACAACAGAAAAAATGCTGAAGATTAAAAATAGATTTTTTTTAAAAAAAGTAGAAAACATGTGGCCTGAGCAGCTAACAGCACTTGCTAATATTGTTTAATACTGTAACTTCAAAATTTGGCTCTCCATAATCTAGAAATTAATACTACACTATTATACTCAGGGGCTATATAATTTCCATGGGGGAGGGGGGAGTTCTTACCAATAGCTTATCAAACAACTTCCTTAAATTTGTTTCTAGCTTTTCCATGTCACCACAAAATGAACTCATTTCCGCCAACAGTTTCAATACCTAAAATACACAATTCACTGTTATATTATTTTCTTGAATAAGCAAGAACTGTAAAATAAGAATGATTCTAGATAACTACTTAAGACTGCTTAATTTTCAGTTGTACTTTTATGTAATCAGAATGTTTGACCTGAAAAAAATCATTTAGAGAGATAGCCCTATATTTTACTGTTGAGGAAACTAAAGGTCAAATAATAATATATGGCAGTTGCAGGGCAAGACCCTAACACCCAGCTCTCAGAATTTTCAACAATCAAATATAATAAGGAAAAGAATATACATGTTATTTTCTGCTACAGGTTAATAATGATAGTGCTAAATACAATGCAAAAGTGACAAATACATTAACTAACTTGACAATTTGTAGAAAAACTGAGGAAGTACTCTTAACAGCAAATAACATTTTTTTTTAAAAATCTTCACCGGAGGATATTTTTCCATTGATTTTTAGAGAGAGTGTGGAAGAGAGAGGGAAAGACAGAGAAATATTGATGTGAGAGAAACATCAATTGGTTGCCTCCTGCATGAGCCCCGACCAGGGCCCAGGCCAGGGAGGAGCCTGTGATCGAGGAATATGCCCTTGACTGGAATCAAACCCGGGGACCCTTTGGTCTATCTACTGAGCCAAATCGGCTAGGGCAGTGGTTCCCAAACTTTTTTTGGCCATGCCCCACCTATGTATCTCCAAAATCTGGATGCCCGCCTGTGACAAATAATTCTTTATTATTCAAAAAGTGAACTTCTATTCACATGGAGGAAGCCTAAAAGGCCATTTACTTGGTCTAAACAAGCTTCCAAAGGACATGGCATCCATGAAAGAGAAAAATAAAAGAACAAAAGGACAGTTGAAGTACTGAGAAAGAAATCACCAAGAAATTGTAAAAAACAAACAAAACAAAACGAAGTGATATGAAAAAATAGCAAATAAAGTTTCAAAACATATAATAGAGAGCTGAAATGCATAAATATGTCACAATGTATATTTATATACTGTATTTGAGGCCCCTAGAACCATAAGAAATGAAAAAAACTCACTGTTAATAACCATCTTGAATAGCCCCCCTTAAAAATCAAATTGCCCTCCTGTGGGGCGTGTGCTCCACATTGGGAACCACTCGGCTAGGAGTTAGCAGCAAATAACTATTTATTAACACTTAGAGAAGGCCTCATTTGCTATTAAAATTTAGTCTCTTGTATTTGCCACTATTCTTGAAATTCATCTTTGCTTTATTCAATCCAGTCTGATAAGCTAAACCCAGAACATTTGAAGCAAACTACAGTGTACAATGAGTCTTTTTTACCCCAAAGACCTATGCAGGAAGTACATTTTCATACTTCAGTTTGATTCAACAATCATCAAGTGACTTTCAGAATCAGGCTCCGCACTAGATTCTGGGGATATGAAGATGAATATGGTTAAATGTGAGGAGATAAGTAAATGTAAAGTATTACACATGTTGTGAAAAAATGTATATAAACATTAGAGCTGAGATACAAAGGAGAGAGATGGAGTAATCAATTCTATTGGAGAAAGGATAAAGGATATTTTGTGTTAATCCAGCTCTATCAGTTGAGGATAGAGATGGGAACTATTATTAGTTAAATACCTTATTTAAAAGTATTAAGACTACAAAGGTAGAGACTGACTACAATGAACACTATAAGCAATGCTTTCCCATTGCAACAACCTTTAATTGAATTCATAAATCATTCCTATGTAATTCATCCTAGGACAGATTTTTGCTAGCCATCACCAGACCTCTATTGTCTTAGAAATTGGATTTAAGTTAGTGGTTTATATTTTTATTAAAATTAAAATATGAGAATGGCTTTTCAGTACCAGAAGGAGAAATCTTCTCTTACCTCCAACTGTATATCAAGACCCTCCACTGGAGTAGTTAAGGAGCTGAGATTAGGTAGAACCTGCTCACAGAAGTAAGTCACAAACCTTGTGGAATGCACATTTTTCTGTAAAAAAACAAAAAACACTGAGTTGTCAAAAAAGGGAGACACATTCTCTCAAATATAACAGTAGAATGTCATTCCCCAAATGCTCACTGAGCACTACAGCATCAAGCACTGTGGCTACAAATACAATGCAGTGCAGACCCCAGAGCACCCCAGAAATAACCTCTATAAATCTTTGTTTTTTTCAATCCTCACTTGAGGATATGTTTTTTTTGATTTATTTTATTTTATTTTTTATTTTTTTGAGAGAGAGAGAGACAGAGAGAGAATGCAAGAAACATTGATGGGTTGCCTCCTGTACGAGCCCTGACCAGGGTCTAACCAGCAATCTTTTGGTACACAGAATGACACTCCAACCAACTGAGCCACTCGGGCAGGGCAACATCTACATATCTTTTAACTGTTCCAAATTTTGGGGAAGATTCCAGTGTTGAATTTCAGATTGTACATTTTCACAAAGGATAGATCCTTTAAACTTTTTTTTAAACTATGGTATGCACATCCCAGAACACTGATGGCTAGAAATAGCACAAAGTCAGAGATAAAGAGCATATATACTTAAAACAACATTCTGTTAGAAAATTTAAGAAAAAGGTTAAATTACTAAAGCAAGTATTTTAGAAACTCAGCCAAATTATAATTTATGATGCAAAATTCTCAAGATTTTAAAAAAGTCTCTTAGAAAGACTTTAAAGAAACTTCTTGCTGCTTTGGTCTCTCACCAAGCCTACTCAAGCCCCCATAAACTAAATATTGATTCCACTATGTTACTACTTTTACGCAAAGGTTTGAAGAGAATGCTCAAGTGAATATCTATAGAAATATAAGCTGCCCGGCCAGCGTGGCTCAGTGGTTGAGCATTGACCTAGGAACCAGGAGGACACATTTGGATTCCAGGTCAGGGCACATGCCTGGGGTTGTGGGCTGGATCCCCAGTGTGGGGTCATCACTGATGTTTCTATCTCTCTCTCTCCCTTCCTCTCTGAAATCGATAAAAATATAGTTAAAAAAAGAAAACACAGAAGCTAACAGAGTAATGAAAATAGCATCCATGTAAAACCAAGACTCACCGAGAAGAGGGGCACCGCCTGCCGAGTGCACTGTAGGAGCCTGTCCACACAGTCGGGATCTGACGGGTTGAAGGTTTGTTCTAGGTCAGCCTGTTCAGCCACTAACTCTACCAGTTGCTGTCTTCCACTCACTGTCTGTAAGCTCTTCAAGCCAGACAGTATCTTCATGAACAGGACAAATTCTTCACCAGTCACATCTTCTAGGACCTGGAAAGAGACAGTAATTCAAAACAAGTGTCTTTACCACTTGAATGGGAAAGATCAATATTAAAGCAATGTAACGTTTATTTCAGTTACTAAAGGCAGTTTGCTCTTAATGTTTCTGCAATACTGATGAGAGTATAACTTCTAGCTTCAGTCAATTTAACTTTAGAGTAGAACATTATTATCCATACTAGAGGCCCGATGCACAAAATTCGTGCAAGAGTAGGCCTTCCTTCCCTCGGCTGCTGGCACTGGCTTCCCTCGGGCACCCGGGACTTGGGCTTCCCTCTGGCCGCAGGCACCTGGGCTTCCCATGCAGCCCCAGCTTTGTCCAGAAGGTGGTCTGGAAGGACGTCCAGTCTAATTAGCATATTACACTTTTATTATTATAGATGGGGTACAATGTTGTCTCCAAAGTGGCAAATTTGGTTCTTGGAAAATTTTTTTATGTCTAAAGCACAAATGTGCATACAGTAAATAAAAAGATATTGAGTATATCTGTGGCACTAAAAATTCATAAAAGGGTAGCTAAGGAAAAAAATAAGTCTAAAAAGGCTCTTTTGGGAGTGACAGCAAAATAAAGATTAAGAAATTATGTAGTAAATCAGATCCAGTTTCCTATATTTAAAAGCTGCCTCATTCACGCTAATGTGGTAATTGCATACAAAATAGAAGACGTATTCCACCAGATTATTAGCTGGAGCATAAATAAAATATGATGACATTTCCAGCTGAATAACTGCTCCTTCCTCTCTCACTGACAAAATCTTATTAGTAAGCAAGTGAACAGTAATATCAGGAAAATTTTGGAATTTTCCTAAACATATAAAAAAATAAATTATTCCCAAACTTTTACACTTCATAAGTGAAAATTACTTGTGACACATCTTGATAATCTCAGCTTCTATACTTATGCTAGATCTGGGGGCACGCTCTTGAAGAGCTTATGGAGTCATGGGGTAGGATGAAAAGAATAGGTCATCTCAATGTGATTTCATTTTTATTTTGAAACTATCCAAAATACTGAGAGATTATCCTAAGAGGGGTGGGAATTAGGTAAAATTTCCTGAAGGAATTGATCTGTAGACTCCTGGAAAATGCATAAATTTTGAGGTTAGCAATCACAAAGGATTTAAATGTGATCGCATCCCTTTAAATTAACACCCATTCATCATTACAAGCAAGCAAAGTGCAAAATACAATGTAAGAAAAGCTTGAAATTCTACAGTGGTTCTAATGGGATATGTCATTTTATATACATTGATGAATACTGCTAAGTTCAAATACATGCTTTTGCTTTAGAGAAGTTCTATTAAATGACGACCGAAGCTTACCTTTTTGGATTCAGTTAGTATAAGTTCCTCTACTTCCTTTGTTAAGACCTCATCTGGTAAAGTCTTAAGTTTTGTAGAAAGGAATTTGATTGCTCGTTCTCTAACAATGTCTTCTCCTTGAAGGATCTGGCTGAATAAGCCACCTAAAGTCCCTGCAAAACAAAATAGTTTTGTGTAGCAAGTTAATTCTATATCATAATGAAGTTTTTAAATATAACTCAGTTTATAGTATTTCTTCTCAAGTGAGTTAATAAACATCCTGAGTATCATTGATACTGGTTAAATTAGTATGAAGCTTCTACAGCTTCAACTGTAAGTGACCATATGCTTTCTTCATGGATTCAGAGTTAGACTGAGCATGACTTACCCTTTTTTAAAAAAATACATATTTACATTGATTTCAGAGAGGAAGGGAGAGGGAGAGAGATAGAAACATCAATGATAAGAGAGAATCATTGATTGGCTGCCTCCTGCACACCCCCTACTGGGGAAATGAGCCCGCAACCCAGGCATAGACCCTGACCTCCTGGTTCATAGGTCGACACTCAACCTCTGAGCCACACCAGCTGGGCTTATCATTACTAATAATAAATAAAACGCAGGCATTTTGGAACTGCTTTTGCAATTATTTCTGCTGGGTTTTCAACTCATAAACCTCTTGAGCTAAATAGCTTTTTTAAAAAGAACACTTAATATTTTCATGAAATAGATATGTGGGTGAATTCCAGAATTTATCTTTTATGAGTTGTGCCAAACTCCCCAATTTTTAAGACATCAGACTAAGAAGAACAATTCAGAACAAGAAGTGGCCTTACCTTTTGCATCCATCTTAAATATACTTAATAGGGCATTGTTCACTAAGTTAAATTCTGCAGAGTCATCTACAAAGAGAAAAAGTGGTACAACGCATAAAATAAATGAAAAATATCATCTGCTTCATTTTCAAACTTAAGATTCAACATAGATTCTCATGGATTACATTGAGACACATAATTTAAGTAATTCTCTCAAGTACTGAGAAAATACAACTTCCTTAAAAAGGCAGAGAACCTAAGATAGCATGCCTGGAAAGGTTTTATATTAAGACTAGAGGCCTGGTGCATGAATTCGTGCACCAGTGGGGTCCCTTGGCCTGGCCTGTGGGATCAGGCCGAAACCGCTCTCCGACATTCCCCAAGGGGTCCTGGATTGTGAGAGGGTGCAGGCCAGGCCAAGGGACCCCACTGGTGCACAATAGGGGCTGGGGAGGGACATGGGAGGTTAGCCAGCTGGGTGGGGTGCTGTGGGAAGGCTCCAGGTATATCTGGCCTGTCTGGCTGAGTCCCAATCGGCTGGACCCCAGCAGCAAGCTAACCTACCAGTCGGAGCCTCTGCCCCCTGGTGGTCAGTGCACGTTATAACGAGCAGTTGAGCAGCCTTAGCATATCATTAGCATACTATGCTTTGATTGGTTAAATGGATGACTGGACAACCAGACACTTAGCATATTTGGCTTTTATTATATAGGACTAGAGGCCCGGTGCACAAAAATTTGTGCACGTGGGGGGGAGGGGAGGTCCCTCAGCCTGGCCTGTGCCCTCTCGCAGTCTGGGACCCCTCAGGAGATGACCACCTGCTGACTTAGGCCTGCTCCCTGGGGGATTGGGCCTAAGATGGCAATCAGACATCCCTCTGGCAGCCTGGCAGCCCTCGGGGGATGTCCACTTGCCAGCGGGGAGCAGGCCTAAACTGCAGTTGGACATCCTTAATGCTGCTGAGAAGGCAGGAGAGGCTCCCACCACCACCACTGTTCTGGCAGCCATCAGCCTGGCTTGTGGCTGAGCAGAGCTCCTCCCATGTGAGAGCACCCTGACCACCAGAGGGCAGTTCCTGCATTGAGCATCTGCCCCCTGGTGGTCAGTGTGTGTCATAGTGACCAGTCATTCCCAGTCTTTCTGCTGTTAGGGTCAGTTTGCATATTACCCTTTTACTATATAGGATAGAGGACTGGTGCACGGGTGGGGGCCGGCTGGTTTGCCCTGAAGGGTGTCCCGGATCAGGGTGGGGGTCCCGCTTGGTGCCTGGCCAGCCTGGATGACGGGCTGATGGCTGTTTGCAGCTGGCCACACCCCCTTCAGGGTGGGGGTCCCCACTGGGGTGCCTGGCCAGTCTGGGTGAGGGGCTGAGGGCTGTTTTCAGGCTGGTGGGCGACTGAAGCTCCCAGCCTCTCCTTTTTTCTTTTTAATTCTGGGATTTATTTACCTTCTATAGCTATCACTAGAGCTGAGAGCCGGCTCCAGCTCTGAGGCCGTTGCCAGCTGAAAGCAGGTATCTAGGTTTGTTTAGATTCTATAATTGAAACTCTGTTGCCATCACTGGCCACTCTAAGCTCTGAGGCCGTGCTGGCTGAAAGCAGGTACCTGGGGTTTGTTTAGGTTCTATAATTGCAACATTGTTGCATCCGGAGCTCAGAGCTGGGCTGAGGCAGGCGGGGAACCTTGACTTCCTTCATCACTGGAGCAAGCAAGCCTCATGTTCGCTTCAGCTGCCTGGCTCCCGGCCGCCATCTTGGCTGGCAGTTAATTTGCATATCTCACTGATTAGCCAATGGGAAGGGTAGCGAAGTTACAGTTAATTACCATGTTTCTCTAGTAGATAGGATGGTCCAATTATGAAACTATAGGAAGTTAGAGGGGAGGAGATCATGATGCATCAAAATCTCCCAAAGAATCTAGTAATTTTGCCTTTATAAGCAGAATTCAACACAAAACAACACTAGGAATTGGATAGTCACAAGTCATTAAGTTTCAAACTATTAAATATAATTTTTTTAAAGCTAAAAACAGAGTAATTTGACAGAAGTTACATATATTTAAAGTGCAGATTTAAATACTATTATTTAAATGAATTTATTTATCTTTGTCTTAAATCTTTATTGTTGAAAGTATTACCTATGTTCTCCTCCTCACCAATTGACCCCTTTTAGCCTGGAGAAGTCATATTCATTAAAAGGATAATGTTAATATTCCTTACCTGTTTGCAAAAGTTGGGTTAGAATATCTGCCACTCGGGGAAGATTTTCTCCAGTGGCAAATTGAGGAAGCTCTTTAATTGCTTGCCGTCGAATCTGGATATAATTTCAAACAAAAATTTAACCAAATACTATCATCAATAAAAACAACAAACCCAATCTTAAAAAAAAAAACTAAAACCACAGAAAAACCATTAATTAGGGGGCAGATGAATCACAAAAATATAAAACATGAAAATTCTAGCAGTTTCAGAAATAATTTGCTTCAATTTAGCATTCAAGCTTCACAGAATAACTAAAATAAAATGTGGTGGGAAGAGACATTAAATATGATTATCTGATTGGAGTAGACAGATTTGAGATTATAAACGATGGTTTACATATTGATTATACACAGCTATTGTTTTTGTTGTTGTTTTTTTTAGGGCACATAATATGTATCCCTTAAGAAAGTCTACAGTGGCAATGTCATATCTAGTAACTATTTTACTTTCCAATTTTCAGTATTGACTACTTAATAAACATTTGTGAATATTTTATGTATTTAACTCCAAATATGTAGTCTTGGCTTATTTAGTTTAACATAAAAATGTATGGGAGTTACAGCTAGCAAATTCTGCATGAAATGTTAATTCACAAATTTCATTTGAAAGTCATGAATAATAGCTGAAAATTCTCAGAAACCTATATCAGCAGCCAGAAATGTTAAAGGCTAATTCTTCTTATTCTAGTTATCCTATAAAATTATTACACATATCAAATATTTTCCTGCTATGAAAAATATTTAGGGTTGTTGAAACTGTTTTATGATGTAATACTACTAAAACTTTAAATATCTAAGGTAAGCATAATTGATTGAAAACTAACATTAGTCTCATTTCATATGCACAATGTATAATCCTATACTAATAAAAGACAAACATGCAAATTGACCGTACTTTTCGCTACACCTTAAGCCACGCCCACCAGCCAATCGGAGCGACTATATGCAAATTAACCCAACCAAAGTGGCGGCCGGCAGCCACAGAGCTGGAGTGAGCAGGAGGCTTGCTTGCTCCAGTGATGGAGGAAGCCAAGGTTCCCCGCCTGCCGTGGCCCAGCTCTGAGCTCCACTGAAAGCAAAAAGTTTCAATTATAGAAGGTAAATAAACCGCAGATACCTGCTTTCAGCCAGCCATGGCCACGGAGCTGGAGCGAGCAGGAGCCGGCTCTGAGCTCCATTGAAAGCAACAAAGTTTCAATTATAGAAGGTAAATAAATCTCAGAAAGAAAAAAAAAGGGAGAGGCTGGGAGCTTACATCACCAGGGTGCTTGGCCAGCCTGAAAACGGCCCTCAGCCCCTCACCCAGACTGGTCAGGCACCACAGTGGGGACCCCCTCACCGTAAAGGGGATGTGGCCAGCCTGAAAACAGCCATCAGCCGCTCACCCTGGCTGGCCAAACCTCCATGGGGTGAGGGTCCCCACTGGGGCGGACATCCTCCAAGGGGTCCCACACTGCAAGAGGGCATAGGCCGGGCTGAGGGACCCCCACCGAGTGCACAAATTTTTGTGCACCGGGCCTCTAGTGAGTTATAAAATAATGGCCACAACCCATTTTTAACCATGAATAACGAATAAGCAAAACAAAGTATCTTGTAATTCTATGCATTTTTCACAGTTGAAGGGTGGTGAAAGAGCAAAGTATTTTCTCAAATGTAGAGAAATGGTATGACATTGTGCCAAACCATATTGCAGTATTTTATTAGGCACTGAGATGACTGGTACTTAATTATATGAACCATGCACATACAATGTCTGGAAATGGCAACATCTGAAAACTTATTGAAAAGCATCAATCATACACTTACTGATACATCTTCATCCTCACAGAGGTCTAACTGTGCATTGATAGCAGAATCAGCCAATTCTGGAAAATGCTTAAAGAATTTTGGAATAAACTGAGCTGCTAATCTTTTTTCCTTGGTACCACCTTTCACACCATCCAATATCACTTGATAGGCATCTTTATGCTGAAAGAATAAAACAGAAAAGAAACACAATTTTGAATGATGAAAGCTAAACAAACTTGTTGAACCTAAATTAGTAAAATTTTACAAAGACTAAGCTTATAAATAGGGCTTGTTTTGGAGTGTTACTGCTTAAATTGGACACCTACCTTCCTTCCATCTGTTCCCTGCCCCCCGCCCATGAGTTATTTGTGAGTAGGGAAAGAGAGAAGGATGACTCTAATTTTAGTGGAAAAAGCAACTAAGCTTGTTGATGTACCAACACTTCTTCATTCTAGTGATTACTGACCCCAGCCTTGTGACTGCATCGTGCTTTAAAAATTGGAATGAGAGCCGCTCGATACACTCAGGATACCTGTGCCACTGGCTGCTCAGACCAGATGACATGTTAGTGTTGCAAGCAGGGCTGTACTACTGAGCATTTTTTAAATCTGCTATTATATAAATGCTACTTGAGTATAAATATTTTTGTGGTGATTAAAAAAAAAATTGTAATGAATGTGGTAGAATCCTCGAAGAATTGTTACATGTATTTAAATATATTTGTTTCCAATTAGCACTTTAAAGCAGGTGAAGGGGATACATTCCTGAAATTAAGCAATATGACAAAGGTTAGGAAGCTTTACTTTGCCTCACATTTTAGAATATGAAAATGATAATTCATTCTATATAGCCAGCCAATTTTGGATTAAGATTCAAATGTCACATATTTAGCTTTTTATTAGAATAATGCATTCAAAACTCATGTTTCCTTTAAAAAAAAAAATTTCAGAAGTGCTCTCCTTCAAATACTCATGTCAACTAGTTCTGAATCCTCCTCTATACTCCTGCCTCCAAAATCAGTCCTTTCAATAAACAACAATGATCAACCTGGCAAGAACGGTAATAAATATGGAGACTGTAGCTACATCTCCTGTTTGGACATCTGGATAAAACTTTTAATTACTAGAAAACCTTAATCCTTAAACATTATAATAATGATACCAAATGTGTAAACAGGATAGTGTTTACTCTGTATAAGGCAATTCGCTAAGTGCTTTAGATATGTGAGCATACTTCAGGCCATCAAGAGGGGAATAACTAATAAATATCTAATGAATTACAGAACTACCAAAAATTTAGTTAAATAAAGCAGGATGCAAAGTTACTGAGGTACAGTAGAATCTCAATTAAGGACATTCCCTTATTAAATAATCAAAAATAAAGTGTTCTATGTATCGAAAGGTTAGGTCATATACTGCCAACCTACTTAAAAAACACATTCTAAAAATCAGTTCTAAAAAAACATACATTCCATAAAAAAAGATACTAAAATAATGCTATTTCATGAAATATAAGTCAGTAAAGTTTATACTCTTCCACCCTGAAAAGCCAGTGTACTCCTGTGTAAGGATCTAATCTTAGAAAACCCGCCCCAGAAAACCCTAAGTGCCACAGTCCCTTAACAGGTGTTTGTCTTTTAAACTTTAAAAAAAAATTGACTACATCAAATTAAGTATTTACACTTTACCATTAAATAAATTCATAATCATTTGAAGCACAATTTAAAATAATGATGGGCCACAGCTCTATGATGGCTGGTCAGAAGCCCTGGGCAGAGCACAGTGGAAAGGGGCCGGGAGGTAAAGGGACAATCAGCAGAGGAAGGAGAACTGAAGGAGCCAGATGCAGAATGGGGAAAGGAAGGCTCAGTAAGTAGGCAGAACCCAGGAGCTACACGAGGAAAGGTGACAGGGGGTTGGAAGGTTCTGAGGCATTAAATAAGGCTTCATTTACAACTTCTCAATCACAGTTTGCTTATCAGAAAATACATGTGCATGGTCTGAGTGGACTGCCACAGGTCACACCGTCTTATTCAGGGACAACTGTAAAAGGTGTAACCCTTAACTCCAAGAGTGTTTGCAATTTAGCAAGAAACTAAGCAAAGTCCTCACATGAAATAAAATATAATCTGAAGTTCTATAAATGAATACATAGTGCAGGAGGTTAAAAAAGAGAAAAATATGATCTGCTTGAGGAAAATTAGCTGACAAAACCTCAGAGAACTTATTTAGTATTGACAGTAGTGCCAAGGGCACTCCCTCATGGCAGCAACGTGAGTAACTGAGGTACTCACCTCTTTGTCAAAGGGTGAAAATCAACATTAGAAGGAAGGTCTGGACTAAGAACCTCGAATAGATACCTATCTGGTCTCAGAAGTGTCCAGATAGGTATCTATCAGGAAACTTAAATCTTGACTGTAAATCTAAGTTAACTTGAAAATTAGGCTTTGCAACACTAAGAATGAAAACTTTCTCTCCTTAAAAAAAAAAAAAAGCAAGCAATGTCTCTTCCATTAAGTTGGCTCTTGCTTTTGTTAGTTAAATTTCACAAGCAGAATCCTAAAACCCACCATCCTTTTTTGCTGAACAGTTTTAGATATTTTTTTTCCTAAAAGAGATGAAGTATTACACAAGAGAGAATTTGTAAGCATTATGGTTTAGTTCAGCTTTAGGTCCCTCAGAATTCACTTCATTATGCAGAGGTCTTTTTGTCTTAAGTAGTTGCTTGACAGCTATCATTACAGTGTCATGCAGGTACTGATCTCCCATCATCTACAGGGAACTGTGCTAAAATCTTACCGCCCAGCAGTGTCTGCTACATGGTAGGCACTCAAAAAATGTACTGAATAAATAAAATCATGGGCCCTCAGTGAAGTCTGAAGGAAAGGTGCCTTTTCTGCTTTTTCCCAAACTTACGGCTCCTAAGCACATTGAGAAAGACATTTTTGACCTCTTGAGAGAGATCTCTCAATCTAATCTGGTAGTATTTATAATTGAAGATGACATATGAGGGGAATGCAAGCAATTCTCAATTATCCATAATGCTGCATAGATAAATTCAAGTTTGGCTTCCATTTGCCCTATCGTACACTGTAAATAGGTGGCTGTCAACCGGTTTTCTACTCCAGCAAAAGGGTGGGGAATAGCCAAGATCTGGAAAAAGTCCCATCGGTGCCATCAGTAGATGAGTGGATAAAAAAGCTGCAGTACATTTACACCATGACTACTACACGGCTGTAAAAAAGAAGGAACTCTTAAACTTTGCAATAGCATGGATGGATCTGGAGCAGTGATGGCGAACCTTTTGAGCTCGGCGTGTCAGCATTTTGAAAAACCCTAACTTAACTCTGGTGCCGTGTCACATATAGAAATTTTGTGATATTTGCAACCATAGTAAAACAAAGATTTATATATTTTTTAAAATATATTTTATTGATTTTTTTACAGAGAGGAAGGGAGAGGGATAGAGTGTTAGGAACATCGATGAGAGGGAAACATCGATCAGCTGCCTTTTGCACACACCCAACTGGGGATTTGCCTGCAACCAAGGTACATGCCCTTGACCAGAATTGAACCTGGGACCTTTCAGTCCGCAGGCGGACACTCTATCCACTGAGCCAATCCAGTTAGGGCAAGATTTATATTTTTGATATTTATTTTATATATTTAAATGCCATTTAACAAAGAAAAAGTCAACCAAAAAAATGAGTTCGTGTGTCACCTGACACGCGTGTCATAGGTTCGCCATCACTGATCTGGAGAGTATTATGCTAAAGTGAAATAAGCCAGTCAGAGAAAGACAAATACCCCATGATCTCACTAATGTGTGGAATCTAATCAACAAAATAAACTGACAAACAAATGAAATCGGGAGCCAGAGGAGAGGTGATCGGCGGTGAGATTGGATAAAGAAGGTGAAGGGATTAGCTGAAGAATATATAGACAGATACCATGGACACGGGCAATAGTGGGATGAAGACCAAGGGATAGGGAGGTGGGGGTGGGTGGAGGTGGGCAAGGGGAGGGGAAGGGGGACACCTGCAATAATCAACATTGCAAAATTTTAACTAAAAAAATGAAGGTGGAGACATGGGACATCACTATGTATAGGGTTTCGAAGTTTCCCTACAAGATTCCTGATCCACCTCTTTGGGAGCGAAACATCTGTAAACTGACTGAGAATCACTGTGGTAGCTTCTACCCATTCCCTCTGCTGATGTACAATTTCAGGGAGAACATCTATAATAATAAAAGCATAATATGCTTATTAGACTGGACGTCCTTCCGGACGACCTTCCGAAAAAAGCCGGGGCTGCAAGGGAAGCCGGGGCCCCGGCAGGCGAGGGGGAAGGAAGGCTTACTCTTGCATGAATGTCATGCATCGGGCCTCTAGTTTACTATAATCTTCCCCAACTCAGCCACAGTGAATGAGCATATCTTCACTACTACCTCTTTCTAGGAACAACAACAAAATCAAACTATGACTGACCACAGTTCTTCCCACCTTGTCTTAATGGGCAGACAGTTTCTCCGCCACAGCCGATCTATAACCCACACCTTATATACATCTACAACAGGCAGCTTATATTTCTTATTAGTGACGTCAAAATTTCCTACTGAGCCCTAACCGGTTTGGCTCAGTGGATAGGGCATCCGCCTGCAGACTGAAGGGTCCCGGGTTCAATACCGGTCAAGGGCATGTACCTTGGTTGCGGGCACATCCCCAGTGGGGAGTGTGCACGAGGCAGCTGATCGATGTTTCTCTCTCATCGATGTTTCTAACTCTCTATCCCTCTCCCCTCTCTCTTCCTCTCTGTAAAAAAATCAATAAAATATATATATTTTTAAAAAATTCCCTACTGAAACGGGAAGTATGTAGGGGAGGAAAATCGTGATACTTGGAACTGTCTATTTACAATTCTAGATTAAGCTAAAACAAGGTTCCAACATTTCCCCGCCTTCGGCTCAGCAATGACACATGCCCAGAGAAGGGACCGGGAGGGGGCAGTACCACAGCCTCGCTCACGCCAGTAGCTCTAGGATGGTCCGCTTCCTCCTTCCAGCAGGAGAACCCCATGAAGTTCTAAGCCCTGGAAATACAGATGGCATGGGATTTCGGACAAAAACAAGTCAAGGTTACCCTCCGGGAGAACCTGGTTCTTTTCCCAACAAAACACAGGCACACGCCCAGCGAGCAACTCCTCAACGTCCCGGTCCCCGGGGCTGGGAAACTCACAAAGCGGCCCCGGCTGGTGCGGACACCACACGCCTCCACGCGCGTCCGGGCCCACGCCGCGGACCGACCTGCTGCCGACACCTCTGCTTATAACGCTGCACGCTCCTTGCCCCCGCACGGCCCTGCCATATTTTACAACACTTTTCATTAAAAAGTTAAATAGAACCTATCGTCCTTATTGATGCATCGCCAGCCTCCCTCTTTAAGGATACATCCCGGCAGAGCGCCGGTCAGTCCGACTTGTACCTGCAGCGCCCGGCACAGCGTCCCGGTGGGTGGCGGTAGGTCCCGAATAAATGAAATCCCGAGCCCTCCCTCAAGTCCGGGCGAAAGGCTCCTTTTCTTTCTTTTCTGCCCCCTACAAACTTCTGTCTCCTAAATGAAGAGCAGGTTGTGACCTCAAAAGAAAGACATGTCTGAACTCTCCCTCTCGTCCTCGGAGGGACTGAACTCCACTGGGGAGGAGGAGGAGGAGGACTGGGGCTCGGGGGGAGAACTACCGGGAGGCCGAGTTCGAAAGCGCCACTGGGAGGAAAGGCTGCCCCAGGGAGGCGGAGGGGGGCCGCCGGGCTCCACACTCCCAGACCGGGGCCCTCCGCGACCCAACAGCCGGCGCGGCCGGGCGCTCGCGGGACGGCGCAGCGCGGTCCCTCCCGCCCCGGCCCCGGGAGCGCTCCCGAAAGGCCGCGGAGCGCAGGGCCCTGAAGGCCGCTCGGGGACCTACCTGGCCCACTTGCTCCGTGGCATCGGCCAGGATGCCATAGTTGCGGTAGAGCTCCTCCACGGTCGGCATGGCGAGCGACAAGCCGAGGGTTCGCTCCTGCGGTCGTCGTTGTCCGCGCCGGCTCCACCGCCGCCCCCGAAGTTCCTGCCCCCAGCCCGCGAGCCGCACTGTGAAGCCTCTAGCTGCCGCCAGCACCGCCTCCAGTCGCCGCGCACGGGGAGGCTCCGCCCCCAACGCATACGTAACGACGTGCGCGTCGGGAGCGGCTTTCTTGACAGCCCACGCACAGCCTGGGGTTGCATTGCCCTCTAGCGCTTGGAGGTGCGAACGGCGGCAAGCACGATGCCTTTGGGGAGCAGCGCGCCTGCCTAGGAGCTTTTGGGGTTTGAGGGCAGGAATGCACAAAGGCGGCTGCGGATCTCTCGTTGGCCGGAAAAGTGATCTTAACGGGAGAAAAATAGAAAGAGGGAAGGGAGTTCAAGCTGTATGAGATAAGTCATAAACTCTATTTCCTCCTGACTCAAGAAAGGTAACAAATCTCTAGCAATAGGAGGCGGTGGGTTCAGTTTAATTATTATTATTATTATTTTTTTAATACATTTTATTGATTTTTTACAGAGAGGAAGGGAGAGAGATAGAGAGTTAGAAACATCGATGAGAGAGAAACATCAATCAGCTGCCTCCTGCACATCTCCCACTGGGGATGTGCCCGCAACCAAGGTACATGCCCTTGACCGGAATCCAACCTGGGACCCTTCAGTCCACAGGCCGATGCTCTATCCATTGAGCCAAACCGGTTTCGGCTAATTAATTAATTAATGAAAAAACATTCAAATGCTGTTAAAAAAATAAAAACTATATCCATCAATCTAAACAAATCTTGAGGTGAAATGAAGTTTAGCTGGATGGAAATGTTCGTTTATTTTTGCTTGCTTCCAGAGTAAAGTTAGGGCCGTGTGATTGTCTCTAATTACAAGAGGGTAATAAATACATGAAACCATATGTACTTACTGATAAGCGTCTCTAAAATACAAGTTTAAATTAAAAAAATGGAAGTTGCAAAAATAGATATAAAATAATCACTACGTAAACAAATGACTTTAATAAAAATAAGACAGCCAGTTATTTTATCAGCAAAATGGGTTAATTTGGGAATAGCAGAGGATAAGCAAACTGTAGCAAAAAAACCATAGGCAAGTTCAACAAAGGAGAGGGCTGTTATTTTATAGAGAAAAAGGAGGACATTGGAAGAGGCTGTTTTAAATGAAAGTCTATTGGAGGAAAGCAAAAGTTTTCAGGGTGGTGACGGTTTCTAATTGGCTGAGTTGCGGGAAAAGGAAGAAATCTTCAATTCTGCTAGGTAGGTGCATTTATTTCTTCCTGTTGAGGGTCTATAATTGACATAGAGTAAGGGCTCCCCCTTCTGACCTCTCAACTCCATTTTAAATTAATTTTATTAATTTGCACAAAATTAATTTGCACAAAAACAAAAGCATACGAAACAAAGTTATGCGCATATGTGTAAAAGGATGCTAATGTTAAAATTTCAGTATTGAAACACGAACCTTTAAAAGGTGGTAAATTTCAAAGCCAGATCCACTTGTGCAGAATACACTGCAGGAAATGGTTGCAAAACAGATCCCCTACCTTTGTACTCCTCAGTCAGATTGAGGATACGAAAAAGGATTAGAAGGAGAAGATGGATGAGGCTTTTCTCTTTTTTTGAGAGAGAGATGCTCTGCTTGTGAGTAGCTTGAAGCTATTGCTACCTCCTTTCCCCAAGTCCTAGGACCATTCTGAGGAGCCTGAAATGTGGTTCCTGTGGTTGGGAGACACAGAAGTCTGGTGCCTGACATGCATGGAAAAGCTTCAGTTACCTGTGGCGGCAGAGTGCAGGTATCTATGGGATTTGCATGTATGTTCTTTAGCTAATCCTTTCAATTTCTTTATCCAATCACCCCACCCACCTCCCATCTGGCTCCCGAAAGTCTGTTCCATGTATCCGTGCTTCTGGTTCCATTTTGTTTGTCAGTTTATTTTGTTCATTAGATTCCACATATTAGTGAAACCACATGGTATTTATCTTTCTCTGACGGGCTTATTTCGCTTTGCATAATAATCTCCAGGTCCACTATTGCTGTCACAAAGGGTAAGAGGGAAGTCCTTCTTTTTTACACCATGTAGTATTCCATGGTGTAAATGTACCACAGTTTTTTAATCCACTTAGTTTTTTGGGCACTTGGGCTTGAAGAATAAAGGGACTTTGAGAAAACAACCTCTGGACTCATTCACTGATCCAATGGCAAGGAGAGAGAATATAAATAAAATTACAGAAGTCACTGTAGAAAAGCTGGACACTTCAAAAAAGCACAAAGTAGGAAATAAAACCACCCGTTTATCAGAGTTTCTAATAAAAAAAATAGGAAACAACCGACATATCCAAAAATAAATGGATAAATCAACTATGGCGCATTGATACCAAGCAATGCTGTCATTGATGGAAGAAAGTGGGACCAGTCCCAGAGAATGTTAAAGGTCACCTGAATCCTATTCTACCCAGCTGCATGCTTGAGGGGGGGATCGGTTTGGCTCTTTATTCAGCAAGTAGTTATTGAACACCTTCTATGAGCCAGGCACTGCTTTAGAATGCAGCCAAGCCAAGGAGGCATTAAGCTCACATTCTGGTAGAGGGAGAGGAACCATAAACTGCCGGAAGCCCGTCCATCCTTGCTGCTTGACACAGTCGCTGCAGGAAAGAAACATCTGCACAGCATATGTTTCAAGGGACCTGGCGTATATGGCATACTGTTCTTAATATGTTTGCTCCCCTTCTTGGCGCTATGTGTTTTAACCAAGGTCACCTCCCCGAGAAAGGTTGTTTCCCCAGGTAGGGATTTTCCCCTGAAGTTAGGGAGGGAATGAAACCCCTTAACTAAGTGCAAGGCGGGTAGTTAATCACTTTAACTACGAACAATCACCCTTAAGCTACATAATCTTTACTCCCTGGAATGGAGATAAGAAACACGCTAACCTTTGCAATAGAAATTGACTGGATTAAAATCAACTGGTATAAATACAGATGTAACAAGACAATAAAAGACAGAACCTGGCTGGAGATCCTGGACAGAACTTGGCTGGAGATCCTGGCTAGGCTGCTGATCAACTGAACGCTGTCTCCGTGTCATTCCTTCTTCGCCGACTCCGTCCACACCTTTGGAGAACCCCTGGACCTACTGGGGTTGGACCCCAACACACCGTCTGAGAGCTGAGCCACTGTAGACATTCTTGGAGCAACCGAACCGCCGCCCGTCCTCTGCTCACGGTCTCCTGTGAAAGCCTGAGCGGCTGTGTGGAGCTTCTCCCTTTGTCTCATAACCATGTCCACCAACGAGAATGCTAATTCGCCAGCTGCCCGCCTTAGTAGATTCAAGAACAAGGGGAAAGACAGTACAGAAATGAGGCGGCACCGAATAGAAGTTAATGTGGAGCTGAGGAAAGCTAAGAAGGATGACCAGATGCTGAAAAGGAGAAATGTGAGCTCCTTTCCCGAAGATGCTACGTCTCCACTGCAGGAACACCGCAACAACCAGGGCACTGTAAATTGGTCTGTTGAGGACATTGTCAAAGGCATAAACAGCAACAATTTGGGAAGCCAGTTGCAAGCTACTCAGGCTGCAAGGAAACTGCTTTCTAGGGGAAAACAGCTACCCATAGACAACATAATCCGGGCTGGTTTGATCCCAAAATTTGTGTCCTTCTTGGGCAGAACTGATTGTAGTCCCATCCAGTTTGAATCCGCTTGGGCCCTCACTAACATTGCTTCTGGGACTTCGGAACAGACCAAGGCTGTAGTAGATGGAGGTGCTATTCCAGCATTCATTTCTCTGTTGGCATCTCCCCACGCTTACATCAGTGAACAAGCCGTATGGGCTCTAGGAAATATTGCAGGTGATGGTTCAGTTTTCTGAGACTTGGTTATCAAGTATGGTGCAGTTGACCCACTGTTGGCTCTTCTTGCAGTTCCTGATATGTCATCTTTAGCATGTGGTTACTTACGTAATCTGACCTGGACACTTGTAAACCTTTGTCGCAACAAGAATCCTGTACCCCCATTAGATGCTGTTGAGCAGATTCTTCCTACTTTAGTTCGTCTCCTGCACCATGATGATCCAGAAGTATTAGCAGCTAGCTGCTGGGCCATTTCCTACCTCACTCATGGTCCAAATGAACGGATTGAAATGGTTGTGAAAACAGGAGTTGTGCCCCAACTTGTGAAGCTCCTAGGAGCGACTGAATCGCCAATTGTGACTCCTGTGCTAAGAGCCATAGGAAATATTGTGACTGGGACAGATGAACAGACGCAGGTTGTAATAGATGCAGGAGCACTTGCCATCTTTCCCAGCCTACTAATGAACTTCAAAACTGGTATTCAGAAGGAAGCTACATGGACAATGTCAAACATCACAGCTGGCCACCAGGACCAGATACAGCAAGTTGTGAATCATGGATTAGTCCCATTCCTCATTGTTGTTCTTGCTAAGGCAAACTTTAAGACACAAAAGGAAGCTGTATGGGCTGTGACCAACTATACACGTGGTGGATCAGTTGAACAAATTGTATACCTCGTTCATTGTGGCATAATAGAACCACTGATGAACCTCTTAACTGCGAAAGATACCAAAATTATTCTGGCTATTCTGGATGCCATTTCAATATATTTCAGGCTGCTGAGGAACTAGGTGAAACTGAGAAACTAAGTTCAATGATCGAAGAATGTCGAGGTTTGGACAAAATTGAAGCTCTACAAAACCATGAAAATGAGTCTGTGTGCGAAGCGTCACTAAACTTGATTGAGAAATATTTTTCTGTAGAAGAAGAGGAAGATCAAAATGTCGTGCCAGAAACTACCTCTGAAGGTTATACATTCCAAGTTCAGGATGGCACTCCTGGGACCTTTAACTTTTAGATTGTACAACTGAGGCATAAAGTTGTTTGTTGTGTACTATGTTTGGTATAAGTACGTCTTACTGTTTCTCTACTAAGAACTCTTTTTAAGCCCTGACTGGTTTGGCTCAGTGGATGGAGCATCAACCTGCGGACTCAAGGGTCCCAGGTTCGATTCCAGTCAGGGGCATGTGCCTTGGTTGTGGGCACATCCCCAGTCGGGGAATTGCAGGAGGCAGCTGATCGGTGTTTCTCTCTCATCAATGTTTCTGGCTCTCTATCCCTCTCCCTTACTCTCTGTAAAATATCAATAAAATATATTTTTTTTAAAAAGAACTCTTTTTAAATGTGGTTTGTCATTGTAGCACTTTTTACAATGAATCTATACTTGAACAGTTCCAAACTGTACATACTGTGTGAAGCTTCTACTCTCAGTGAGTTTCTTCTATGTGGAATTTCATATCTTGCAGTCTCCTGTAAATAAAGATTAAATTCCACCAAAAAAACAAAAGCAACAACAACAAAAAAACCCTTAACTAAGTGCCAGGCGGGTAGTTCACACCTGACCAGTGCCCGTCTGCAGCAGATGTGCAGCCCTGAGCTGGCTGTTCACGCTGAGGTTGAGGCCTCGTGGTGGCCGGTGCCATGGATCTGTCTCTTGCCCAATGGTGTGAGCTGGGCCCTCCCTGGAGAAGAGACCTGGGTTCCCCAAGAGATGTGACCAGAGCCGGGGCCCCGCCAGCAGGCAAGGGGAGGCCAAGGCAGGTGCTGGGCGTGGAGGCCACGGGGGCATAGGCTACCAAGGAGACAGAAATGAACCTCTTGCAGGGGGGCGCTGCCCCTCCCTCATTTGCACACTTCATATCACCCTGCTTGGCCCCAGAGGATGGCTGGTTAGCCAGAGATGGGTAAGATTCCTCAGGGAAGGAACAACCTAAGACAGGCACAGTCGCAGAGGGGTCATCAGGAGACAACTTGGGGTGGGGCACAGACCCTCATCCCCCCCAACTTTGCAGAGGCCTGAACCCTCACCCCTTCTGAGGGAGGTCTCCTGCCTCCATGGCTGCTTCGCTTCCTACACCCAGCTCAGATCAGGACCCAGGTAAAGAGAGAGACTGGCTGACAGCAGCTGTCCTCTCACTGCAACAGGACTTGTTTCCCATTTCTACCTTGGACCACAGGGAAAGGGGAAGCTGAAGGAAAGGGCTGTGTCAGGATGCTGCCCTCTTCCCTTTCTTCTCCCTCTTTTTTCTAAACACTTCCATGCCTTGTAGTTCTTTAGATTTCTCTTCTTTTTCTCTCTACTGCCCTCCACCTCTGCCTCACCTTCCTCCTCCCCGGTATCATCCATATTGGCCGACCCAGAAGGCACAGCTGACTCCTCCCAGGACAACGACACCACCATCGAGCGCGGCCCTGATGGACCCTTTGATCCAGCCGTTCAATGCCCTGACACTTCGGGAAGCCCATCACCAATGATGCCGCCGGCTAGCCAGATCAACAAGGACAACCAAATCACCGACTTGAGGACAGCTGAAATTCCTTGACTGAAGAGGCCAGCAACCTTCTACAGGAACAAGGCTACTTGTGCACTCCATCCACTATGTTTATAGCTATGCTCGCTATCATTGCTTGTCAGTCTTCTTCCCAATCTGAGAGGTGGCCGCTGATTTACATGCGCTATCATTTAAAAAATAAAAAAGGGGGAATTTTCCAGAAGCCGATCCATCCTTGCTGCTTGACACAGTTGCTGCAGGAAAGAAACATCTGCACAGCATATGTTTCAAGGGACCTGGCGTATATGGCATACTGTTCTTAATATGTTTGCTCCCCTTCTTGGCACTATGTGTTTTAACCAAGGTCACTTCCCCGAGAAAGGTTGTTTCCCCAGGTAGGGATTTTCCCCTGAAGTTAGGGAGGGAATGAAACCCCTTAACTAAGTGCCAGGCGGGTAGTTAATCACTTTAACTACGAACAATGATGCTTAAGCTACATAATCTTTACTCCCTGGAATGGAGGTAAGAAGCGCCCTAACCTTTGGAATAAAAATTGATAGGATTAAAATCAACTGGTATAAATACAGTTGTAATAAGACAATAAAAGACAGAATCTGGCTGGAGATCCTGGACAGAACTTGGCTGGAGATCCTGGCTAGGCTGCTGATCACCTGAACGCTGTCTCCGTGTCATTCCTTCTTCGCCGACTCTGTCCACACCTTTGGGAACCCCTGGACCTACTGGGTTGGACCCCAACAAGAAACAAAATGCACAAGTAAAATATATTTGGCTTATAAAAGTAAAGCAACAATATCAACAGACATTACAACCAGCCTATAGAAAGATTGCATATACTGCCACTGTGGTATGTGACGGATGTCATGGTCTGGAGTTACCCTTAAGATCTGGGAAGTCACGCTCCCCAGGCATCTGCAGTGAACATCACTACCCTTTTGTTGTCCTGCTACAGCACTATTTTTTCTAGCCTGGATTGCAGTTGTTTGTGTACCCTACCACTAGCTAATAAAACTGTATGATCAATCCCTAACCAGTTTGGCTCAGTGGATAGAGTGTCAGCCTTGGGACTGAAGGGTTCGATTCAGGTCAAGGGCACATGCCCAGGTTGCAAGCTCAGTCCCCAGTAAGGGAGTGCAAGAGGCAGCTGATCAATGATTTTCTGTCATTATTGATATTTCTATTGCTCTCTCCCTCTTCCTTACTCTCTGAAATCAATAAAAAGATATATCCTATCTAATAATACACAGACATGGTGATTGACCATACCTTCGCTACGCCTCCCATAGGCTAATCAGCATGATATGCAAATTAACCGCAAACAAAGACGGCGGCTAATTTGCATATTGCAGGCAAATCCCCCTGCGCTGCCCTGCCTGGGGTGGGTGGCAGCATGATCCCGAGCCACTGGCCTGCCCTAGCGCGGGATCCGGGCCTGCCATGTGCGGCCCAGGGCGGGTGGCAGCACGATCCCGAGACTCCACCCGCCCCAGTGCGGGATCTGGGCCTGTGGTGTGCGGGGCGGGGTGAGCGGGGTAGGCGGCAGCACTATCTGAGCAGTCGCCTGACCCAGCTCAGAGTCCAGGCCTGCCATCTGCAACCGGGGGAGACGGGGAAGACACTGTGGGATTGGGCCTGCCCTCTGCCACTCGGGAGCAGGCCTAAGCCAGCAGGTGGTTATCTCCCGAGGGGTCCCAGACTGTGAGAGGGCACAGGTTGGGCTGAGGGACGCCCCCTGCCAGTGCACAAATTTTTGTGCACCAGGCTTCTAATATATATATATATGTATATCAAGAATATATATATATATATCAAGAACTATTTATTCATGATCAACAAATGTTAAATGAATGAAGGCATGAACTAAGGAATAAACAAATCCAAACTTTTCTGACCAGTTTATTAGAGTATGGCAAGAGCTCTTTTTGGCAGAAGGAATTTTTTTACCTTGGTTTAGTTTTTATTGATTATTTTCAGGAACATGGTTATTTTTAGGAAAACCATTCCCTCTTTCTTATTACTCTCCCTTCCCCCACCTACCTAACAATCAGTGGCTTCTACTGCAGCAAATTGTGACATTTCAAGTGCTGTGACTATCTTTGAATCTATTTATTTTGTAATCTTGAAATTGGGTTTAATTGTCTATTAAATATATGGTGAAAGCCGTAAAGGGCCGCCCCCTCGCCTGCCATTACTTTACATGCCTTGTACTTTGGATCAATCTTAGAGCCTACACTCTGAGAGCTGTTATTTTAATCCAATTTCTGTCTTCCAAGGAGGCCTTTTTAATTCTAGCAGAAAAAAGATCATGACTCTAGAAAAATCAGAGAAAGATTAAGGTCTAGCTGGGTCTTAATTGAACTAATGATAATAATAGCAAATATCCATTGAGTGTTTACGGTGTGCTTAACAGCATGTGTGTTAGAAGAATAGCTAAACCTTATGGAGAGGCTGCTATGTGCCAGGCTTGGTCCTAAATGCTTCACATGCTTTTACTCACAACAACCTGACGTAAGGTGGGTTCTTGCACTATCCCCATTTAAGAGATAGAAAAACCAAGGCACAGATATCTGCCCAGGGTCACACAGGTGGTGAGTAGAGGCTTTGGAGTGCATATCCAGGTGGTCTGGCTTGGATGGCTGCACCCCTAACTACAGCACCTAACTGCCTCTTGGTTCAATGTTTTTATTTCTTAGATGTGTTATCTCTGGAGTCTCACCATTCTTTATTCAAGCATATCCAACCTCCTAATCTAATGTGGGCCTTGCCAGGGGAGCTTTACATACTTATTAGTGGAACCTACTTTAAAATATATTTCCTTGTTGATTTCAGAGAGGAAGGGAGAAGGAGAGAGAGAGAAGCATCAATGATGAGAGAGAATCATGGATTGGCTGCCTCCTGCATGCCCCCCACTGGGGATCGAGCCTGCAACCCAGGCATGTGCCCTTGGCCGGAATCGAACCTGGGACCCTTAAGTCCACAGGCTGACACTCTATACAAGAGCCAAGCCAGCTAGGGCAGTGGAACCTACTTTATAAGATTATTGTGAAGATTAAACAAAATACTAGAGGTCAGTGGGTAGGACAGCGCCTGGGCCCAGTCAATGTTAGCTCCTTCCTCCTATACCATCTTACCTTAATCATATGTATTTCAAAAATGAGTGACCCTTGGTCATTGCATGTTATTCTCTGGAGGTTGGTTTGCTCCCTCTGAATGTACTAGTATCTCCAATATTGGAAATAGCAGTGTATTAGTTTTCTGTGGCAGTCAATAAACTACCACAAACTTGGTGGCTTAAAACAACAGACATGGGTTTCTGTTGTCTATCAAATATCTCCTGTATGTCTCTTATAAGACCACTAGAGGCTCGGTGCATGAAATTCGTGCACGGGAGGGAGGGGGTCCCTCAAGCCTGGCCTGCACCCTCTCCAATCTGCGACCCCTCGGGGGATGTCCAACTGCCCCTCACAATCCGGGACCGCTGGCTCCTAACCACTCACCTGCTTGCCTGATTACCCCTAACCCCTCTGCCTGCCTGCCTGATCACCCCTAGTTGCTCCCCTAACAGCCTGATCACTCCTAACTGCTCCCCTGCTGGCTTGATCATCCCTAACTCTCTCTGCCTTGCCCTGCACCTGGGACCCAGGATTACCTCCTCTGGCCAGCTGCAGGCACCCAGAACTCAGGCCAGCTGTGCCTGGGCTGGCCACAGCCACAGGTGCCCAGGATTGCGGGGTGGGGAGCTTGTCCCTCTTCCGGGCCGCAGCCTGGCTAGTCCCCATTCCTCTCTCATGAGCTCATTTGTGCCTGGCTTGTCCCCATTCTTCTCTCCCCAGCTCATTTGTGCCTGGCTGGTCCCCATTCCTCTCTCCCCAGTGTTGAGTGTCTGAGCAGTTCCAGCACAAGAGGACACAAGGGCAAGAGGGCGTGAGGGCATGAGGCATGATGACCATTTGCATATTAGCTCTTTACTAGTGGCTCAGTGCACGAAATTCATGCACATTAAAAGAGAATTAATTAGAGGAAATATTTTAATATTGCTATTTGCCCTTTCTCTATAATAGAAGTGTCAGAGATGAAATAAAATTAGCAAAATGTATATAAAAATGTCCCTCCTGTCAGAGTCTGGGGCATGCTGTGGGACCCAGAGTCAAATTTCCGCCCACCCATGTGCGCCTCGAAATCACACGAGACTCAGACCCGGCCGGCCCCAAATCCCTCAAGCCCTGCAAGGCTGGGGGCGTAGCCTCAAGTCCCCCGTGAAGCCCCATTGGGCAGGGGGTGCAGCCTCAGGTCCCCTGTCAAGCCCCGCTGGGCAGGGTGTGTGGCCTCAGGTCCCCTGGCGCAGCCTCAGGTCCCCCAGCCCCGGCGCTGGGGTGGGGGGCATGGCCTCAGGTCCCCTGGCCCAGCTTCAGGTCCCCTGGCCCCAATGCTGGGTGGGGGGCACAGCCACACGTCCTTCATCCTGGCCTCAGGTCCCCTGGCCCTGGTGGGGCTTGACATTTGCATATTAGCTCTTTATTATATAGGATTATATATGATTTGTCATGGGATTTAGGGCCCATCCAGATAATCTAGTATGATCTCATCTGAAGATCCTTAACTTAATTGCATCTACAAAGACCCTTTTCCCCCCAAATAAGGTCATATTTCTAATCTGGGGATTAGAAAGTGGGTACATCATTTTGGGAACCACTATTCAACCTGCTATAAGGGGTTAAGACCAGATGCTTGGGAGTCAGTCTGCCTGGTTCTGGCTGTGCTCCTTACTCAATGTGTAAGAGATTCTCAATGCGATGGTCCGTAAAAATACCTCCCCCCCCCCCCCTTGCAAATCAAGGGACAGTGAGTGGCCCCACTTTTCTCTGCCTTTATGTTGAGAAGATGACAACCAAAGCTGACACCCTTTCCCTAAAACTTCACTGGGCTTGTATTGGTCCTGAGAAACAGAACCAATAGCATGTGAATACAAACAGATTTATTATAAGGAATTGGCTCATGCGATTATGAAGGCTGGCAGGTTCAAATGTGAAGTGTTGGCCACCAGGCAGGGACCCAGGAGAGCTAAGGGTGCAGTTCCAATCCAAAGGCAGTCTGCTGGAGTCTTGGTGGCTCCCAAGGAACCACCCTTCCCAGTATTCATACCCTGTGTAATGACCTTCCACAGTAACCCGGGCTTGCTCATGCGACTTGCTTTGGCTGACGGAACAGCAACAAGCATGATGCAAGAAGAGGCTTGATAAATACTTGTGTTAGTACTTGTGCCACAACCATGTGGGAAAATGTGGTCTAGCCTCCCTGAGGATGAAAGACGAGAGAGAGAGAGAGAGAGAGAGAGAGAGAGAGAGAGAGAGAGAGAGAGAGAGAGAGAGAGAGATTCAGTTATCCTAGCTGTCTCCACTGAGCCCATCCCCAGCTCACCCCACAGCTGAATGACATTACCTGAGTGAGCCCAGGACAAACCAGCAGCAGCAAACAGCCGAGGCAAACCACAGAGCTGCGAGATAGAAACAAATCACTGTTGTTGGCCGACGGTCTGCAAACTTTTTTTTTTTCCTGGAAAGGGCCAGATGTCTGTCCTAATGACTCAACTTGGCCATGGTAGTGTGGCAGCAGCCACAGATGACACAGAAACAAGTAAGTGTGGCTGTCTTCCAAGAAAACTTTATTCACAACCAGGCGGTGAGCCGAATCTGGCCCCCGGACTGTAGTTTGCTGGCCCTGACACAGGCCACTAAGCTTGGGGACCGTTGGTTTCGCTGCAGTAACTAAGGGAAACGACCTGCCACGCTCATCTCACTATTCCAGGCGTCCTCATTCTTGAGCACATTCCACTTGCTATGGCTTCACTCCTGATGACTCCCTGGGGTGGGATGCCCTCATTTCTCGGGCCTGGCACTAGGAAAATGAAAAAGTCAGCAGCGTATGGTTTTAGCTTCCCTGTCAAAAGGTTCTAGGAGGGCCAAAAAGCAATGGCTGTGGAAGTGCTGCTTTCACAGGGATGGAAGGTGCCAGCGACTGAGTTCCAAATGAGTGGAGGAGTCTCTCGCCTCCTGCTTCCAGCCCCTGAGGCTCCATGAAGTCTGAGCGGGTGACTGCAAGCTGCGTCAGCGGCAGTTGAAGTTAGTGTAATGGAAGTCTTTTAGCCTGAGCGTCTTGTTATGTCATTAGAGTGACTCAGCTGTCCCCATAAAATGGTGGCTTCTGACCCTCCAATCCACACATTGCCCAGAAGCCTTAGGTTTCCTGGAATTTCTACTACAAATTCCTAGAACTCTAAGTAATAGTCTTAAAAAAAAAAAATCGGAATTGTTGCAAAGTGAAGGGTTAGGCATCAAGGAAATAGAGTCCCGCCCTGTTGTTATTCAGTGCTATTTGGCAGTCCACCTGGTGGGTAACGGTGCAGATCCTGCCTCCCGCCCACTCGTCACTATGTGGCCGTGGGCAAATCATATAATACTCGAAGCCCAAGTTTCCTCAGTTATAAAATGGTCGTAAGAATGGTACTTGCTTTTACAATTTTTTTTTTTTGGTGATGATTGAATGGCATCATTTATGTAAAGTACAGTGGGGCCTTGACTTACGAGTTTAATTCGTTCCGAGACCGAGCTCCTTAAGGAGCTCGTTAACTCAAATTACTCTATCAACTCAATTCAAAAAAATCGTTCGAGAGACAGCTGGTATCTCAAAAAACTCGTTAGTTGGGACACTCGTAAGTCAAGGCCCCACTGTATTTATCACAGTGCCTGGCACATTCTAATCATCCAATAAATGTGGCCATTATAATTACTAACTCACTGTCAGTCGATTCAATAGAGTTTCCTGATTTAAAAAAAATTATTTTAAATAATAGCTTATTGATTTTAAGAGAAAGCGGGAGGGAGCGGGAGAGAGAGAAACATCGCTGTGAGAGTACAACAAAGATCAGCTGCCTCCTACACGCTCTGTACGGGGGACGGAACCTGCAACTTGGGCATGTGCTCTTGGCCAGGAATTGGATGGCAGCCTCTTGGTGCACAGGACAACCCCCGACCAACTGAGCCACACCAGCCAGGGATGATTTCTGAGATTTTTATAGAATATTTATATTATTTCCTGAAGTGTTCTCACCTCTGTATTTCATTGGTTTGCCTGAAATTTCTTGGGATTAGGCAGCACAGTAGTGATTAATCTCAATTTAAAGGGGAGGATATTGAGGTTGAGGTGTTAGGGTTCTTTCTGTTGTTGTTGTTCAAGTTATCTGAATTCTTGCCCAATTATGGTGGTGAGAAACAAGTATACTTGTTCCATATCCTCAATTTACAGGTTGGTCAAAAAGGGGCAGGGACTAGGGGAATGCAAGAAAGAACTAACATTTAAGCGTTGCAGGAAAATTCCCAGGGAGCAGAATCAGAAGATTTGCATGAAGCGAGGTCATTGGGAAAAGCTCTCTGGGACGCAGCCGTGGGGAAGTGAGGGAAGCAGGACTGGGCAGAGGGGGAAGGTTGGGTGTGGTTTACCCTCACTCATTCCATGGGGAGCTCTGAAGCTGAAAGGACCCTACAGAGTAGACCCCAAAGGAGGCATCAGGTTGGGCCTTTAAGTCCACAAATTGACAGTCAGTGGGTGTGGGCTACCTCTGATAAGGCACCTGACTTTGGTTGGGCGAGGCTGCTGTCTTTAGATAAGACCAGAGGGGATACTCAACTGTGTGCTCTCAGCTATCACCAGTGAAGGCTTTGGGGGGAATTCTGGGTAGTGTCCCGTAGCATCCCCAACATCCAGCTTCTACTCTGGGCCAGATGTTGTGTTATGAACTTTCATGGAGGTCATTTTATTTCAACTTCACAGCAAACCTGAAGAATAACGAATGAAGAGAGCCATGTTATTTTTAGTACTGTCCATAGTCCAGTGGTTTACAAACTTTAGTTCATACAATTAGTTCTTAACAACTCATCAAGGTTGGAATCACCTGTTGCATCTGGTGGAAGAGAAATGGGCAGTTCAGAAAAGCCAAGTGGGCGCTCAGGACATCAACCCAGCTCTGTTCACATCAGAGCGGAGCGCCTCCCACTAGGCAGTACTGATCTATTTTATAGATGGGTAACTTGAGGTTTAGTGAGATGAAATGACTTTCCCAAAGTTCAGAGCTAGTCGGGTCAGAGTTGGGGCTTAACTCAGGTCTGTGGGATGCTCTTTCCCAAGCACCACGCTGCTTTGCATAAGTGAGCAAGTTGTACATTAGGGAACAGGAGTAAGACCACGATGTAGTGGGGGAAGGGGTGAGGAGAGGGGGACAGGAAGGTAGCTAAGATGCCGCTCAACTTCCCTAATCTCTGTTAACTTCATCCCTGGTGCTTCAAGGGCTTTTAAGACTTTCCAGAAAGCCGCAGTGTATGGGCTTTGAGTGTCTCACTAGGGCTGGCACAGAAAGCTTTAGAAAATTACATCTCTGATTTGCTCCCCGCGCCCCCCTCCTCTACTGCTATATCAGCTTTGAGAAGTTAGCCACGACTTCGAGGAGGTGGTGGGATAGAAGCTTTGACTTTGGGCATAGTAAGTTACAAATGAAGTCTGGTGTTTTGGCTGTATTTGCTACACTTGGCTTGCAGTTGGGGGCCAGTAGATGGCGCTCACCCTCCATGTCCCTCTGTCGTGTATTAATATTAATAGCTAAAAGTTATTGAGAAGTTGCTAAGTGCCTGGTAAGTTCTTTTGCTAAGTAACTGTAGTATAGTCTACATAAAATTTCTCATTTAATCCTTACCACAACTCTTTAAGTTAGGTATTGCTATTCTTAATTTATAAATGAGGGTAAGTAATTTACCAAGTAACAAAGCTAGTTCAGGATGAGCCAAGCCAGGATTTAAACCAGGCGGTCTGATTTAGAACCTTGACCTTTACATTCGCTCTCTATCTTCCCAATTATTATGTTATGATGACAATTGGGCACTTACTATGTGATAGTTTGTCAAGTTTCCTTCATTTTATTTATTATTATTATTTTTTAATCCTCACCCGAAAATATTTTTTCTATTGATTTTTAGAGAGAGTGGAAGAGAGAGGGAAAGACAGAGAGAAATACTGATGTGAGAGAAACACATCGATTGGTTGCCTCTGCATGGGCCCTGACCAGGGCCCAGGCTGGGGAGGAGCCTGCACCTAGGTACGTGCCCTTGACCAGAATCAAACCTGGGACCCTTCAGTCCACAGGCTGATGCTCTATCCACTGAGCCAAACCAGCTAGAGCCAAACTGATTTGTATAGAGAGAGGAAGGGAGAGGGAGAGAGAACCATCGATGTGAGAGGATAACATCAATCAGGTCTCCTATTGGTGATGGAGCCCATGTGTCATGACCTGGAATCAAAGGACACCCAATCAATTGAGCAACACCAGCCAGGGCTCTATACAATTTTAAAAGTGAGAAGAGAGAGAATAGAAAGGTAACTCATTGCCAAGATATAGCTAATTAGTGGGACCCAGACTGGAATCCAGGTTTCCTAGGCTGTGAATCCCTAAAAGTTTATCTTCGGAGGGATGACAAAAATGAGAATATTGGCCCACTCCGATTCATTGGGGTTCTAGGATTGGGAGACACCCTTAGATTCTCTGTGTAAGCACCTTCTGCTTCCTGGAAGAGACTCTTCTCAGAGGGTTTAACATGCTGGGAGGAGCCAGGCTTTGACTTCTCTGTGTGGCTTCAGCTCAACCTTCCTCCCATTAAACTTCGCTGAGCTTCTGCTCCCTTGGTGGTAAACATGCGGATATCATAGTCCCAGCCTTGTGGTGTTGCTGTGAGACCAGAGTCCAGGCAGGGAAGGGGTCCCTTTCCCTCCCTCTAAGAACCGACATGGTGTAAGAAGGTTCAGGAGGAGCTTTGGGCACAACTTTTCCTAAGTGGATCAGAGGCCTATAAACAAATCCAAAAGAGAGAGATTTTATATTGCAAATTTGGGAGGTGCAGTCTCCAGCAACAAACTGAAAGTCTGCTCCACAAACAAAGGTAGGCCATTAAAAAAAAGTTACAGACATTCCTGCCCAGTTCCTAATTATGCCATTTTATGTAAAGGATGTAACCAGATTCACATGGTTCTGATTGATCTGAATCCTGCAGTTTTGATTGGTGTTAGCATTCTGATTGATTGTTATGGAAGAGTCTGATTGGACAGGGCAGGTCTCAGGCCATTGGTTGAAAGGCCAAACCAGAAACCCTTTATAAGAGCTGATGCAGGCTGAAGTAAATGAGCAGGGCTTAGTGTGGGAAGCTGATAGAGGTTATTCCTGGTATATGTGAGACCATCAGATGACCTCTAGAGACTCATTATTTGTAAAACTAGAATGCATGCACCAGTGGGGTCCCTCAGCCTCGCCTGTGGGAATCAGGCAAAAACCAGTTCTCCGACATCCCCTGAGGGGTCCCGGATTGCTAGAGGGTGAAGACCAGGCCGAGGGATCCCACCAGTGCATGATTGGGGCCTGGGAGAGAAGAGGGAAGTTGGCCAGCCAGGGGGGGCCATGAGAGGGCTCTAGGGCATGTCTGGCCATCAGTCCTGATTGGCCAGACCCTAGCAGCAAGCTAACTGAACAGTCAGCATCTGCTGCTGGTCAGTGCACATCATAGTGACTGGTCGACTGTCTGCTCTCTGGTGGTCAGTGCACATCATAGTGAGCAGCTGAGTGGCCTTAGCATATCATTAGCATATTATGGTTTCATTGGTTGAACAGCCAAACGGTTGACCAACACTTAGCATATTAAGTTTTTATTATATAGGATATATAGGATTTGGGCCTTTGGCTGACCATAGGGAGTCCACCTTAGCAGTTAAATTCTTTCTCAGTGTCCACAGGCCCTTTAAAATTGATGCCTCCCCTTCTGGAGATGCTGAAAGAAGCAATTACTTAATGCATTTCTTTGTGGATTTGCTTAATGCCTCTTTCCCCTTCTGGCCTAGATGGTTTATGTTTCAGGGCTGAACTGGGAGACCAGAGGGTTGAAACTGCAGTCCCCATGGTCTTTTACAGTTCCAGAATCCACCCCCACTTTCTACCCCACTTTGTGGCCCTTCTCAGATTGAAGAGCTGGAATCAATGAAATAGAAGGTGGGACAAGAAGGTTCCTATAGAAAATAATAAACAAGAAGACAAGAATAAGCTTATGTTTCATGTACTCACAACTGTAAACCTACTTTTGCCCCACCCTGTGTTTTACTGTACTCGTTCTTTTCCTTTTTTTATCCAATAGATGGCGACAAGTTTCCACTGGAAAAAATAAAATAAAATCCAGCGTTCACGGTTCAGCCTGTGTTGTGGGAGGAGGCCTTTGGGAGTGGTTGAAATGATCCAGACTGAGGAGTCTCCTTTGGGAGGCATTAAGCACCCTCAGGGCACAAGTAGGCATTCATCTCCACCCAGAGGGACTTCTCTGGAGTCCTTTTAAGGGGCATTTCTTCCCAACACAGCAAGCACAGATACAGACTTCATATTTGTAGGAAATGTTCCATTTTGTTCCCAGAACAAGGATCTATATAAGAATATATATATATTCTTGCTAAATCCCAGAGGGGACCCAATCTTAATGGTTAGGAGTTGAGCCCGATCTCATGGGTGAATCTCAAGCTATTTTGCAAGGCATGGACATGTCTCAGTGAATTTTGGATTACACCTGGGAGCTTCTGAACAAGGTAGGCTGTGGAATCAGACACGCGGAATCAGAATCTGCTTATTAATTAATTAGTTTACTTATTTATTTGTAACAGTCGTCAGCAGGAAGCCCAGACGCTGCGCTGTGGAAGAGCTCTGCCCATGTGATCCAACCTCGCACCTCCCACCCTGGCATCCCTCCCACTACCTCCCCCCCACCTCCCCCCCAGTGGTGCTGCGATTCAAACCATTCAAACCCCCTTGGGCTGCCGCTGCCCAAAGATTGCAGTTTAACAAGCAACCCAGGTGACTTCTATACTCAGTAAAGCCCAAACTCCCAATGCCCTTGCACATTGGGCTCAGTAGATAGAACATCATCTCTCTCTCGGTCTTTCCTTCTCTCTTCCATTCTCCCTAAAATTCAATGGAAAATATCCTCAGGCGATGATGAACATAAAAGAAAGGAAAGAAGGAAGGCCCACAAGCATGAAAGACAACTGCTGGGATTGAGGGAGGCGCAGGGTGCAGAAGCCAGAGTAAGATAGCGTGGGCCAAGGCAGGAATCAGGCCCAAGGGGGGGTGTTGTGCCCGAGAGGAGCAGCTACCCATGCACTCTGGACGGACTCTGCACACAGCCTGCCCCCAGAGACGGCTTCAGGTACTTGTTCCAGCAAAACCCTCAGCTGGAGCCTCCTCCCGTCTTTCCCCTCCAGTGGAAGTTGGCAAGGAAAAAGGACCAGCAACACCAGGTGCAAAGACACAAGTAGCCCTGGCACCACGTTTTTAGAGAGAGCAAACATCGAGCTTAAGTGTTCTTATTTCAAATTCAAAATGTCCTTTCCAAAGTCGCTGTTCCGGCCCCAGACAGCAGCCGGGAACACTGGGGACAGCCTTGGCCATGACGCCCTCCGCGCCCGGGCCAGGGAATGTGCGGAGCTGTCACTCCGGGTCGGCCAGCTGCCGCTCAATGGCGCTGCGGACCTTCTTAGCAGCTTCCTTCAGTCCTTCCTGCTGTCGGTGGACTTCCTTCATGATTCTGTTCTTGGCTCTGTCTTTGTCCAGTTCCAAAAATTCGCCGACGGACAGCTCTTCCACCCGCTTCGTGAGAGACAGGAAAGCACAACCGGGCGAGTGCTTCCGATGCTCCTCGGTGGGGTCGTCGCCGGGCTCCCAGCCTTCCAGCTCCTTGAAGCAGAAGAAACACTCGACCAAGTCGGGCTCGTTCTCCGTGGGGCAGTAGACGAAGCCGGCCGCGGCCATCCGCTCGGGGGTGCAGGCGCAGCCCTCCCGGAAGGGCCAGTGCTTGAAGGTGGAGAGCCGGTGGTCTTGAAGGTAGTGCTGCCAGGGCTTGGGCAACGACCGGGCAGCCATCGCACCGAGCGGTGCCTCGATTCAAACCCCAACCTCGGTGGTGGTCGGCCGCTGCCCAGAATCTGTTTGATCACAAGCAGCCCAGGTGACTCCTATACTCCTTCACGTTTGAGAAGTGCTGGCCGACAGGATCTCAGATGGAAAGGATTCCTCCTGCCAGCCCACAGGTAGCTCGTTCTCTTTCATTCAGCGGGGGAATGAACGCTAAGCTAGCTGTGTCATCCTGTGTCATCTTTGCAGTGTTATTATTCCTAAAGGACATTTATATATAGTCCTATATGGTCGCTGTACCTCCCCAGCAGTACGTTGGCTCAGTCCCATTTACAGCTGAGCTAAGGAGGCTCAGAGGTGCGGGAGTAGCCTGTAGAAGAGAGAGGTGAGCTCAGGTTTCTACGTCCATCGTGATTGGATTTCAAATTAGTGTAAGTGATACAAATAATAGCTAACATGCAATGCATGCCACGTACCAGGCCGTTATGTTAAATAGGAAATATATTATTTCAGATAATCCCTCTTATAATTCTAAGGTGAGGCTACTATGATTGTCACCATTTCACAAATGAGAAAACTACAGCATAGAAAGGTCATTACACTTGCTGAAGGCCCTGCAGCTGCTAAATAAATGATAGATCTCGGATTATAACTCCAGCCAGTATGATTTCAAGCCCGAGAGCTTACACGCGGGAGATTTAGCTCCCTCCAAGGGCTGTATAAATTCCGGGTATATATGCCAGTTTGAAACACTTAACTATGATTATAACCTACTTTGGAGTAAATCATTATTTTGAGCTTAAAATGAATAATTGTACCAGGACATTCTTCCCCAATGTTTAGTACCTTTTCTTAGTACCCGTATCAGTTTCCTAGGACAGCCGTAACGAAGTCCCACAAACTGAATGGCTTAACACGATAGAAATTTACCAGTTCAGGAGCCAAGATGTGTGAAATCCAGGCACCAGCAGGGCCAAGCTCCCTCTGAGATTTTGGGGACAGAATCCTTCCTGCTTCTTCCTAGTTTCTGATGGCTTGCTAGCCATCCTTGGCGTTCCTTGATTTGTAGCTGCATAACTCTAAGCTCTGCCCTTGTTTGCACATGGCCTTCTCCCCTCATGTTGGATTAAGGGCCCACTCTACTCTAGTGTGACCCCCAACAATTTAATTACATCTGTCATAACCCTATATCTGAATAAAGTCACATTCTGTGGCACTGGGAATTAGGACTTCAAGATTTTTATTTGTGGGAGGAGTGGGGGGGGGGGGCGGCCACAATTCAACCTATAACAGCATCTGATGAGGTAGAAACGTGGCCAGGTGTGTGGGTTCCAGAATCAGAATGCCAGGGTTCAAATCCTGACTCTGCCACATAAGCTGGGTGACTCAGAGCAAATTGCTTAGGCCAGTGATCGGCAAACTCATTAGTCAACAGAGCAAAATATCAACAGTACGACGATTGAAATTTCTTTTGAGAGCCAAATTTTTTAAACTTAAACTATATAGGTAGGTACATTGTTATTAAGTTAATTAGGGTACTCCTAAGGCTTAGGAAGAGCCACACTCAAGGGGCCAAAGAGCCGCATGTGGCTCGCGAGCCGCAGTTTGCCAAGCACAGGCTTAGACTATCTGACCTTCACTTTTCTCCTATGTCAATTAGGAGAAGCTCCGAGGGTTGTCATGAATTAATACACCTAAAGCACCTATCCAGAACAATGTTGTAGTAGAAACAGCTGGTGCCCCTCTGAGATCCCTTTACCACAGTGGTTCTCAACCTTGGCTGCACATTAGAATCACCTGGGAATCTTTTTAAAATCCTGATTTCTGGGCTCATCCTCCGGAAATTCTGTTTCTTTGTTATGGGGTGGGGCCACAACACAGTAACAAAGAAACAGAATTTCTGGAGGATGAGGCCCAGAAATAAAGATTTAAGAAGATTCCCAGGTGATTCTAATGTGCAGCCAAGGTTGAGAACCACTGCTCTAAAGCAATCAAACCACGAGCCACAGATTTTCCTCCTGCGAATAGCAATTTTAATAGCAGGTGTTTTAGGCCAGCGGTCGCCAACCGGTGGTCCGTGAGGTCCGACAGGTTGGCGACCTCTGGTTTAAGGAAACCTTGGGAGTATCGGTTGCCAACCGGTGGTCCGAGGACCACTGGTAGTCCATGAGGTACGAAAGGTTGGTGACCACTGTTGTAGGCCCTTCCTAGTAAGGAGAGTTGATAACTCCTAGAATATTTCCTTTACTTTTTTCTCAAGCCTGGGCTTAAAGTCTCCTCAAATCCTTTTACTTCTACCTGCCATCTGATGCTTTGTTGAGCTTCTGCCCCACCATCCATACCTCTACCCCATTCCTCAAGCCCCAGACAAATTCACACATATTATCCACACACTTCCTTCTGTTCACAAGATTTCGGTTTCTCTAGCATTCCATTCATGTCACCCAAGTTCCAATAAATCATAAAATGTGCATTTTCAGACCTACATTTAAGTCAAGGCATATGAGAATCTTGCTTGTCATAGACATTGGGAGGGTGTAATGGCTGTGTCATTTCTCATAGTTTATTTATAATGATGCCTTGGAAAGACCTTATTAATTGAGCTCCTAAACAATGCCTCTTTATTTCTCCTTCCTCATAGCCCAACCACTCATTAGATTACTCTAAATGACCATTTGGTAGCAACCTGTGGCAGATATCGGAATTACTTAACAAATCACAGGGGTTCTATGAAATTGCATAGGGAAAGGCTTTGCAAGTGAAACATCCACTAATGAACTCATCACTCACAGCAGTTCCCAATCAGGCAGCCTTCCCTGGTCAGCCCTCGCCTCTCCTCCATCCCCTTGTGTCACCCAGTGTCTTGGTGGGCGTGTGTCAGGCTCTTGATGATTTATGAAGGGTAGACGTCTGAAAAATTCAATGTAAGTCAGCTGCAAAGTAAACCTAGAAATTCTGCAAAGGGTGTAGGATTTCATGAAGTCAATGGAATGGATGTTAGAAGGCTGTCTGAATTGTGTGCATGCTGTTTGGCAAAACAGGATTGCAGAGTACCCTTAGTAGGTGAAGGATTAGAATATAAGATACTTAAGAGAGTCCTACGGGAAAAGTGAGGAAGACTACATATTTTTTTCAAAAATGACTCTCTTATTTGCTCTTGCTGTGAAAGTTAAATATGAAATTAAGAATGCCCCATTGTGCAATCACATAATTGTGTGGAAAATGATGCCCAAGGAATCAATACCTGATTTATTTTTTGCTCTGGAATAATAATGACCTAAAGTTGGTTAAATATAAGCCCAAAGAAATCAATTTCTATAAATTTTCATTTTAGTTTTTAATGGAGGCCCCCAATAAACCTGTTTGTCACTGTTTACTGTGACATTTGCTTTTAAGTAGATTTATTCCCTAGAGGTCAAGGTCAATTACCCTTGGTGACCAGAGAACCTGCCCACAGGAAGCTTATGGTTTTATTGGGGAGGTTTTCCTAACACAATGGGGACAGGACAGTGAGGAGGGAGAGGATCCCTTTGCCAGGTTGCAACTATGGTTCAGCTGGGGCAGGAGGGGATGGGAAAGGAACATGGAAATGTCTTCCACATGCAGTCAAGATCGGCAGAATCCTTAGTCTGGTCCTGCCTCACTTTCTTTGGCTTCCAAGATGACTCCCCTTTGACACAAACCTTCCTGCCTGCTGCTGGCAGGAACTTGTTGACAAAGCTCTTTTGTCTTGCTTCCTGAGGGAGCTCATGAAAAAGCATGTTGGGAATTCAGCAAACCGCGGGGGCTCTAACTGCTCCTGAATGAGACGGAATTAGAAAAATTGAAAACTTAATTTTCCATTAGTGTACATTCAGGCAGGAGTGGGAGGGATCAAGGGGTGGCAGCTTGTTTGGTTAACACGCTTTTAAGAAGACATGCTTGCAAGCTATTAGTTAGCTTCCTCCTTCCCTCCCCTTCCCACCGCTCTAAGTGCTCCTAGCTCTTTAAAATGGACTCAGATGCAGGTGGCAGCAGCCACAGCCACTGGCAGTGGGATGCAGCCTGTCATCTCTGAGACTGGCTTGTGGGTGTCACCCTTGCTGTGGACCCTCTGAGGCCACAGGTGAGTTTGCCACCTCTAAACATGCGTGCCCTTCTAATGGCTTTAAAAAACACATTCAGATAAACATTTTTGTTCTCTCTCCAACATATTTGACATAGTATGAGACTCACTATTAGGCAAACATATTTAGTATAGGTTCAAAATCTGGGGTTTGTGGTGAGAGAGTGGGGTTGAGGTGAAGAGGGTGAATGTTACAAGGGATGGATATGGAGTTGGGTATAGGTGGTGGCAGAGGCTGCCACCGATCAGGGACACGAATGGTTTTATGTGTCCTCTGGTGTCCTTCCTTCCTGGTTTTACTCAGCTCTCACCCTTCTCTCTGTCTTTCTCCCTTTTCCCTTTCCCTCATCAGACTACTTTACCAGGCTCAGAGTGCTATGGCAACCACAGCCTGTTCCCTCGGTGAGCCCTGTCTTCTCCCAACACTTTGGTCCGGCAATGAGTTAACTGTGGAGGTGCACATATCCAAAGTGCTGCCTCCACGAACATGTGAGCACGTAATGTAGTGTGTTTCCAAGCACTCAAACAGAAAATCATTAATTCAATCAGCAGAGCAATAACTTCATCAGGAACTTCTTTCTGTCATAAGTAGGCTGGAGTAAGTGTGCGGCAGTGATTAAACATGGCATTTCAGACGCCACAGCAAGGCTGCTGTCTTCTTGGCAGGTGCTTGTCATCTTTTCATGTTCCTTCCAACTCCACTCCGATCCAGCAAAGCTGGCTGCGAATGTTGGGAGCAAGTGTTTCATTTTTATAACAGACATGGCCACTGGCTCCGCAGATCTGTCACTAGGGTTTTCCTGACTTCTTCGTCGACCTTGGCTCACATCCCAGCCCCAAGCTCCTGGTGACATCTGCTCCCTACAGATTGCCCTGAACAAGTACCAAGTGCCTTTACCTAAGGCTCTCTCTCTCAGGGAGTGCAATCCTAGGTTAATGTCTGCAACCCTTTCTCAAAGGCACCAGTGTCTTCAGCCATCACTGGTGAAATCCTTCCCAAGGTTAAACTCCTCTCCAGAGAAGTGATCACCACACACTGTTTCTTCATTAGTCTTATCACGCCAACGAGCCACTCTTGTTAATCCTCTTTCTCTGCCAACCGAGCTGTGGGCTTCCAGCCAGTTTCCAAGAAGTGTTGGGTTTAATTGGAGACAGGATGAGAATGAGAAAAATTAGCGGCTTAAATGCTAACACAAGTTTCCAGACTAACAAAAGGAGAATGGGAAGACGTTTTGAAAAACAACTTCTGTTAGACAAATACCATGAATCCTGAGAGCTCAGAAGCAATTGACTTACAGAAATGAAACTGAAAACTAGGGTTTCAGGGTTTGGAGGGGGTCTTCTAAGTCTTGTAATGCTTTTATTTTATGAATGGGGAAGCTCGGACTTAAAGAGGCTAAAGGGCCTGCCCATGTAACTCCCTAGGGAATGGTAGAGAAAGGTCTCTAGCCCAAAGCCTGACACCCTTCCTGTTGCCTGCTCTATGCAATACACCACGAAGCCTGTCTCTTCTTTCCTTTTGTGAAAGCAATTGAAAAGGTTTTTGGTGAAGATGTCAAAGCTCATCTACTTAATGATTTTTAAGGATACCAGTACGCTTCTTCCTGGGTTTGAGGGGCATATCAGTCAGAGCTGTTTGGATTACAAGGGAAAGAGATACAACTTGTCCAGAAAGAGAAGTTATTAGCCCATGGAATCTAAGGGAGGTTGACTTAGCAAATCATAGAAATCTTGGATACAGGAGAGATTAGAACAGCTGTGGGCAAACTACGGCCCGCGGGCCGGATCCAGCCTGTTTGAAATGAATAAAACTAAAAAAAAAAAAAAAAGACCGTACCCTTTTATGTAATGATGTTTACTTTGAATTTATATTAGTTCACACAAACACTCCATCCATGCTTTTGTTCCAGACCTCCGGTCCAGTTTAAGAATCCACTGTGGCCCTTGAGTCAAAAAGTTTGCCCACCCCTGGATTGGAACAAGGACTGGAGTATCACTAGATCTTTATTTTTCACTGTGTCACCTGTATTCTTTTCTCACTGAAGATTGCTTTGTTTTCTTTCTTTTCACAGTGATGGAAACTATTGCTAGCAACAGCTCTAACTTTTTTGTCTTATAACTCCTATCATTGGAGAGGATTTAATCACACATCTGTGGCTTTCGTACTTGGAAAGTATCTGATTGACTGGAGGTGATGGCTTCCCTGAGCGAATCAATTATAGTCAAATGGATGGGATATTATCACGGGCTCAGTTTGAGTCTGGGGCCCGACCCAGGATGAGTTACTAGTGGTTATGGGATTGGGATCTATAAGCATGTGGTTCCTCCTATATGATTATCATGGTTAGAGTTTGTATGTGAGGATGACATTTCCATCAGAAAATAGGTGCTGGGTCAAGAAAATGACAGCAATCCCACTAAAAGGGTTAACTTGTCTCTTCTCATTTAATGAATTCTATTTCATCTTAATGTTCACCTCTATGTAGATTCTGAGATGGAGCTTAATTTAAGGGGCAAATTTCTAGTTTTTGAGTATTTAAACCATCCTTCTAATTATAAGGCAATAGAAGTTGAGAAACATAATAGAAAAAAATGCTAGCTTAATGCATCTCATTGGCTTGGTCAAATTTGAAAGGAAAAAAATTTGAAAGGGAGAAGCATAAATTTATACTCTGCTATAGTTTAATTAATTCAATACTTGGATTTAAGAATGATAGTATATTTTTTACTGATGAGTTTGTTCATCATTTGTGGCCATGTACCCCAGTTCTGGTTATAAGCCCTTCTGTTGATCTAACCTAGAGTAGCCTAAAGTCTCAAAGTGACATTCAAATCTTTACCTCATTGGTGGGATGTTGGAACGCATTTTTTTTCTATTTATAGTGACTCCTGGGTATAGCATTATCATAAAGTGAACATGAGTTATTGTTACAATGAGACTATAAACCTTCTATTCCTTCTCCATCTTTGCATTTGTAGATTTCCTGATACAAGGGGGTGTTCTGGCTCCAGTAATTATTTTATTTTATTTTTTTAAAATATATTTTTATTGATTTTTTTACAGAGAGGAAGGGAGAGGGATAGAGAGTTAGAAACATCGATGAGAGAGAAAGATCAACCAGCTGCCTCCTGCACACCTCCTACTGGGGATGTGCCTGCAACCAAGGTATATGCCCTTGACCGGAATCAAACCTGGGACCTTTCAGTCCGCAGGCTGACACTCTATCCACCGAGCCAAACCGGTTTTGGCTCCAGTAATTATTTTATCCCTTTCATGGGTGAAGGCACAATTAGATCAGCAATCAATAGAATAATCATCATAATAACATCAACTATTATTGAGTGCTTACAATATGCCACTTTTAGTTTTACATGTTTTAACCTAATTGATCCTCATAACACCTCTAGGAGTTTAATACAATTAAATATTATTCCTCCTTTATAGATGGAGTTAATAACACAGATAGGTTAAATCACTTGCTCAAGGTCTCACAGCTAGAAAGTGGCAGAGTTGGGACTTGAATCTGGGCCATCTGGATTTTTGGTATGTATATTAAGCTATCATGCTATTCCATTTGTAAAGTGGCTAGACATTTGTATGGGACTAAAGGAATTTTTGAAAAGTCTCAGCTACTTTACCAACCTGTTGAATAATGACCTTGAATTATTTAATTCAAAGAATCACTTTTACTCTTAAAAATGCAACTACTCCTGGCAAGAACATTCTATTAATTTTGATTAGTAAGTTACCCTTAATTTCAATGACCATTTATTAAGTGCCTATTGTTTGCTCTAACATTTACTCACTACATTAGCACCATGAGGTGGGTGGTATAATCTCTATTTTCCAGGCAAGGAAACTGCTAGTAGAGACTTAGCTAGGTAATGTCGATTGCCAAAGTTATCTGGAAACAAAGTGGGCAAGCCAGTATTTGAACCAGGACGGCCTCATTACAACCCGTGTGCTCTCTGTAATACTTGCAAATGAAATGAATCTGTCAGATGTTTGCTGGTTGGCAGATCAGCTTTTAATAGGGAAGGAAGGTGGAAAGTGCATGGCCTTGTGTCCTTGCAGGGGTACAAGTGGGATCCCTTGAAGGATGGGCAGGGATTGGTGTACAAAGGAAAAAAGGGCGGATGTGAGAAGCTATCTTAGAACATTTCAGTTCTCTCATTTTTCTGCCCGGGGAGCAGGGAAACAGTTACTTAGCTAACGTTTGGGAAGGCTCTGGCAAATAGGGTGTTAATATTCAGTGTAGTCACAATTATGCTGTACCTACCAATTATGGGAAAACTCATCATTTTACGGTAATGTAATTACACTAAACAGCACCAGTCATGTCAGTGCGAAGACTGGGGCAGCCTCTAATTATCCGCTGTACCCAGACACCTCAGCCTGGATCAGGAATAATTGGCGTAATGCATTTTTGCATTTCAGGGTTGGCCCCAGTTTTCCTCTGGAAAGATTTTCTTGCTTTCTGATCCTCCCTTGTGTGTGTAATTCAGCTGTGTTTGTGATCTGGAAGCAGATGTGATGTTAACATCTCCAGTCTAGGTGTGACAGCATGTTTCCAAACTAGAAAGGATTTGGGAGGTATGCTTCTCTTATAGGTGGCGAACTCTTTGAGGGTCCAAACTACCTTTTTTCTTCTTTTCTCTCACCATCTCATGGGGCAGAGAATGAGGATAGCTAACTTATCCTCCATGTCTCCCGTATGCCAGGGGCTGTGCTAGGTACTTTGCATATGTTTTACTATGAATTCCCAAAACAACTCTATAAAGGAGATATCAAAATCCCCACTTAATAGAAGAGAGAGCTAAGTTTTCCAGAGAGCTGAAGCAACTTGCCCAAAGCCATAGAATTAACAAGTAGAACAGCCAGATTCATTTTTTCCCCAAAGCCTGTGCTCTTTCTACTCCTTCCCAGGAGGTGACTAATAAATATTTATTAAATAAAGATGGAGGAGGCCAAATCATTGGCATGAGAGGATGGTCCTTAACTTCCTGGTCTATTTATTACATGAACTTCTTCAGAATTAGATCTCTAGAAAACTGCTTTCTCCTTCTTACCTGACAACTCAGATCCAATTTCTTTTTTAGTATTTGGAGAGTGTCTCCTAGTGATTGATGTGTGTGTGTGTGTGTGTGTGTGTGTGTGTGTGTGTATGTATGTGTGTACATTTAAAAAATCATTCAATTGGCCCTGACCGGTTTGGCTCAGTGGACAGAGCGTCGGCCTGCGGACTCAAGGGTTCCGGGTTCGATTCCAGTCAAGGGCATGTACCTTGGTTGCGGGCACATCCCCAGTGGGGAGTGTGCAGGAGGCAGCTGATCGATGTTTATCTCTCATCGATGTTTCTAACTCTCCATCCCTCTCCCTTCCTCTCTGTAAAAAAATCAATAAAATGTATTTTAAAAAATCAATCAGTTATAAAGTTAATCTGAATGAATACCCATGGGGAAGACCCAGGTCTTAGAAGGAAACACTGAGCTACTGTGAAGTGAAGAGGCTCAAAGGTATGATAAAGCTAAAAATGGTCTTATTTTTCTTCCTCTTTTTGATATCTGGATTTGGTAGTGATCTGATTTAAAAATGAGGGGAGCGCAGCAGATGGTATGATTTAGATTCACATATAAAATGCTTTTCCCAAGAGATTTAGAGGCTCTGGTAGGGTTTTAAAATTATAATAGCTGTGATTATTGTGTCATATTTTATAGACAGTGTTTTGGACATTCCTGATTGATTCCTTCTCACCTGAAAGCAGGAGAGGCAAGAATAGGCACCCCCATTTAAGAGACGGGGAAATGGTAATGGAGGAGATGATTAAAAAACAGATTTACCTTGGGAGGCATCCGCACAGGTCACTGAGGCTCTGAGAGCCCAGCCGGATGGAATTCAGTTCGCCCTCAACAGAAACAGATATTATTGGCGTGGAGGTCGGTAACTGACATGCACCGGCAGTGGGATTTAGCGCTTCCTGCTGACTGACGGGCCTCACCTTTTCAAATGAATTTTCTTTGCTTATCTAGAGTCTCCTCAGAGACGCTTCTCTTGGTCTCTGTGGAGTAAGAGAAGTTAGAACTTTCTGTTTGGAACTTATGATAGTCAGTCAACCTGCAACTGGGCTTCTTAATTCATATCTGGAAGAGAGAGCTTTTACTCTGGAAAACCCTGCAGGCATTTCACGGACAGGCTACATCAGGACGCTGGGAAGTGCCTACTCTTCCACCAGGAGAAGCTGAGGAGGGAGGGGTAGGGCTGGAACCTGGAGCAGAAGGAATTTCAGGAAAATCCAAAGCATCAAAACGACATGTTGGGCATGCTACCAGCACTGCTGTGGACCCCGGAAAACCCCAATATCCAGCTATTGGCATACAATTTTCAAAGTGAACCAAATTTCCTCTACAGTTTGATCTTAACTGTTGCCTGCCTAATTAAAAAATTTTATTAACTCCTTTTTATCCTCAAAGTAATCAATGCTTATAATAAAACTCCATCACGGGATGTAAAGGAAAAGGAAAAGACCTGTTCTTCCCATGCCTCCATCACAGTCTTTAGGACTGACAACTGTGGATAGCTTCTACCTCCCCATGACTATTTTGTCACTATCCTTTTGTACTTCCTGATCTCTTCAGCTTTTTAACCCAGTCCCCTAATCCCCTTTCCCCTCTACAAATCATCAGTTTGTTCTCTGTATCTGTGAGTGTTTCCATTTTGTTTATGTTGTTTTTTAGATTTCGCATGGAAGTGAAATCATATATTAGTCTTTGTCTGATTTCCATCCATGCAATTGCAAATGGTAAGATCTCATTCTTTTTTATGGCTGAGTAATATTCCATTGTATATATGTACCACCTCTTCTTTGTCCCTTCATCTATCTACAGACACTAAGGTTTCTTCCATGTCTTGGCTACTGTAAATTATACTGCAATAAACATAGGGTGCATATATTTTTTTTCAAATTTGTGTTTTGGATTTCTTCAGATAAATAGCCCAAAGTGAAACTGCTGGGTTATATGGTAGTTCTAGTTTTAATTTTCTGAGGAACCACCATACTGTTTTCCACAGTGATTACACCAACCTGTATTCCCATCAACAGTGCATGAGGGTTCACTTTTTTTTTTTGCCTGTTTCAAAGTTTATTTTGTTAATTACATTTCTAATTCTTTTAAGTTAAGAGTTAAAAAAAAAACCCACTCAAAACAACACAATTAATAAAGCCCTATGTGGTTTACAATCACATAGCAAAACACAACCTCAGATTCCTGTTATCAGTTGAAATCTCCAGGCTTTCTCTATAGTGTATTATTATTAAAAAAACACACACCCGGCCGGCATTGCTTAGTGGTTAGAGCATCAGCTTGTACACCAAAGGGTCTTGGGTCTGATTTCTAGTCAAGGGTATGTGCTTGGGTTGTGGATTTGCTCCCTGCCCCTGGTCGGGGTGCATGAAGGAGACAACCAATCAGTGTGTCTCTCTCACATTGATGTTTCTCTCTCTCCTTCTCTCTTTCTACCTCTCTCCCTCCCTCTCTACGAGGTTTCACTTTTATCCATGTCCGCATCAACACACGTTGTTTGTTGACTTTTTGATAATGGCTATTGCGCTAGAATGATTTAATGTTGCTCTATGGTTTGCCTATAATTCTTGGGAAAGGATAAGCATTGGATGCCTAGCTGGGTTACTCCATGAGGCAGGTAAAAGAAGGAAATATTGGAGTGATTGACTGTAGAGCAAGAGGAATAGAGGAAGCATGAGATGTTAAAGAATGGCCACCAGGAGGAGCTGATCAGGGCTGTAGGGAGTTACAATTTATGAAAGACTGGAAAGCTATGGAGCTTGAGAAGGGGAGCAAAGGCGTGAAGCAGGGAAGAGAGGAGATGGTTCTGGGAGATTGCCAAGGAGAAGGAAGATGAGGGGGCCAGAAAGCATTAACTTGGGGAAATGTTAGGGGCTGGTGTTGGAAAGGTGGCTTGGCCTAAAGAGGCTGCAAGGTCTGGGATTTGATTTTCTAATGAGAAAGAGAAGTGGAGAGAGAGGAAAACAGAGACATATATAGAGAGGCAAAAAAAGGGATGAAGAGAGAAAGAGATACACAGATCAAGAGAGAAAAAGAGAAAGATAGAAGGAGGGGAGATGGAGAGAGAAGGAGAAAGGAGAGAGGGAGAGAGAATGAGAATAAAAGCAAGACAAGAAGAGACAAAAAATAACGAAGACTAAGACAGACACAGACAGAGAGAGGACTTCAACTGCTCTGATGAGGCAAAAGTGTGAGGGAATCAGGAAATAAAGCCTATTAATAACTTGATTAAAGAGTGGGAGTCCCCCTTTGCTGTCATCTCCTAAAGAAGGGTGTGCCCTTGGCCTTTGGCTACCTCTTGGCCCTCCACACACAGAAGTTACATACTCTTACTCTCCAACTGACTGACTACATAGACCTCAGGCTACCAAGACACAAACAAAATAGAGGCACTTTCTAAAGATGAGAGAAATAAAGCCTTGGGCATAAGAAGGAAGCAGGCCAGCCAGCCAGCCAGCCAGCAAACACTTGTTCTTTTGATGAAGGTGGCAGGAAGACCACTGTTTTGAAAATACCCCCGGCACCCTGGGTGATGTTGTCCTGGGTTTTTTGTTTTTGTCATTGTTTTTAAATTAAAACCCGTTATTAAGGCAGAGAGGTTCCTTCTCTCTGGGCATAGGTTGGGATGCGGATCTTCCTGTTAGATTTTGGGAGTTCAGCTTCTTTCTTATGCTTCAGCTAATAAATGTCTACCTTTTTGCCACTCAATAAAGTGACAAATCAGCAACAATGTGAACAGGGAAAGTCCAGCGCTTTATTTCATTAAAACGTGGCAGGACCCAATGGGAATGGAGATCTGGCTACTCCCAGGTTTGGTGAGTGGGTAAAATGTCCTGCCCAACTTTCCCCCTGGTGACTCCGTGAACCAGCCTGCAACCTTGTCTGTCCCAGCTGGAAACAGAGCTGCTCTGAGTTTGGGGACAGTGGCACCAACCTGCTTTCCAAGCAGCCATGGAGAGATGTGTCTTTCATCACCACACTTCTTCTACCAGAGGAAGAATGGTGAACGTTTGTAAAGTAGCCCATTCGTGATTTTATGAAAGTGAGCACTTCAGATTGGAAAGCTTGTGTCGTTTAGGCGTATTCCTAAGAGTGGATGCAAACTATTAGATCTAATCTTCCAAGGGCAGCAGACTCCCAAAAGACCAGCAAACACAGATAAACACAACAAATATTTATATTTTTGGCCTGAACATGGTGAAGGCTATTTTGTTTTCCACGGACCAGAAATCAGCTAAAGAAACAGGCCTTGTAGCCATTCACATTTTTGTATCTTCAATTTCTATTATCAATTAAAAGATAGTAAACTCTTATCCTGAATAGAAGTGCAATTAGAGCCAATAATGAAATCATCAAGTACTGCTGAGGCGGAACTTGGCAATAATTAGTTTTTTGATACATAAATACAATTTCCAAATGCAATTTGTCCCTAAACTCAGACTGCTGATTCAATTCACCGTGTTTGCTATTACAAGGGAATGTGCAGTGAGGTGTGTTTCAATTCCTCAGGGCTGCGTCTCTCCATGGAGAATGAAGTGAGTTGGCTAATATCTGAAATTTCGGTTGGACATGGAGAGGAGATGTTGTGTGGCTCCCCTGCGGACTGGGAGTGGATGGTGTCCCCTCAGGATCTCATTGGCATGTGAATCACTTGAATCAACCTGCCTTCCAAATGGCTATGGAGAAGTGTATCTTCCATGGCCTCATTTTCTATATCCATCAGGAGGGCAAGCTGGTCCTTTCTGCTTGTCCTTTTTCTATGTCTAGCTGTCTCTCTTCCCCATCTGTCTCTTCCTAAGACTGCCTCTTCATTTACTTAAGTGTTTATTTGTTCAATATTTACTGTGGGTCTACTCTACTGTATTAGGTTCTGGGATACAGAAGGAGAGAAAGTTGACACAGTTCCTGTCCACCAAAGACTGTTAGTCTAGTGTTCAACATGAAAGGAATGTTTGTTCATACTATTGTTGTAGTGCTGTGAAGGGTCCTGTGAGAGTGTGAAATGAGAGCTCTATCGTAGTCTGGGGGTTCAAGGAAGACATCCCTGAGGAATTGACTGTACTGCTGTGATCTGAAATATGACTAGGACTTAGGCAGAGAACTTAGAGGGAACAGCCAGGTGGAGAGAATCCCAGAAGGAAATTTCCTGCAGTAGAGAAACAGAGAGAATGCCAGCGAGGCGGGAGCAGAGAAAGACGCAGGCAAGGGGGCGGGTGGGTGAGATGAGGCTGCATCTAGAGAAGGGCCGGATCACTCAGGGCCATGTAGTTGGGTCTCTCTGTTATGGCAACTTGTTCAAGGTTGTTCAAACCTGTTCAAACCTGTTCAAGGTTTTAGGTTAGGAGTTCTTTGAAAATTTTAAAAACCTTCAAAGGAGGAGCAATATGATCCTTATCTCTAGTCACCAGGCTCCCCTAAAATCCAATAGCAATGTATCTCAATCTGATTTGGTCATTCTTCAGGTCATTCTTCTACCACCTCTCAACATTTTCAGAGATTCCAGCTGGGAGGGAAGGATAGCCAGTGGCAGACCCTCCATTAGTAACTTGTGATGTCAGAATTTCAGTGCTTTAGTGCTATGAAGCCCTAGCAACCATAATTAAAAGTTCTTCAGGCAAAGGTTAAAGATACATGCTGTGGATTCATCAGATAAAAAAAAATCCCAGCTTCTGTGTGAATGAATATATTTGATAAGTGTTGGCAGAGTGTGATATTTCCTCCTTGCTGTCTTTTTGTCCTCAATCCACTAAAAAAGTACTCAGATCATTGCTCTATTTTCACCTCTTAAGCTTTGGTCTATGGGGGGCCTTAAGATTGCCTTTAGGTTCTTTCTGCAAAATTCCAGAGTGAAGTATCTATTGACTAAATTTTCTAATGAATGGAAACTGTACCTTCAGTTGCCCCAGTGTGTTGGTTAAAAGAGGGTAGGTTGCCGTAACAGAGAGGCCCAACAACATAGCAGTTCAAAGAACAAAAAAAGTTGATTTCTCTTTCACATAGCATTCACGATATGAGCAATTGAAGTCATGAGAAAACTCTGCTTATCTGAGATTCCAAGATAAGCAGAGATTCCAAGTTCCTCACAAGTCATTACTCCTCTATCTCTCGGGACAGTGTCATCAGTGGCATAAAGGATGCTAGATTGTTGCTCCATCGACATTTCAGCTGATGCTAAGGTGGACTAGAACCTCCCAGAAGACATTCCCAGATATCTTAAATAATACACATCACTCTGTTCACATCAATTGGTAAAAACTTAGTTCATAATAAAACTTAGTCACCCATGATCACACCCAATTTCAAAGACTATGAAATGTAATTTACATGGCTGGTTACAATTCTATTACTATAGAAAAAGGAAGCGTGGGTATTGATGGACAGCTTAGATTCTTCACCACGCACAGTGTGGCAGATTGATTGCAAAATGGCCCCAGTCCTTCTCATCTCCCTCTGTCCACCCTCTTTGCAATGTGACATTGAAGCTCCTCCCATCAAGAGATGGAGTCTGTTTTCCATCCCTCGAATTGGGTTAGGCTTGTGTTTGCTTTAGTTAATAGAATATGGTAAAAGTGGCAGTGTGCCAGTCTATGCCTGAGCCTCAAGAGAGTTTGTGCACTCTCCTGGACCCCCGTCTCCACCACTAAGGCCATCCTAGACAAACTCAGATTGCTGGTTGATTCCCAAAAGTATGAGAAAGTCAACCCAAGGGCCACAGAGCTGCCTACCCAGCCCATAGTTGCATCAGTGTGTCCAACTGAGACAAAAAAAATCTACTCAGGCAACCCATAGACCCGTGGGTAGTAATAAATACTTACTGTTTTAAGCCACCAGGTTTTGAGTGTTTTTTTTTTAGCTGTTTTCTTACTGTCTTTATGTAGCCTGTGGATTAGTTAGAAAGGAAAGCGAATGGACATGATGCCAATATAAAAGAATATTAAACGAGAAGTTTTGATTGAAGTAATGAGATAAGATAATGTAGTTACCCAAAATAGGCTATGATCTAGACCAACCAGTAAAAAGTTCAAATTAGGAGTCCCATAAATTTAGCATTTACTAGGTTGAGGGCCTAAAAATATATTGAACAAAGACAGGGAAATAAATTGCAAGGATTCTTTTCTTAGAGATTATTCTCCGAGAGAGGCTGTAGTGGAGTATCTGCTTCTTCCCTCAGGTCTAGTGCAAGAGACCTCAACTGGATGATTTGGACAGCTTGACACATGTTCTCTGAAGTTGGAGGGCACAATGGATTAGTTAATATCTGCCTTGATCTTCCCCAGGAAATCCTGAACACAAGAGGTAAGTGGTGAGTGCTTTGGTATAGTAGTCTGGAAACTTATTGTATTTTGTGATTGGTATATAATCCCAAAGTTTTAAAAGGAAACATATATGGGAGTGTTTGCCCCACACATGTGTCCATATTCCACCCTCTCCCATACCCCCATGGACTTGGTAAGCGAGAGAGAAGTATAAGGTAACCTTAGGTTTCATCAAAAGGGGCCTTCTAGATGGCAACTGTATCTGGATAGAAAGGAAGCTGAAAGTAGATGCTGGGTTTATGTGATAGCATCGGAAGGAAATAGAATATATTTGCTTAGATCAGTGGTTCTCAGCCAGGGGTGATTTTGCCCTCCAGCAGACATTTAGCAATGTCTGGAGACATTTTTGGTTACAGCTTGCGGAGATGCTACTGGCATCTAATGGGTAGAGGGGCAAAGGTGCAGCTAAACATCATCCAATGCATAGGAAAGTTCTTCACAACAAAGAATTACTCACTCCAAATGTTGATAGTGCTAATATACAAAACTCTGGCTTAGGTCAAAGTGATGTTGGGGGTATGTGAAGAATGAACAAAAAAGCAACTGTGAGAGAAAGTCAGCTTTAAGCATGCGGTAGGCTCAGAGAGCACAGAGCCATCAAGGTGCAAGCCAATCATGTAAAGGCATCTCTGACTTCTAACCTCTCCTGGCTGCCCCATTTCTACCTTCCACTTCCCAACCCCCAGCACCAATGTGATGGAGTCAGCAACCTCAATTATGAAGAAGAGGAAGCAGATGGAAGTGTTATGTGGAGAAGGAGATAAGAAAGACCACGGCCCCTTTTTATTGATGGTGGCAGCAGGCAAAGGCAGATTCATAGTTAAAATTGGGTTTGGATTTTGAAATACTGCACAGGACAGGACATTTGAATTATTGAGTGGACAGTGTTTACAGTTGAATGTAACCCTAGGACTCCTTGGAATGAGCAGAAAAATCTTGGGATCTACTTACACTTTTATCTAGAGCATTCTAATGGGATTTTGAGATGAAAAATACAATAAAGTTGCCAATTACATTCCTGGGTCCTGCTTATGTGCCCATTACCCGAACAGTTACTGAACAGCCACTGTAAAAGCTGGGAGTGGTAATATATATTACCTAATTTAATCACTAAAATTAAGGAGAGCATTTATTTTTCTCTTAGTGTTTGAAGCAGAATGATTATGTTTTACGTCACAGGGAGGAAACTAGGGCTTAGAGATGTGGAGAAACTTGACCATGTCACACATCAAGGAAGGGTTGGGTGGTGGGCCTGGGGTGTGTGGAAGTGTAGGAAGTGTTTCTAGAGACATCCATCTTGTTGAAACAGTCATTTCCAAAATCCTGCTGTCCTAGGCTTAGAGTGCAGCAATCCCCAAAACTGGACCCAGATGTGTAGCAATATATTACATTTTCATGTCAATGTGGGCAGCTAAGAGGAAGAGAGCAAGAGTTTTGATCATACTGCATATCAACTGACTCCAAGAAATCATTTAGAACCAATATTTTTGAGGTATGTGCATCTGGAGAGAGGAGTCCAGAACTAAGTTCCATTCCAAAGGTGTCTTTTTGTAGCTGGTTGAGTTAGCCAAGTGTGTGTCCTCTCCCTCTGCGGGCTGACTGAAAGACTTCTTCATGACACTTACAAACCTGTGTTACAGCCTGTGTCACATTATCTTATAAGAATTATTTCCCATGTGGTTTTTTTTTCTTGCCAGGTAGGTAAGCTCCTTTAATCTGAGGCTTTTTTGCTTTATTCGATTTTATATCTGGTAGCAACAAATACATAGTAGATATTTAATGTGTGGAATAAATAATTTATTGAGTTAAGATCCTTACCTTCAAGGAGCTTAAGGTATACACTGGGGAAACATAAAAAAAGGAAGTTATAACATAGTATGAATGATATAATTTTTATTTTGAGATACATATATGTAAGTACATGGACCAAAAATAATACCCGAAGAACTCTGCATCAAATGGTTAACAGTGGCTACCTTTGTGAGGTCAAATGATAGGGGACGTTTTCTTTCTGTGTTATGTATTTCTAGAAGTAAACAGAAATCTTTTAGTCATTTAGTATTTAGTCAGGGAAAATAATAAGGTATAAATAAAAGAAATGAAATACTAATCATGCTAAGTTGTATATAAGTTTTAAAATGAATGCAGCATGTAGCCAGCATAATTGGAGTCCAGAGGGCGTGTCAGACCATGGACTGGGGTGGTCATGGAAACTTCTAGAAGCATTTTGAATCTTGCTCATTATTCAGGGCTTTGAAATAGATTTCTGAAAGGCATTTGGATCTTGATCTTTCCATTTGAACTGGCCGTGGAGGATCTTGTTGCTTTTAGATAAGCCAATGCCATCTGTTTTTGGAAGCTGGCACTCACACCTGCTTGCTAATTTGGATTTCTAAACCACTTTAAAAATGAATGGCTTTATAAAAGGTCTTCAAGTGCTTCTTAAGAGTTTAATATCATATTTATAAACTCAGTTCATATTGCGTTCCGGCATATTGCAAATAATTTACGGTGTTGTCCTGCTCAGAGCATAAGTAATGTGGAACCACAGCTGTGCAGATAACTTTTCCTATCAGTGGATGATAAACTATAAGTGGCCCCATTTGGATGCAGGGAAATCATCCAGATTTTAAAGCTGCATTGGTGCAAGGGGGAGGGATATTCTATAGCCGTGGCTTCTCTTACCTGGAAATCACTGCAATAGTAATAAATACAGCCAGCCTCATTGCTACTGGTTATTATACCTAGAAAGAGTGAGCTGGTCGTGAAGTTTATGGCCCTTTGGTCTGCTTCACGAACACTTTCCTGAGAAGTTGCTAAATAGTTTGGAAAGTGGGTCAGCCAGCCCAGGGGTCCTGAGGTCAAGAGGCAAGATCTGGAATGGCCCAATAGTTGGACTAACGTTTTGCATCTGGGTCAGTTGCTCCAAAAGGATGAAATGCCTAATGGGTATGTTTATGTCTTTTACTTGTGCCTCAACATCTCTTTAGTAATTTCTTAGCGTATTTCAGGATCCTGGAAATCAGCTGTTCTTCCCTAACAAACCAGGTGTGAGATTCTTGCTTTTAAGGTCACATTTCTAGTGCAAGAGTCAGTCTACCTGCATCTTGAGAGTCGTAATTACTTTGACTCATTTTGCATCTTTCGAGATGAAGTACCAAAGGTATTTGATGTTAAATTTATTTTTATTTTCAAAACTTTAAAATATGTTTTTATTGATTTTAGAGAGAGAGAGGAAGGGAACACGGATGAGAGAGAAACATTGATCAGCTGCTTCCTGCCCACCCCTTACTGGGGATCAAGCCCATAACCCACTCATATGCCCTAACTGGGAATCAAACCAGGGAAATCTTGGTTCATAGGCTGGTGCTCAACCACGGAATCACATTGGCTGGGCTGATGTCACATTTAAATTAGAAACCCAGGTGAAAATTTCACACATTGCTTCGTTCAGCTAAGTTGAGACTGAGTCTCAAATTTTATTCATTTTTGTCAAACGTTAATTAATGAGTACCTATAATGTGCTAAGGGATTAAATGTTAAAAAAAAGTAAACAAACATGTCTTTTGTGTATCCTGTTCTCTCAGCCTAGAATTCCCACCCCATTCATGAACTTGGTACTTGGATATCATATCCAGGGCAAATATAACCACTTACTTTTATTTTAAAATTGTGTCCTGAAGGGTCCTAGTTTCTGATGAAGTGCTCCAGGAACCACCATAGAAGGCAGGAGAGAAAAACCAGGATTCTAGAGAAGATTCTGGGTTGGCTTGTCCCAATCATCAACCAGGGCAGCTCTATTTTATATTTGTAGTTTCTGATAGATTTTAGCTTATTGTTTAGGCACTTATTCATTTGCTTCCTCCTTTTGTCTCCATGCAAGAAGCGTTACCTACACATTGATGTTAGGCTCAGCTATATGATTTACTTTTGTCAGTGGAATGTAGGTAGAAATGACAAGGTGCCTTTTCTGAGGCTAGGCCCTAAAGAGACATTGCTCTTTATCAGCCACAGGAAGAATATGACCCAGGTAGATTATGATCCTCAGAGTGAGACACATGAGGCATGTTAAAATAAACACTTATTATTGTATGACACTGATATGTTTGTGGTTATTTATAAGGCAACAGCAAGTGATTTATACAAACATTTGGCTAAGATCTCATTTGGTATAAGAGTTTGTTCATTAGCTCGCTCATTCATTCATTCATTCAAAAAGTATTGAGTGCTCTCTATATATCAGGCAGGATACCACCAGAAGAAGTGGTTTTTAATATCTATTGGCTTTCTTCATCTCCCAGACGCCTACTCTTTACACTTAATATAAAGAAGTTTATGGTTATTTATGATACATAGACTATAAGAAATGCAATCAAGACAAAAAATAGTACTAAAACATCAATTTGAGAAGTGACAAAAATTAATGTTAATTGCATGCAAACTAATAAGCAAAGCTCATACAAGTAAAGATAACTGAACACTTTCGTTTGCAGAAGAGTTACCATGTGATGATAGGACTGGCTCCAAGCATTTACAATTTCAGTTCTTGCTCTGGGAATTGTATGCCAAAGAAAACCCAACAGGAGTCCCTGACAGCCTTAGAGAAAAAGGAGGCGGATAGGACAAAGCCAGCTTTCCTCTCTGCCCTGTGTGACTAGAGCCTGTCTTTCAGGCTGGGGGAAGATGCCAGAGTTGATCTGAATGTATTTAGAATGAATCTTCTTAATGATCTGTCAAGTTCAGAGGAATTGCCAGACCTGGGCTTTAATAATTTCCTGGTTTTTAGTACCTGAGCCCATAAAGATGATATACAGGCCACAAAGGATGGAGAGTGGCCAGGGTGCAGTGAAAGGTGGGAGCAGGGGAGTCGGAGGTACCATCAGAATAGGTGTCACGTGTAAACCCATCCATCTGGGTCTCTTGGTTTCATACTTGTTTTTGCAGCCGAAGACAAGAAGATGGAGAGGGCAGAGGTGAAGCAGCTAGAGATCAAATTAGGGAATAGACAAAGCTTGAATGGGAGGCCCTCAGGCCTGCCTTTTTTACAAAGCCTTCCTGAGTCCTCTCTTCTCTTGCTCCCATACTCCCTCCATCCCCATCATCTGTTCAATATATCCTATTTTCTTCTCTTAAAGGCATTGCTCTTTTGGTTGTCTTATAAGTCACAGTATTTTAGGACTTGATAGTGTGATAGAGTTATAAATAAGGAGCAGCATTCCAGAACCCTCACTTGTAGATGCGGACTCCGAGACTCCCAAAACAGGCTGACTTTAAGGACATTTTCCAGCTAGCCAGTTGCAGACCCAGAACTGGGTCTCCTGACCTCAGATGATACTCTTTACCATGTTCAATTGGGAATTAATCTCTGTTAAAGTATTGAGATATTATCATCACTCTGAAACTCTTGAAGAAAAAGTATAATCCTATATAATAAAAGCCTAATATGCAAATTGTCCCCTTGGGTGGTCATTCGACCGGGAGTTCGACCGGGAGACCGGGAGTTTGAGTGCTGACTATGATGTGCACTGACCACCAGGGCGTGGTGCGGAACATGGCAGGTGTTGGTGATGTGGTGCTGGCAGCAGGTGGCAATGGAGGTGCTGCCAGCCCTGATGGGCCCCAAAGAGAGCGGGACCATGGCAGATTGGTGGAGCAGGTGGAGCGGTGCCAGGCCAAGGCGGGTGTGAGTGGGGGCCCAATTGCCCTGCTGATCACCATGCAGATGGCCACCAGTGGAGGTGGCGGGGAGGGGGGAAGCGGGGGGGCCACCAGCCCCAATAGACTTCCCTGCAGGTGGGATGGTGGATCAGGTGAGGGGGTGGTGTCAGGCCACGGTGGGGTGCCAGGAGGGACTGTGGGGCTGCAAGCCTGGGGGCACGAGCTGAGGCCCGATCCCCACAGGCCACCCCGAGGGACCCCACCTGTGCATGAATTCGTGGGCCTCTAGTAGAGATATAAAAGGATAAAAGATTTCAGTTTTCAAAGATGGGTATTCAGGGAAAACATTTATGGACAGAGGAGACCTTCAGTATCTCTTATATTAAGCTTTGTCTGCTATCTCCTTTTTATGGCTGAGTAGTATTTCATTGTGTATATGTACCATATGTTGTTTATCCAGTCCTCTATTGCAGGACACTTTGGTTGTTTCCATGTGTTGGCCACCATGAATAATGCTGCAATGAACATAGGGGTGCGTATATTTTTGTGAATACATGATTTAGAGTTTTTTGGATATATACGCAGGAGAGGGATTGCTAGGTTATATGGTAGCTCTATTCTTAATTTTTTGAGGAGTCAGCAGACTGCTATTGCTGGTCTTGTTGATAATGGCCACTCTAACAGGTGTGAGGTGGTATCTCATTGTAGTTTTGATTTTCATTTCCCTAATTGCCAGTGAGGTTGAAAATCTTCTCATATATCTATTGGCTGTTCATATGTCTTCTCAGGAGAGGTGTAGTTTCAGGTCCTCGGCCCACTTTTTGATTGGGTTGTTTGGTGTTGAGCTTTATGAGTTCTTTATATATGTTGGAAATTAAACCTTTGTTGGAGCTACTATTTGCAAATATCATCTCCCATCTGATTGGCTGCCTCTTTATTTTGTTGTCAGTTTCATTTACTGTGCAGATTTTTAGTTTGATATATTCAGTTATTTTTGTCTTTACTTTCCCTGCCTTTAGGGTCAAGTTCATAAAATGTTCTCTATGAGCAAGGTCCCTAAGTTTGGTACCTATATTTTCTTCTATGTAACGTATCGTTTCAGATCTTATATTTAGATCTTTGATCCATTTTGAATTAATTTTTGTACATGGGGACAAACTGTAATCCAGTTTCATTTGTTTGCATGCGGCTTTCCCATTTTCCCAACACCATTTACTGAAGAGGCTGTCTTTATTCCTTTGTGTGTTTCTGGCTCCCTGGTTAAAAATTATCTGTCCAATATACATGTGGTTTTGTAGTTGGGCTCTCTATTCTGTTCCATTGATCTGTGTATCTGTTTCTCTGCCAATTCCATGCTGTTTTGATTATTGTAGTCCTGTACTATAATTTAAATACTACCTCCAGTTGATATGTAGATATAGTGTGATACCTCCAGCTTCATTCTTTTTTGTCAGGATTGCTTTGGCTATTTGAGGTCTTTTGTGATTCCATAAAAATCTGTTAATTTCTCATTGTATTTCTTTAAAAAATGCCATTGGGATTTTGATGGGGATTGCACTAAGTCTGTATATTGTTTTGGGTAATATGGCCATTTTAACTATGTTGATTCTTCCAATCCATGAACATAGGATATTTTTCCATTTTGTAGTGTCTTTTTCAATCTTGTTTAATAATGCTTTGTAATTTTCAGTATATATGTCTTTAACATTCTTTGTTAAGTTTATTCCTAGTTATTTTATTGTTTTGGTTGCAATTGCAAAAGGAATTGTTTCTTTTTCATTTCTTTTTCTGAAATTTTATTATTAGCATACAGGAAGGCAATGGACTTTTGCACACTGATTCTGTATCCTGCAATTTGACTGTATTTGTTTCTAATAGTTTTTTTGGTGGAGTCTTTAGGGTTTTCTATTTGCAGAATCATGTCATCCACAAAAAGTGACAGTTTGACTTCTTCCTTCCCTATTTGGATGTCTTTTACTTCTTTCTCTTGCCTTATTGCTTTGGCTAGGACTTCCAGCACGATATTGAACAAGAATGGTGAGAGTGGACATCCTTGTCTTGTTCCTGATTTTAGAGGAAAAGTTTTCAGTTTTTCACCATTGAATATGATATTAGCTGAGGGTTTATTGTAGATGACATTTATTATGTTAAGGTACTTAGCTTCTATATCTATTTTATTATTTTAATCATAAATGGATGTTGTTGTATCTTATCAAATGCTTTTTCTGCATCTATTGATATGATCATATGATTTTTATCCTTTCTTTTGTTAATGTGGTGTATTACATTGATTGATTTGTGTATGTTGAACCATCCTTGTGCCCTAGAATGAACTGTTGTATTTGATAGTATTTTGTTTAGGATTTTTGCATCTGTATTCATTAGAGATATTGGTCTGTTATGTTTAGTTTTTTTAAACTGATATACTAAAACATCTTACAGTTCACCAGTTTTTAAAGCTCACTGAGTAATTATTTTGACTACTCCAGCCACAAAGCATTCCAAATGCTATAGACCAGCACTATCCAATAAAAATATAATATGAGCCATAGGTGTAATTTTAAGTTTTCTAGCAGCTACATTAAAAATGTATAAAGAGATAGGTGAAATTAATTTGAATAATATATTTTTATTTAACCCAATATATCTAAAATATTATGAGATTAAATTTTTACCACTAAATGGATGGAGGAATGGAAATAGAAATTAAGTTTAAAATCACATTTCTAGCATACTTGAGTTTCTGGTTTGCAATTGGTAGCAGTTTTTCCTAGTCTTTAATTTATTCACAGGTTCTATTTTTTGACTTAATCATTGCTTTTATAGACCTCTCTATTTCCAACATCAACACTAGTATTTGGCTTTCTTGTCACCAAGCAATACTTTTTGTTTATAACTCCATGAGTGTCACCAAATAAAGAGAAATGGTGGGCTTTAAATACAGGGACTAGATGATCAATAAACTCACCCAGTAAATGACTTGGTCAGAATACCAGCTTTGTGACCGATGGTTCAAATTCTTGCTGAAATGTCTGGAGTCCATTGTGCAATTTTTCTCATTTGAGTCATCCCCTAAACTCCTACACTTTCCCCACCCTCTTCACAGTGAAGAAAGTCAAGGGTAGGTTCAGAAAATTTCAATTAATATTTCAACCTAGTTTCATTTTCTCTCCTTAAGGATGCCCTCAGGGATAACACCAACACAATTTCAAGTATTGCTAATATATCCTAATAAAAGAATAAAAATATAGAAAAAATTTCTTTGGACATACTTCATTTTCAACTTTGTAAACAAACTATGGTGGAGTTTCACTCCTGGGATTGCTAGTGTTGGCTTTTCTTTAACTCGAAATGAAAAAGGTATGGGTTTAATTATAGATAACATCAATTAATATTGGGAGGTAGGTGTGTTGAATTTAATAGTTTTCTTGGACATGGCAAAATTCAGGATAGGTGACGTAAAGATAAAGAAGATGTGAACAATCAAACAGATCTTGTGCTTTTTGTCCATTATCTTATTTAAATCTTAAAAAAACCCTTTTAGCCCAGCTGGTGTGGCTCAGTGATTGAGCGTCAACCTATGAACCATGAGGTCACCATTCAATTCCCTGTCAGGGCACATGCCTGGGTTGTGGACTTGATCCCCAGTGTGGGGTGTGCAGGAGGTAGCCAATCAATGATTCTCTCTCATCATTGAAGTTTCTATCTCTCTCTCCCTCTCTGAAATCAATTATATATATCTATATATACCTATATATATATTTACATATATATGTATATATATATATTTATTTATTTTAAAGACCCTTTTAATGGAGTCTTTAAGGGGGTCTTAAAAAAACCCTTGTATAGTAAGCAGGCATAATCCTCATGTAATAGTATCATTTACTAACCATTTTCAGAACTCAAGTGGGTTTCCTTCCTAAACAGGTTGACTCCATTAGGACTTTGTAGGGAGACACCTACCTGCACAAAATATGTGGAATACCAACAGAGTAAATCCTTGTGGAAATGGGGTCACCCATCATTATTATTTTGTGCGAGGTGGAACAAAGTTTCCTCCTCCTTAGAGACTGGCTTTCATGTGAATACAATGAGAAGTTCTCTATTGAGTAGAAGTGGGGTATCTGCTGACAAAGACTTCAGACCAATAGGGCTCCTGGGCTCAAACCATACCCCTTGCGTGGGTATTGGAATGGGAGTAGGAATGGAGGAGAGGCTTTCTGAAATACTTGCCAGTATCAAGCCACAGCAAACCACCACCAACTTAGTATATTTCATCTCTCACCTTCCTCCAGGTTCTCACCATCCCACAACAGGAGATACACACACATACACACACACACACACACACACACACACACACACAGAGTCAGTTTCTCTCTCTCAATTTCATGCACAATTGTGAGCATCCCAAATCATTAGCATTTGGGGCAAACCTCCTCAATCTTCAAAAAACAAATAAACCCTAGGACCATTTTCATCTTCCCTAGAGGAAAAATATTAATTTCCTTCCAGAGGCTGTAGAGAGGACTTAGGGAGCGAGTGAGTGAATTGTTCTTTTCTCTTGACTGGGCTGTGACACTATTAATAAAACAAAAATAAAGGAGGGGAAATCCCCAAAGTAGGTTTTGTTAGTGAAACAGGTTGGGTGGTCATGTGTTGCTATGTATTTTTTCTTTTATGGAAGTAAAATTGAAGCTCACTCAGGTTCATTGTTTACCTGAGATTTCATAGGTAGTAAGTGGCAAAATGCAAATTAAAATTGAAGTATTTTCTGATTCTAACAGTCATGATATTTTCACTCTATCAGAGCATATAGCTTTTAGGTTAGGCTAACTAATCAATACACATTGGGAGCAAAAGACAAAAAAGGCCATTATATTAAATGCTGAGAGTGGCAGTATACAACACATGGAATGTGCTGCGCAGGAGGAAATAAGTCTGAATCCCTTCCTTGTTCCTTAATGCCACCCTGCTCCTCTCATATGAATGAATGCTCAGCCAGGAGCTCAGGCAGTGGTTGGATTTGGGAGGGTTAAGGGGTGTTGACTAAAATGACCAAAGTAGAGATGGATTTCAATTCCATTAGAGCTCAGTCTAGAAGCACTTTCCTTTCTTTGAGGGAAGCAAAGATCAAGTGAAAAGATAGTTGCCAGACTCGTCACTTGCTTCCTGGAAGCTAATGGACCATGGAAGAAGGATGTTCATGCAACTCTAGATGCAGCCAAACAAGGTGCTCTTAAACTGCTGCCTGGAGATTGCAAATGTCTCTTTCTCTTAAAACACACTTTGTCCATGTGACTAAGGAAATTCAGAAACCAGTTCCATCCTTTTCTTTCAGCTTGATCCAGATTTAGGCATGGCATTGATTGATGAATCAATTCATTAAAAATATTTTTTAATTTTTTTTTTTGAGAGAGGGAGAGATAGAGAGGGGGAGGGGGAGAGGGACAGAGAGAGAGAGAGAGAGAGTGACAGCAAGAGTGAGAGAGAGAAACATTGATTTCTTTTATTTATTTATTTTTTTTATTTTGAAGAGTGTTTACTATACAAATGCAGCACAAACTATTTGAAACTACACCATTTACACAGCTTGTGGTTAGCTGTTTTTTTTTCTTGTTTTTTTTTTTATTATTAGTTAAGGTATTACAAATGTGTCCTCATCCCCCCCCATTAACCCCCAACCTCCCCTCCTCCACACACACAAACTCATGCTCCCATCCCCCTGTTGTCCATGTCCATTGGTTTGGCTTATATACATGTATACAAGTCCTTCGGTTGATCTCTTCCCCTTACCCCCGCCCTCCCCTACTTTCCTTCTGGGGATTGATAGCCTGATCGCTGTTTCTCAGTCTTTGGGTCTGTCCCTTTTCATCAGTCTATGTTGTTCTCTATAATCCACAAATGAGTGAGATCATGTGGTATTTATCTTTCTCTGACTGGCTTATTTCACTTAGCATAATGCTCTCCAGTTCCATCCATGCAAAAGGCAAGAGTTCCTTTTTTTTTTTTTACCGCAGCATAGTATTCCATTGTGTATATGTACCACAGTTTTCTAATCCACTCATCTGCTGATGGGCACTTAGGCTGTTTCCAAATCTTAGCTAGAAACATTGATTTCTTGCTTCCCATACACGTCCTGACTGGGGATCAAACCCACAACCTAGGTATGTACCTGACCAGGAATCTAACCCACCCACCTTTCAGTGTACAGGATGATGCTCCAACCAACTGAGCCACACTAGCCAGTGCAGATGAATTGATTCATTTAATGAGCAGTAATTAATTAGCTCAAGAAAGAATTTTAGAAGGCTATCTGAAACCCTCCATCTCCCTATCTTTTAGATAACTAAAAGAAGGCAAATTTAAAGAAAAAAACGAAGTAAGCAATAGTAGAGATGAGACTGGGCATCTGCCCATCAAATTGTGAGCCTTAGCCATATCTGTACTCTCCACAGCATCTAGCACAGTGCCTGACCCCTACTAGGTGCTCAATACATATTTCTTGAATGGATTGAGTTCATATGCCTGGCAAACATCCCACTGAGGTGGAGGGTCTCTTTGTGTGATAGATATGACTTCTCTCTCTGGCTTGCCACCAATCTCAAATTTGGAGCTGACAACATTAGCTTACATTTTCTGTAAGAAGCATCAGAAATTTAAAGATTAATACCAATAATAGCATTGTTGATGATAAGGATAATAATAATAATAATGGCTATTTATTTAATGTTTCCTATTTTTCTAGCATCATTTTAGGTGAGAACACACATCATTTCTAATCTTCACTATGACTGGTGGCATAGGTTTCAATACTCTCTTTTTTACACATGAGAAACTATAGACTTAGAGGGGTTAAGATCATCCACTCCATGTGCCAGAGCAAGAAATGAAATCCTTGTGTATGATAGATACCTTGTGTATGCTCCTCTACCCAACACCTTCCATCGACCCCTTTTCCTCAAAAGTGGCTAACAAAGCCATCCAAATGCTAATTTGTGCAACATGTATCTGATCGTGGATCAGGACCCACTGCATCAGCACTGCAGTTGAAAATGCCTGAGTTACTTCCTGTCACAGTTGGGAAGACCAGAAATTGTGCCCATGCAGCCATCAAGCCTTTCAATTATAATTTTTCACTTCATTCCACAGGAAAGAAAAAAAGAAAGCAAAAAGCTAGCCAGCCTGCAGCTGTCTCAGACAATCTTTGAACTGTGGATTTTACATGAAAGCTACATCTTGTAGCATTAGGATGGGTCCATGGGACACAGGGGTGAGTAAGGCTCACCGAGGTTTGGTAAAATAGAATCAGGCGACCACCCATTTGACTGCAAGACAGGAAACAGAAGTAATTTAGAATTCTGGCCTCCAAATGGTAATGACTCTGAGCTTGCCTTTCTTCATTATCCCAAGAGAGGGATCCTAAAAGTTAAGATCTTTGAACAGGCCTCTGTAGAGCATCCCTTGTGTATGAACCACTTCAAATCATCTCAGCCCTTGTGTTCCAGCCACTGTGTGGTAACCAGTTCTGTGCAGGCTTAGACCGGCTCCACATAGAGGCAACCCGAATGCTCCCCTTTCTCACTTCCTGCCATGGACCACGCTGGCATCATGATGGCGGCCACCTCTGGGAGTAGATACAGTCCTCAAATGCAAAGGAGTCCATGTCCTCTGGTGCCCCTCATGAGCACTGGGAGACAGAACCTGATAAAATGCTCCCCCTTTACTTTCCCAGTGGATGGTTCTGAGATGTACATTGGTAGGTGCTCAGGAAGGCTCTGGGGGATCCAGTGACTAGTAGCTCACAGTGGTGACTAACTCAGTAACACATCCTTGTGTTGGTCTTTCCTTTTATTTCTATTTCACTTCCCCTGCACCTCTCTTCTTCCTGCTCCCAGGGATAATGTTTCTAAGCAAACGATGCACACACCATAAACCTTTGCTTTAGGCTTTTGTTTTCTTTTTGTTTACAGGTCAACTAGGCAAAGAAACATTCTGAGAGTAATAATAATAATGAATTAACAAATTTGCATAGCATTTTACAAGGTACTAAGATTTTGCAGCAATACACCTTTTATCTGCACAAGCACCAGTTATACATACATGTAAATACATGTGCAGTACATAGTACATGAATTATTATTATTCTCATGTCCTGATTGAGACACCTGGGATTCCAAGAGGTGAAGCAGTTAGAGAAGTAATGATAGTGCTAGAACAAGAGTTGTTTTCTGAGCTCTTAGTTCAGTGTTTTTTCTACTTTGGCCACATTCGGGGTCCTGGAACCATTTGCCAAGCATTTTGCAAACTGCAGCAATATTCTAGAATTTTGCCTTTACTAGACTTCAATTGTCAGTGTATTAAAGTACATGATATGTGTTGGTGAAATTTATCATTCAGATGACTAAATGTGCCTACTTAAGTGCAGTTATGTAGTTCTGAAGGCTTTTCTTAAGTAAGAGTTCAATTCTTTCATTTCTGCAGGGTGTGGTTTGAAGCCGGTGTTTCGTAAGCACCCACTCTCCTCAGAAAAAGAGCAGGAGAAAGATATGATAGTAAATATAGCTACCATTTACTGAGAGTCAGCACTAATCTGAGTGCTTTCCCTCATTATCCTGATTAATCCTTAAAGGCCATATAGGGCAGGTACTAATAATATCTCCATTTTGAGATAATGAAGCACAGGAAAGTTAAATAATTAACTCAGGATCACACAGTTAATAACCAGTGTAGTCAGCATTTGAACTCAGGCTGACTCCAGAACTCACTCTCTTAAATGTTTTTCTATACTGCCTAGGTGAAAGTGTGTTTAGTACTGATCATTTGTTATTTTATATTAAACTAGTAGCCCTGCACACGAATCTGTGCACAAGTAGCTGGCTGCCACTTGCTTCAGCTGGCCACCGCACCCACCACCGCTGGTAGCTCTCTGCTGCTTGTAGCTCGCTGCCCCACCCACCTGTAGCTCTCCTCCACTTGTAGATCAGTCATGACGTTACAGCATCCTGGCTAATTTGCATACTCCTCTATTATTATATTAGATGACAGTTCCCCCAAGTCCAGGAGAGGGTGGCGAGAGACTCTCTCTCTCCTACCAGAATCCATTCCACCAACTCAGTTTTACAAAATATAGCAAGCCATGCCCAGCAAGCATGGCTCAGTGGTTGAACATTGACCTATGAACCAGAAGGTCATGGTTCCATTCTCGATCAGGGCACATGCCCCGGCTGTGGCTTGATCCCCAGTAGGGGGTGTGCAGGAGGCGGCTGATTAATGTTTGCCTCTAATATCAATGTTTCTCTCTCTCCCTTCCTCTCTCTCTAAAATCAATAAAAACATTTAAAAAATCTTTTAAAAAAATATAGCAAGCCATGACTATAACAAACTTATCATTCTGCCTATAACACTAACATTTAACAAAGACCTAAAGAAGGGGGTTATTTTAGAACTTGCTCTAGAGTCTCATATAGGCTATGGTGTATGATTCTATGAGAAAATAAAGGCATTGTCTTAAGAAATTAGTTCATCTATTTTTAATCCTCATTAATATGTATTAGAAGTTATTTCTAAAAGTCTAATAATTCTTAGATTTAAAAATTAAGCATCAAACTTCTAATGAACTCAAGGAATAGAGGGAAGAAAGAAAATGGAGTCATTGTGGTCAAGCTGCTAAATTATTAACTTCAAGTGGGCTGATGCATAAGGAAACCGTAATTCTTGTTTTATATGAACTTAGGAACTTAAACTTTTGAACTTTGCAGTCCTGCATCAATACCTGGACGTACATTAGTGTGTTGTACATTAGTGCTTGGCCATACATTCAGTGAGCCATCTAAATGACCTCAAGAAAAAACGTTCCGTTGTCTAGACTAATGGACCTCTGATGATTACCATCTTGGACCAATCTGGGGGCTAATAATACAGAACAGATAATTATTAAACATGTACTTTTTACTATAAATCTCTCAAATTGTGTACATGTATGTGTATAAATATATAGGTACCTATATATGTGTGTACATACAATTATAGATTAGCTCCAGGTATAGTGATTCTCAAATAGAGGTGGGGAAGAGGTAGATTGGAATCATGTGGGAAGGGTTGCTCTTCAAGGTGATTAAGCCAAGTTGTACTTTTTTTCAGCCATATATAAGGGAATTTCATTTTCCCACACCTTCCATAATGCTGGCATTAACCAGACTTTGTAATTTTTCACGTCTGTGAAATAGGTCTCTTTTCCATTTCCTATGGAATTCTTAAGTTAAGGTTGTTTATGAAATATCCCTTTGATCTTGATGGCCTTATAGATAAGTTCACTTCTCTCCCTACCTACTGCCTGCTATTTAGGCTAAGCCATAAAAGTTGATGTCACATGAGAGAAGGGGGTAGGGGACTGACCGGAGCAGCAATGTCTACCAAGTAAGGATGAAGGTAAATATGATGGACAGGTAATTTCCACCCCAACTGGAAGGGTGGGAAAGGGCAGAGGGGACAGAAACTCCTCTGCTCCACTATCTCCTCAATGGCACGTGGTCACCTGAGATGAGGCTACTTAATATCCAGTAAAGCAAGCAAGCAAATGTTTTTTTCTGCACATCTGATTTCCTCTGTGTAAAAATGACCCATAGCACCAATACCAACATGCCTGAGTTCCCTCTACTAACCCTTACGTGATATCTCAACTAAGTACTTCATCTATATTGTTTCCTTTAATCATCCAAATTATCCAATGGGAGGTAGGGTGGTGTGACTTTTCCTTTTACTATGAGGAAACAGATTAGTGAGAGAAAGGAGCTTGCCTAAAACCACATTAGGAAATGGTGGCATTGTTATTCTAATGCAGCGACGGCTAACTCCAGACTGGCACACGTGACCATTGAACCATCCAGACTTCTATTGGAGCACCCAATCAAAGAGCACAGTGGACATTAGGAAGGCAGGACACGTTGGAATCCTGCTTCTGGATTTTATGGTCAGAATAGTTTATGGGGCCTTGAGCAAGAGGTAGTGCCTTTCAGCAAGTGTTCCTGTCATGATTTTCTGGGATGACAATTACCAGTCTTGACAGAGGCAGGCAGTGGGTTTAGGAAGCCTTCGGGGATATGGCACATCCAATCAGCAGGTGAATGAGGGAAAGGGTGATAGAGTACAGTCCTTACAAACTTGGCTCTGTAGCCACATAGAGTCCTGACCGCTATTATTTCTTATTCTTACAACCTTGGGCATCTCCTCCTCCTTCTGAGCCCTTTTACGACCTGGAAGAGTGGACAATTCTGTATGCTATGTAGATTTGTAGGTTAAGTTAGATACTATAAATGCAGCTCCCAAGTGCTGCATAATGGGAGCTGTAGATGGATGAAGAGTGAGCAGCAAGGGAGTATGCAACAACAGGGAGGAATACCTAGGAAAAATGCTGCTGATTTTTTGCAATATGAAGTTGCAGAGAGCAAAGTTTAAGAGAAGTAGCCAATGGACAAATGTGGATTTTAAAACAAGACCTGTTTGCCAAAATATTGGCAAAATTTTATCTCCAATGACACATCCACATCCACACACCTGGGCACTTAGTTCACTTGCCATACACGTTGGGCTTCCGTTGGAAGGAAGGGACCTGAGGCGATTTCTTTAACTTTATTGTTGAGCGAATGCCCCCAAGGAGACCTGTTTCCATGGGCCTTTCATGTGGGATTTGGAAAAACTTGCAGGTGAGATCAGTACCTCTTTGATGGTTTTGAAGGTTTGTTCTTTGTAGTGTAGTGACACATTCTCAAGGCTTCAAGGGAAAATTTTCAGAAAGTCCTGAGCAGAACCAGGACTCCAATTGGGTAAAGTCTTACAACTTCCTCATGGGTAGAGAAGGGTATGATTTCTGAATGAGGAAAAGAAATATAAAGCTTTTAAACAATGAGCTGTCCTTCATTTAAGTAGATGACACTTCTGGCCTGCTGTTTCTTAGTCTTGCTGGTCGATCCATTTCCTCACGGTTGGGTTGGATCAGAGCTGAGTTTCCCACACTAACATTCTCAAGGTGGGCACGGGGATGATGGCGTGTGGCAGCCTGTCTGGGGAACCACCCTCCATCTCTTGGCCTCATTTTTCCTGGGATCTAACCACTGAGCTAAGCTCACCAGCAGAATTCACTGACCATGATATATATATTGCATTGCCCTGGGACTCTGTGTGGGTGTTTCCATCAAATGGCAATTTCTACATTCAGGCCCTGAAGATTAAACCCTTAGCATCAGAGGGAGCAGCAGGAGAGAGAACACCATCAGAAGCACACAAGTTAGAACACCGTCAAGAGGAGGTGACGGTATGACTTTTATTCTGTCTGCCTGAGCAGAGAGCTGTTACAGTGCATTAACTTGGAGAGAGCAGGTGAGACCATGCACTCAGAGGAGAGATGAACTGTGAGGCAAAAGGTCAAATGCTCATTGTCTTTGTGTCTTGGAGAGCCTGATACTGACTACACAGACCTCTTGATGTTTCCTCCTTTCTATCAAACTGCTTCTATCCAGGAGCCATTAGCCCTAGGCTCTTTCTCTCCTGGCAGGTGGCAGGTACCCTTAACAATGGTGGCTTTTGTCAGTCTATTGGCTCTGCGGAATGAGGACAGAGAAAGGGGAGTAAAGTCCGGTCATGCATGAGGGGAAAGGGATGTGGCAACCTTGTTTTTAGGACTCAAGAAGTAAGAGTTTTACTGGGACCTATTTCTCAGGTGTCCCTTTCTTTTTTTCTCTTCTTAGTCTATAGAGCAGAAATGACCCACCCAGAGCTTCTCTCTGAACTGAATTTTGTTTCAAGGACTGTGCCTCATCCTACATGTTCCTGTGTCCTCTTTGTGTTTGCTAAACTGGTCCTCTAGGACAGGGGTGGGGACCATCTGGCCCGAGAAATCATTTGGTCTGGCCCTCCCAAGGCATTAGGGTTGAGTTCATTAATTGTTTGACTAAATATAGCAGGCTCATTTTTAAGTTGAAAAATTTGTATGGCCTGTGAATGATGTTATAAATATCCAAATGGCCCTTGGCAGAAAAAAGGGTCCCCACCTCTGCTCTAGGGCATTTGCTGTGTTCAAAACTTTCCTCCAAACTTATGTGCCCCCCACCGAGGGAGACTTCTAAACCAAAGTGGATCTCCTTCTTTCCTCCGGATATGGACACCCACTTTGCAGTCCTCTGTTCCTGAGCATTGTGCCCAGTATTCTCTATGGGTCCAGGGTAATTTGCCTTTTTAAGGAACGGAAACAATGTGCGGTAGTTTTGTGTTGTCTGCTGCCTATAGAAGGCTTCTGTTGACCTCTAATGATTCCTTTGTAATGGTAACTTGTAAAACGGAAATAAATTGCTTTCACAAATGTTTTTGCGATGTACCACTACTGTTAAACTAATTTCATCCTCTTGAGGGAATCTAGAGACAAAGATTTAAGTAAAGATGAAAGCGATTTGTTATTTTTAGACCAACTCCCAAAGGCAATTCTGGGCCCTCAGGTATTTCCCAGCAGCTGTTCATCTAATCTGAGGGGTGAAGAAATTCCGCTCCATGCGAGAGCGATCCAGAAGCCTTCAGTCAGGTCTTTCTTTGGACAAGTTAGACAAGCCTGTGAAACTTACTGAACTAGGAGAAGCCCTTCTGCTGGAGATTACAGAATTAGGACTTTATCTCTTAGTAAAACACAAGAGTTTTTTATTGTAGACCTTGAACAAATACTGGAAAACTATAAAAATCTAGCCCCCTCATGTTCTGAGGTGAAATGCTATGTGGAGGCTCATGAAGTGATGACAGGTCTTGATATTATTCACCCTATCTTCAAAACTCCCTTACTCTAACCTCAGTCCTTACCCAGAAATTCTCCTCACTCAGACCCAGGGTCATTCATGTTGCACATTGAAGCTTGTTTTTCATACATCTTTTCCTGTCATGGTGTATCAGTTAGCTTTTGCTGTATAATAGGTCACCCCAAAAACATAGTGGCTTTAAACAGCAACCATTTATTTAACTGATAATTCTGTTGGTTGGAAGTTTGAGCTGAGACCAGCTAGGTGGCTTTTCTGTTCTCTAACTAGGCACCCTCATTTATCTTAACTGCCAGACTGTCCTGTGACTGGCTAATTAGTGTGGCCTCAGTGGGGATAGCTTATCTCTGTTCCTTGTGGACTGTCATCCTAGAGTAGGCTAGCACAGGCTTCTTCAGGTGGCCACTAAGATTCTCAGAGTGTAGAAGCAGCAAGACTTTTTATGGTTTAGGACCTGGAACCTTCAGAGTCTCTTTTCTGGTATATTCTTTTGGTCAAAGCAAGGCACAAGGCTGGTCCTGATTGGAGAAATAAATTCCTCTTGATGGGAAGATCTCCAAAGTCGCATTGCAAGAAGTGTGATTACAGGGAGGGGGATATTGAGACCATGTTTTATGAGCAATATTCTACAGCCTGGAGAAGACTGTGTTTTGCTTGGGATAGTTTTTTAGGCCAATGAAGGCTTAGTTTCTGCAAGCCTGAGGAAACACTAGACTGCTCTTTTTTTTAGGAATTTCAAAATATGGGTGTAGAGTTTAGCAATCTGTATGGGACTGAATGAAGTGCTCTCTTTGTCTCCAATTATGAATGCAATGCCCAACGCAAGTGCTTTATGGGGCTGTTTTCATGGATGCTGTCTTTGGTTCTGAGGCCACATTAACATCATCTTTTTTGCTAGGCCTTCTGTCATTGAAAAACTAATACCATGAATTATTGCCAAAGGACAACACTACAACTCTTCATTATGCATGTTATGATTATATATATTTTGATATATCTGAGGTCACTCAATCACTTGCTCTGTTGACACTTCTTTATTCCTCTATTCACACTTATCATGCATGCAGATTGTATCCAAGGTAGTGAAGCTATCTCTATTGTTGGGGAAATTTGAGCCAGTGAAGTTTGGCTTGCACTGCTTTTCTTGAATAGACCTCACTGAGGAACCGCTTAGTCCTTGTGTGGGAAGAGATATAAGAAAGTGCCATGGTCACACGGATTGTCCTGAGTCAGGGTTTTGTATGAAAAATACATTATAAATCTCTTTTCCTGGATATCCCGTACAACTGAATTCAATGCAACTGTCAAGAGAAATCTAAAATACTTTTTTTTAAAGATTACTCACTCTTTTGGACTGAACCCATCTGCGTTCATTTCTTACATGGAATCTAAAGAACACAATAAACTAACAAACAAAATAGAAACAGACTCATAGGTATAGAGAACTGACTAACAGCTGGTCAGAGGGGAGGGGGTTTGGGGGCTGGAAAAAGGTGAAGGGATTATGGAAAAAAACAACAAAAACAACTCATAGATACAGACAATAGTATGGCGATTACCAGAGGAAATGAGTGTAGGAGGAGGTAGAAGAGGGTAAAAGGGAGATAATTGGTGAAGGAAGGAGAATTGACTCAGGATGGTGAACACACAGTACAATATATAGATGATGAATTATAGAATTGTACACCTGAAACCTATGTAATTTTATTAACCAGTGTCACCCCAATAAATTCAATAAAAATTTTAAAAAATAATAATTTGAGATTTGAGTTCATAAAACATGCATGGTCACTTATTTATGGCTATTTTATTTTTTATTTTTTTAATATATTTTATTGATTTTTTACAGACAGGAAGGGAGAGAGATAGAGAGTTAGAAACATCGATGAAAGAGAAACATTGATCAGCTGCCTCCTGCACACCTCCTACTAGGGATGTGCCCGCAACCCAGGTACATGCCCTTGCCCGGAATCAAACCTGGGACCCTTCAGTCCACAGGCCGACGCTCTATCCACTGAGCCAAACCGGTTTCGGCTTATTTATGGTTATTGATAGAGCCCCTGACATGCTTCTTTGTGCTTTATGAAACTCTCATCCATTCAGATGATAAATCTCCCCTTCTCTTTTTTGGAGGCAGCTTCCTGCAGAACCCAAAATGTAGTAAATATTAATACAATAATGCCTTAAAATTATACCATGGGGCTTAAGATTTAATCTCCTAATAATGAAGGCCTACCATGAGATATGTACTGCCAAGGCATTTTAAATATATGACCACATAAGTAATTATCACTGTAGGCCTTTCTTGTAGGTTTGGTCATCTTTAATTCATATATGAGGAAATAAAGGCTCATAGCAGTTAAGTAACTTACCCAGAAGAGCACAGAGTCAGTATGTCACTATACAAGAATGGGAACCAGATTCCAGAGCTAGTTTTTTTTTTTTTAAATGTATTTTTTATTGGCTTCAGAGAAGAAGGGAGAGGGAGATGGAAACATCAGTGATGAGAGAGAATCATTAATCCACTGTCTTTTGCATGCCCCCTACTGGGGATCGAGCCCACAATGCAACCCTGGCATGTGCCCTTGAACAGAATCGAACCCGGGACCCTTCAGTCTACAGGTTGACACTCTATCCACGGAGCCAAACCAGCTAGGGCCAGAGCTAGTGTTTTTTAAATTACAATGGGATTCTTTTGTTTAAATTTTATTTTTCAATTACAGTTAACATTCAATATTATTTTATATTAGTTTCATGTGTTATAATGGGATTCTGAATGTTTTAGTAGCCTTTGACTACTGAGTCATGGCTACTATCATTTTGTAGGAATATTTTTACTTTTTCCTGGAAGAAGCAAGGGAACTGATGCCATCATCTCTCCATCTTTATGATTTATGGTATAGCTGCAAGATAGAAGTAATCGTTTAAAAACTCACATGAGATTGGACAGGTAGACATTGCACAGGCCTCAGGAAAGACACTGACAGAACGGGGGGTATGAAGTGGGTGGAGGATTCATAAAACTGCTTCTCTGTCATTCTTGAAAGTGTGTGTCTTCAACCTAAATTCCAAGATGTAAGTATGCACATTACTATAAGTTTCCCGGCATCGTGTCTTTTAAAGAACTTGACACAGAATGGTGGTGAGACTGCCAGCCTCTTCTCTCTTGACCCGGAGTTGGATCTTGACTGTCTTCTAAGTCCTTGGTGATGTTCAGAAATGAAGGCATCAGGTCAGATTTCCACTTCCTCTTCCTAACATGTCATTATTATTATTAATCATTATTGTCCATTGAAGTCAGTTGCACCACAGCTGCTCCTACAATGTAAATTAGGTTCTCAGCTCTATGTAGGCAGTCCAGCCTCCTTCTGCCATATTATACTTCTAGAAATACCTTCACTCCAGGGTGGTGTATTTGGCTTCCATAGTTTGGTTCTAGTTGAAAACCATAGGTTTTGCTACAAAGCTGTTTGTTTTAAGAACAGCATTTATTAAATGTGTTCCCAAATCTGGAAAACCCTTGGAAATGAACTACATACTTTAGTTTATGAAGGAACAGAAAAATGCTTCACTTATACTACTTCTTAACTGTTTAATATTGGGCAGAAATTAAGAGCTTCATTTAGACCTGTCCCATTTGAATTGTTGCTTCTTATATATCAGAGTGTAGATGTCCAGGTCCAGGGAGCAACTGGATCTATGAACCAGGCACTCAGAGGGAGAGATCAGATTTAGAGATAAATGTTAGGGAATTAACCAGCATATAGATACTTTCTTTAATTTTTATTTTATTTTGATAACACTTATCATGGCATCTATCCTCTTAACAAATATCAACTGTACCAACAGTGCACGAGGGTTCCCTTTTCTCATCTGCACTTATCATTTGTAGATTTATTAATATAGCCATTCTGACAGATGTAAGCTGATACCTCATTATGGTTTTGATTTGTATTTCTCTTATAATTAGTAAATTAAGCATCTTTTCATATGTCTACTGGCCTTCTGCATGTCCTCTTTGGAGAAGTGTCCATTCAAGGCCTCTTCCTCTTTTTTAATACAATACATTAATTGTTGACTGTGGGTGCAATATTGCACAGCAGATCTCCAGAGTTTATTCACCTTATTCAAATGAAACTTGATGTCTGTTGATTAGTAATAACTCCCCACTTCTCCTCCCCTCTGTCCCTGCTAACCACCACTCCACTCTGTGATTTTAGCATTTAGATATTTCCTAATGGGCCTCTCGCTATCATAAAGAGAGAGGAGAAGAGGGCAGAGCCTTGAACCTGGAACACTTATGGGAAACACATGGCTTCAAGGTGCAATAAAATCACATTAAATAACACAAAAAGCTTTAAAAAACACACATAAAGGGAAGATAATAATTACCTAAATAATAATAATTAACATAAAACCATGCAAAGTATTCAGTGCTTTTAAACTTAATTTTGGACCTCATAATTTCAAAACAGTGAGTTTTGCTGAAAATAATGTCTTGGATTAAATGGTTTTTATGCTTCTAATACACCCTGTTCTCAACAGTCCATAAGAGGGACTACACGGGCCTCTTTTATTTGTGGGTTCTTCTGTTTGTGCTCTTTGTGGAACCTCCAGTATTTTAGATCTGGCTTGAGGGGTTGAAGGAAGATTCAGGAAAGTAGAGGAAAGAAATTAAATAAGGCAACCTTAAAGGAGCAAGGGGACACATAGTCACACATAGTAGAAGAGCAATTGGGAAGATATGAGAATTAATTCATGCATCATTGAAGGAAGCAATGTTAAAATTCATTTATTGGAACCTATACTTGATAGGGGGTGATCCGATTCTAATGGGTCACATCTGTTGAACATAGTGATATCTTTTCCCTGATACACTAGTATAAATGCTGATTTTTAGGCAGTCCTATATAGGGTTGGAAACAACACACCAAAAGGTGTGAGCAGGGCTTTTTAGTTCTCTTCTCTATTTTTCAAATGATTTTTCTCAGGTTTTCAGACTCTTATTCTGCCTGGTCTTCTCCATTAAAGAAAAAAACAGCTTTGACCAATTTATATTAAATATATCATATCTTTATTTATTGATTGATGATTTATTCATTCAATAAATAGCTATTGAACACTTAATATGTGCTAGGCATTGTTCTAGCCCCGAGAATGCAGGTGTACACAAAATAGATAAAAACTTCTACCTTCATGGAATTGATATTCAATTTGGAGTTAGTGAATAAATCAATATAATAAGGTACATTTATGTCAGACGGTGGTATGTGCTATGGAACAAAAACTAAAGGCAGAAAGGGCGAGACAGTGGTGGAGTTGAATTTTAAATCGGGTCTTCAGGGAAGGTATCATTTAAGCAAAGATGGGAGGTGAAGAAAAGAGCTGTGTACCTATCTGGGGGGAATGCGCTCTGTTCTCATTGCAGAAGTACTGGGCGGAAGGAAATGTACCACTCAGAGAAAGAAAATGTTAATAATAGCATTTTCAGGTGACAATTAGGGAAATGGTTTTGGTGCCAAGACCTTTTTGGAGTCCTGCAAATCATGCCATGCCAGTCTGTCCCCACACTGCCCGTGGGAAAGGCCAACTCAGAAGAGACACTTTGAGTGATTTCTTATAAAGGTGAGGGCTGTTCTATGTGGCAGGTGACAGCCAAGGAATGGATCTGCTGCAAAGAGTTGAAGGTTCCCAGGAGCATGATAAGATGTCAGAAGACATTTGAACATCACCCAGAAAGGGAACAAAACCCCACAGGGCTTCATCCTTTCACAGTCATTTTTCTAACCCTTAACTAGCTTCCATCACCAATGTCTCTTTAGCCCTTTCAGTCTGTCCTAGGTCTGGGTGTTATTTGGTGTTTTTGTGGGTCTAATAATGATCCTATGTCCCCATGAATTAACTTTGATGATAAATGGTAGAGTATAAGGAGATCTATGTAGGTTGGTGGAAAAAGTGAGAGAGAATTAGGAGTGGCTCTAATATTTCTGATGTGATATGCTTACTCCTGGATCTTGAACCCTTTCTTTATAAACTGTGGGTAATTATGTCTCTGATGCCATGGTGGGGTGTTTAGTGCAGGCAGATTTCTTTGTTCTATGTAGTCCTTGCATCTTATGCTCTATCTATCAATGCTCTTTGTCTGAATGCCCCCATTGGCTTCCCAGAGAGTCATGCCATTTGCTTAGTTGACTCATTCTTCCAATCTAATCTCCAGGACAACTAAATGTCCCCAGACAGGGTCACCATCTATGCTGTGCAGATTGTGCCATACACAGGGCATGTAACTGAGGGTGGAAGTAGGAGCTAAACTATACTCTATGGTTTGCTTGCCAAGCCATGTACATTGTCATGGAGTAGGATCCAGATGGAAAAAAGGTGTCTTTTTCTAATTTATCTAGACGTGACCTATGTTAGTCAAATTGTTCCATTGTGGCTGCATTCACCCCAAAGGTGAGCTTTTTCTAATTCCCACAATGGAAACGTGAGTCTAACATTGGCCCAGTTCCAGTTTTCACTGGCATGTCTTCAAAGAAAACCTCTCTTCCTCTATCTTTCTAAATGCACAAGCAGACATATCCAACAGGTCTTGTGCATTTGTATGGTTACATGCATGCATACATCCCTTGTCTGCAGTTAAGAAAAACTCATTCTGTTTCTCAAACTCTGCTTCATCAAAGCTTCAGGCTGTAATTATACTGTGAACAAGTCAAGGTTATTGCCCACCTACCTGCTGCAGAATGAGTGATTAACTATCAATGAAGTAAAATCAGGCTTGGTTTATATTCCCTTTTTAATGTTTGACTAAATCTCAGGATTATAGGGACAGAGAGGGCCTTGACAGGCCATCCTACCTGTAGGAAGTGCTTTATCTAAATCATTACAAAGAGACTTAGTTACTTTGCATAGGGTCAAAAGAAATGTTTTGGAGTGAGAAACAGTGGCTGAGTCTGAAAGCCAAGCTCTGAGTGGTAGACATGAGGCAGGTGTGTTCCAGAAACAGCTGGACTTGCTCCCATGGTAGTGAAGTGGGCTGTCCTTCCACTTTTGTGCTTATCTTATTGTTTTGGGGTTAAGAGCAAAGGCTTTGGAGCCAGAGTTCTAAGATTCAAATTTAAATTCTGCCTCCTATCTGCTGTATAAATTGGACCAATTCCCTTAACTTCACTGTGATTCAGTTTTCTCATCACCACTGTTAACACTTTTCTCCATCACCATCATCATCATTGTCATCATTGTTGTCATCATCTAATTCTGGCTCCTGTTTCTTTAGTGGCTTTCCCCTACAGCTGGACACTCCTTTTGTCTGTCATTCTCTTCTCCCTGTATATTGCGGTGTCTGCCAAGTTATTCCCAAGCAACAGATTGGGCTTTCCTCCGTGTCTGGGTTCCTCCTGAGTAGACATCCTGTATGTCACCTGGATTCAGGCTGTTTCAATTCAATGGGATCCAAAGTTAACAGACTGTGTTCCCTACAGGAGGAGAGTGTGAGGGCTTTAATGTGTTCAAAAAAGAAATGCATAAAAAAGAAAATATTGTCCTAATAGTGTTTGTGTGAACTTACTTGGATTAGGCTTTAAAGAGAATGTTTAGTCCTTACATTCATCATAAAAAGGATAGCTGTTATTTCTGAAAATATAGCGTACACTAAGTACAAAGATGGATTTAACAAAAATACAAATATCCTAGCAAACCTGTGAGATGGATGAGAAGACATGAGAGAATGGAAATGCACAGTAATAACAGATTTATAGAGGGCAGTGCTTTCTCTGACACAATTTTATCCCATATATTGGTTTGATCATTTTTTCCTGACCTCCAAGTGCCCTAAGTATGTGTATGAAGCATAACTTAGTCATAATGGTAAAGGCAGCACTTTTCAGTGAACACATTTGATTATTTTCTTACTATGAAAGTAATACACAATGAATATACAAAATTTTGAAACAACAGGTAACTAACATGCCTAAAATTATGCTGATCTGATAAGTGGCAGTCAAGGCTAAGTCTTCCCTGGGAACCTATGCTCTCAACCATAGTTTTGTATGCAATCATTTCCCTGTGCTGGTCTCCTTTGGCTGACTCACACACCAGGTCAAATTCATTATTATTTATCACACTGGCACATCTCAGTTCAGAGCATTTGCTTGTTTTGCACAGCTCCACCTGTCTTTAGCATAGATTAACAGTATGGAACTTTTCTTGGCCGAATAGTCAGCGAATTTTGGGGATAGTGGCATCCTCATCCTAGCAAATGTAACTGGAAAATCCAGTGATGCAAATGGAATTGATGTTCATAAATGGTAAATTGGCTCCTTTCAAAGAATATCTACTGATCTGTTAAGTCTAGTTTGATGTCAATACTGTCACCTCTTATGCACATTGGTAAAACTTTTGCATATTATTTAGCCAGGGTAGGTCCTAGGTCACCTCCCCCTTTAATTGTAGTTCCACAAACTTTACTCCTGCTGATGGGGGCTGTTTTTATTTTGAGAATTATACTTTAAGATGATGCTGATAAATTTATCATTACATTTAGTTGTCTTGGTAAATACTGCTTTTCTTCTCATTGTAATTAGATCCAATGTAAGCCCTATAAAGTAAAAGAGAAAATGAATATTGGGGCCTCAGATACATTATCCATAATATTAAGGGTTAGGTTAGAATTAGATGGTAACTAAAGACTTTTCCATCTCTCAGGTCCCTTAAAACTTTTCATGAGTCACAACAGTGAGAGACATTTCAGGACCTGGGGTCATGTTAATAAAAAATTTTATTTTGGCAAAATCCGGTACATTACAGGAAATGTTGCTAATTAATTTCCTGTCAGTTGCAGAAAGTAGTATTTTGTGAAGTTCAGCAATTGATGACCGTCAGATAATATTCATGACATACCTGAAATCATAAGGGAAACAAAGACATCAAAATGAGATGAAGTTGGCAATTGGACTTATTTCTCATGCTTGAGGTGGAATAAAGTGGAATAAGTTTCTCTGCCACAAACATCTTTGGAGAAATCTCCAGTTACAATTTGTGGCTTATCAAATAATATTGCACTTATTTCCTCTACACTGTGAGTCTGATGGGGATGGAGACAAAAGTAATGACTGTCCAATTGAGTGTCATGGTGGGGCTCCTTTGAGGGGTAAGGTGGGGCAGGTATAAGAGGAAGTGCACTGGTGGTGGGGCCTGGAAGACTTGCTTTGATTCGTGGTTAACCCTCTTACTGATGTGTGACCTTAATTCATGTTATTTGGTTTTTTTGAGCTTATATTTTCTCATCTATAAACTGGAAATAATAAAATGCACCTCAGAGATTTGCTGTAAATATTAAATTTTAATGCACGTGTAATGCCTATTGCTCAATAAATCTAGGTCCACAGTCTATATCAAAAAATTTGAAATCCAAAAAGTTGTGAAAATTATTTTTTTGAAACCTTCTTGGCAAATTTCAACTGTCTGATTATATTTCACTTGGCAGAAAAGTTTTACTGATCCCATGAAGCTATTTGTAGTCTTTATCCTACTCAATGTGAATATTTATAGGTTTTGCTATATAAATATAGGTGTTTATTTGTGCTGTCTCAGATCCTTCTAGAGGAGTTACATAATGTACAATTTTATATTGTTCTAAAATTTAAACATTCTGAATTCTGAAATATACATGGCCCAAAGAATTTTTAATAAGGGATTTAGGCCTATATTTCTTCCCTGCTTTCAGAATAAATGAATATTAAACATTTTTTTGTATTGGTTTATTCTAGTTTAATATTACACTTGGTCATTTAAATAAAATAATCTTTATGATTTTTAAAGATTTTTTGGGGAAGGGATATTTTCACATTTTCTGAACTAAGATTTATGTTTATAAACTGGTAACTTCCTTAGAATTTAGACCTAACAACAACCTTAAGACACAGACCCCAGTAAGTCTTATGATAAGACTTAGCCAAACTGGTTTGAGTTCAACTGAGTTAAAAGAGGTTTCTTAACACTTTACTAAATACCTGTTAAGAAGAGTTGAATCACAAGAAACATGTGTGAATTGTAGGATAAATGACAGTAGGTGAAGGAGTAAAATATAATTGGTTTTATCAAGATCTTCCCGCTGGACACCTTTTCTAGATTTCCACAGGGTTTGGACATGCTTGCTCAGCTTTTGGTCTCTTTTCTGGAAAAGTTGCGTCTGTTATTTAAAAAGGCAAATCAGGTACGCTCTTGATTCTTAACTGCTCCCTCACACCTACACATTGTAATCCTTACACTTAGCCTTGAGTTCCTGTATTTACTGCTGGGAATCCTGGAGGCCTAAGAAACTTATAAATATGTATATACTGTACAAAGGTGGGAGCCAGGCTCTATCCATGGTACTGAAGCAGCCCCGTTCTGTTCCAAGAGCAGGAACCACCTGCTGAGCGGTAAACAAAACCGCCTGGGTCAATTGCCTGAAGTGCCAGGAACTCATTTAAAACAGATTCCAGGTTTAATTGAGCCTGTGTCAAACAGATCATCCTATATAGAGAGAATGTTTTTATAGTTTAAGATTTGCAAGAGAGACTATTAGTAGTACTCTATATACAGTATGCAGTGAACAGACCAGTGTAATTCACAAGCTACTAAAGAGAAATTATTTTGTAGGCTACATAGTCACTGGGTAAAAATGAAAGTAATTTATTTAATTATCCTTTGGAAGGATCTCTACATTATTTTTATGAATGCAATGAAACCACTGAAAAGCCTAAGGAAAAGTAGAAAATTAGCTTACATGAAAGTTGGCTTATTAATTTTCTCTTCATGTAGAAATGTGTTTTACGGTGTTTAGAATAATGTAATTTCAGAAGCAGTGAAACTGTCTTGAGTCATACAAGGAAGCAAGCAGAATTGGGATCAGAGAAAACATGTTCTGAACCTTTGAAGAGATGAGGAGTGGGAGGAGGTACAAGAGGGTATAGGGGGGATAAATGGTGATGGGAGGAAACTTGACGTGGTGTGGTGAAAGCACATACAATGTACAGATGATGTGTTACAGAATTATATACCTGAATCCGATATAATTTTATTAGCCAATGTCACCCCAATAAATTCAATAAAAAAGAACAAGAAAAAAAAAGAACTCATAGAAACAGAAGAACAGTGGTTGCCATGGACTGGAGAGTGGGAGAAATGGGGAGTTGTTGGTCAAAGGGTTCAAACTTTCACTTATAAGGTGAATAAATTCTGGGGGTCTAGTATATAACATGGTGACTATAGTTAACAATACTGTATGATATATTTAAAAGTTGCTAAGAATAGAACTTTATTGTTCTCACTATAACAGCAACAAAATGGTACTTATGTGAGTTGAATGGTGTAACTGGCCTTATTGTGGTAAACATTTTGCAATATATGCATGCATCAAATCATCACATTGTATACCTTAGGCTTACAATGTTATATGCCAATTATATCTCAACAAAGCAGAAAAAAGTGAAAGATGAGGGATTTACCTCCTCAGACCACTATTGGTACAATTCTCTTCTAAGATGGAGAAATGTATATGGTTAGCCCGGCCAGCGTGGCTCAGTGGTTGAGCTTCAACCTATGAACCAGGAGGTCACTGATCCACTGCATCATACATGCCCCACACTGGGGATCGAGCCCACAACCAAGGCATGTGTCCTGACCAGGAATCGAACCGTGACCTCTGGTTCATATGTCAAGGCTCAACCACTGAGCCACACTGGCTGGGCACAATCAGCTTTTTATTTTTTTTTATTTATTTTTATTATTATTATTATTATTATTTTTAATTGCTTAAAGTATTACAAAGGGTATTACATATGTGTCTTTTTTTTCCCCCGCCCTTGACTATCCCCTGGCCTCCCCCACCCCCCAGCGTCCCATGTCCATTGGTTATGCATATATGCATGCATACAAGTCCTTTGGTTGATCTCTTATACCCCTCCCTCCTGCCCCCCAACTTTCCCCGGCCTTCCCGCTGCAGTTTGACAATCTGTTTGAGGCAGTTCTGCCTCTGTATCTATTACTGTTCAAAAGTTTATAATGGTCTCTATTATCCATGAATGAGTGAGATCATGTGGTATTTTTTTTTCCTTCATTGACTGGCTTATTTCACTTAGCATAATGCTCTCCAGATCCATCCATGCCGTTGCAAATGGTAGGAGTTCCTTCTTTTTTACAGCAGCATAGTATTCCATCGTGTAGATGTACCACAGTTTTCTAATCCATTCATCTACTGATGGGCACTTAGGCTGTTTCCAGATCTTAGCTATGGTGAATTGTGCTGCTATGAACATATGGGTGCATATATCCTTTCTGATTGGTGTTTCTGGTTTCCTGGGATATATTCCTAGAAGTGGGATCACAGGGTCAAATGGTAGTTCCATTTGTAGTTTTTTGAGGAATCTCCATACTGTCTTCCATAGTGGCTGCACCAGTCTGCATTCCCACCAGCAGTGCACAAGTGTTCCTTTTTCTCCACATCCTCTCCAGCACTTGTCGTTTGTTGATTTGTTGATGATAGCCAGTCTGACAGGTGTGAGATGATACCTCATTGTTGTTTTGATTTGCATCTCTCGGATGATTAGTGACTTTGAGCATGTTTTCATATGTCTCTTGGATTTCTGAATGTCCTCTTTTGAAAGGTGTCTATTTAGGTCCTTTGCCCATTTTTTGATTGGATTGTTTATCTTCCTTTTGTTAAGTTGTATGAGTTCCCTATAAATTTTGGAGATTAGGCCCTTATCAGATATGACATTGGCAAATATGTTTTCCCACACAGTGGGTTTTCTTGTTGTTTTGTTGATGGTTTCTTTTGCTGTGCAGAAGCTTTTTATTTTGAAGTAGTCCCATTTGTTCATTTTCTCTTTAGTTTCAAGTGCCCTAGGAGCTGTATCAGTGAAGAAATTGCTTCGGCATATGTCTGAGATTTTGTTGCCTTTGGATTCCTCTAGAATTTTTATGGTTTCCTGTCGTACATTTAAGTCCTTTATCCATTTTGAGTTTATTTTTGTGTATGGTGTAAGTTGGTGGTCTAGTTTCATTTTCTTGCATATATCTGTCCAATTTTCCCAACACCATTTATTGAAGAGACTATCCTGGCTCCATTGTATGTTCTTGCCTCCTTTGTCAAATATTAACTGAGCATATTGGTTCAAGCCAATTTCTGGGCTCTCTATTCTATTCCATTGATCTATATGTCTGTTCTTGTGCCAGTACCAGGCAGTTTTGAGAACAGTGGCTTTGTAATACAGCTTGATATCTGGTATTGAGATCCCACCTACTTTGTTCTTTCTCAGGATTGCTGCAGCTATTCGGGGTCTTTTTTATTCCAGATGAATTTTTGGAGAGTTCGTTCTAGATCTGTGAAGTATGCTGTTGGTATTTTAATGGGAAGTGCGTTGAATTTATAGATTGCTTTGGGTAGTATGGACATTTTAATGATGTTGATCCTACCAATCCATGAACACGGAATGTTCTTCCATTTGTTTATGTCTTCCTCTATCTCTTTTTTCAACGTCCTGTAGTTTTCTGAGTAGAGGTCTTTTACCTCTTTAGTTAAGTTTATTCCTAGGTAGCTTAATTTTTTTGGTGTGATGGTAAATGGGATTGTTTTTGTAATCTCTCTTTCTGAAAGTTCACTATTGGTGTATAGAAATGCCTCAGATTTCTTGGGGTTAATTTTGTATCCTGCTACATTGCCAAATTCATGTATTAAGTCTAGTAGTTTTTTGATGGAGTCTCTAGGGTTTTGTATGTATAATATCATGTCGTCTGCAAATAAGGACAGTTTTACTTCCTCTTTTCCAATTTGGATGCCTTTTATTTCTTCCTCTTGCCTAATTGCAATGGCTAACACTTCCAGTACTATGTTGAACAGGAGTGGTGAGAGGGGGCATCCCTGTCTTGTTCCTGTTCTTAGGGGAAATGGTGTTAGTTTTTGTCCATTGAGTATGATGTTGGCTGTGGGCCTGTCATATATGGCTTTTATTATGTTGAGGTATGATCCTTCTACTCCCACCTTGCTGAGAGTTTTTATCAAAAATGGGTGTTGGATTTTGTCAAACGCTTTTTCTGCATCAATTGATATGACCATGTGGTTTTTTTCTTTCAATTTGTTTATGTGATGTATCACATTTATTGATTTGCGGATATTGTACCATCCTTGCATCCCTGGGATGAATCCTACTTGGTCATGGTGTATGATCTTTCTGATGTACTGCTGGATCCGATTTGCTAAGATTTTGTTGAGGATTTTGGCATCTATGTTCATAAGCGATATTGGCCTGTAATTCTCTTTCATTGTGTTGTCTTTACCGGGTTTTGGTATTAGGGTGATGCTGGCTTCATAGAATGAGCTTGGAAGTGTTCCTTCCTCCTGAATTTTTTGTAGTAGTCTGAGGAGGATAGGTTTTAGTTCTTCCTTGAATGTTTGGTAAAATTCCCCTGTGAAGCCGTCTGGTCCTGGGCTTTTGTTTGATGGAAGCTTTTTGATGACTGCTTCAATTTCTTCCATAGTTATTGGCCTATTGAGATTTTTAGATTCTTCCTGATTGAGTTTTGGAATGTTGTATTTTTCTAGGAATTTGTCCATTTCTTCCAGGTTGTCTAGTTTGTTGGAGTAGAGCTGTCCATAGTATTTTTTAACAATCATTTGTATTTCTGTGGGGTCTGTTGTTATTTCGCCTCTATCGTTTCTGATTTTGTTTATTTGGGTCCTCTCTCTTTGCTTCTTGGTGAGCATGGCTAGAGGTTTGTCAATCTTGTTTATCCTTTCGAAGAACCAGCTCTTGGTTTCATTGATTTTCTGTATTGTTTTTTTGGTCTCTATGTCATTTATTTCTGCTCTAATCTTTATTATCTCCTTCCTTCTGCTCACTCTGGGGTTTTTTTGTTGCTCTCTTTCTAATTCTTTGAGTTGTAGAGTTAGATGATTTACTACCATTTTTTCTTGTTTTTTGAGATAGGCCTGTAGAGCTATAAACTTCCCTCTCAGGACTGCTTTCATTGTGTCCCATAGGTTTTGGATTGTTGTGTTTTCATTGTCATTAGTTTCCAGGATGTTTTTAATTTCTTCTTTGATCTCATTGGTAACCCAATCAATATTTAATAACATGCTTTTCAGCTTCCAAGTGTTTGAGTATTTTGGGTTGTTTTTATTGTAGTTTATTTCTAATATTATGCCATCGTGGTCTGAGAAGATGCTTGGTATGATTTCAATCTTCTTGAATTTGGGGAGACTTTGTTTGTGACCCAATATGTGGTCTATTTTTGAATCTGTCCTATGAGCACTTGAGAAGAATGTATATTCCGTGGCTGTGGGATGAAGTGTTCTGAAGATGTCAATTAAGTCCATCTGATCTAGTGAGTCATTTAGGATTGCTGTTTCTTTGCTGATTGTTTGTCTAGAGGATTTATCCAGTGAAGACAGTGGTGTATTAAAGTCCCCTACTATGATTGTATTGTTGTCGATCTCTCCTTTGATATCTTCCAGAAGATTTTTTATGTATTTGGGTGCTCCTGCATTGGGTGCATATATGTTTATCAGGGTTATATCTTCTTGTTGTATTGATCCCTTTTGTATTATGAAGTGGCCTTCCGTATCTCTTGTTATAGCCTTCACTTTGAGGTCTATTTTGTCCGATATAAGTATTGCTACCCCAGCTTTCTTTTCTTTTCCATTAGCCTGAAAGATATTTTTCCATCCCTTCACTTTCAGTCTGTGTGAGTCCTTTCTAATGAGGTGGGTCTCTTGTAGACAGCAAATGTATGGGTCATGATTTTTTATCCATTCAGCCACTCGATATCTTTTGGTTGGAGCATTTAGCCCATTTACGTTTAAAGTTATTATTGAAAGGTACTTGTTTGTAGCCATTTCTTTTTTTGTGTGTGGCTGTTTTCTTTCTGGGATTTTTATTTCTTCTTTTTACACCAGTCCCTTTAGCATTTCTTGCATTGCTGGCTTGGTGGTGATAAACTTGCTTAGCCTTTTTTTGTCTGTGAAGCTTCTTATTTCCCCTTCAATTTTGAATGATAGCCTTGCTGGATAGAGTATTCTTGGATTCAGTCCTTTGCTTTGCATCACTTTGTAAATTTCCGTCCATTCTTTTCTGGCCTGATGTGTTTCTGTTGAGAAATCATTTGATAATCTAATGGGAGATCCCTTGTATGTAACTTTCCGTCTCTCTCTTGCAGCCTGTAAGATTCTCTCTTTGTCCTGAATATTTGCCATGGTAATTATGATGTGTCTTGGTGTGGGTCTTTTCGGGTTCACCTTGCTTGGGACTCTCTGGGCTTGTGTGACTTTTTTCTTCCCCACCTCAGGGAAGTTTTCTGATATTATTTCTTCCAATAGGTTTTCTAATCCTTGTTCCTCTTTCTGTTGTTCTGGCACCCCTATTATTTGTATGTTGTTTCGTTTCATGTTGTCCCAAAGCTCCCTTAGGCTCTCCTCCTGTCTTTTAATTTTTTTCTCCAACTGAAGTACAGTTTGGGTGTGTTTTGCTTCCCTGTCTTCTAATTCACTAATTCGGTCTTCCGCTTCTCCTAGTCTACTGTTGATACTTCAGTCTGCAGGCCGACACTCTATCCACTGAGCCAAACCGGTTAGGGCCTGTTGATACTTTCAATGGTGTTCTTTATTGCAGCTATATCGCACTTCATTTCTTCTTGGGTCTTACTTAAGTTGTTGATTTTTTCACCTGTTTCTTCTTGCTTCTTGGATAAGTTGTCGATTTTTTCCTCCATCCGGTGTATGCACTCTAGGACCCTTATTCTGAATTCTTTTTCTGTCATGTTGTATGCCTCTGTATCACTTAGCTGCTTTTCTGGTGAGTCCTCCTTTTCTTTCCTTTGGGGATTTCTTTGTCTACCCATGTTTGATCTCACTGACGTATATAGATATTGAGTCGTTCAGTGGCTGCTCCCTAGGTGGCAGTGGCTCCTCGGGCTGTGGTTGCTCCTTGGGCGGTTGTGGTAGCAGTTGCTCCTCTGTTGGTAGCGGGTCTTCTGATGGGTGCTGTTCACAGCTGTTGTGGCTCTTCTGGCTGGTGGAGGGAGGCTTCACACACAGCAGCTGTTCCTCAGACAGAGCGTGTGGAGATCAGGAGGCCGCTGTTGCTTGGATCTGCTGCGTTGATTTAACGGCACAAAATACAACACAACAAGGCACAACGTACCAGGCACTTTCTGTGGGGAGAAGCAAGGTTCCTCTGAGTTCACGTAGTCGGGCTGCTTGAGAGCCGTTGTTGCCGGGTTAGTAGCTGGTCTCTGGATGCCGGTGACAGTCACCCAAGATGGCACGGTCTCCGCGCCTGTGCCGGCGTACCTGGAGAGGTTTCAGCCTCAGCCTCTAACCGTTCCCTTTATCTAGGATTTCTCTGTCTTTCCTGGCTGCAGACTGTCTCTCAGCTGAATCTCCTCTGCTTATTCGGGCTGTATGCTACCCGTTTCAGCTGCCCGCCCTTATCTGCTCCTGGACAAGGCACCGACACGTCTGTCTAAACCTCCGCCATTTTCTTCCTACCTTTTTTTTTTTTAAATATATTTTATTGATTTTTACAGAGAGGAAGGGAGAGGGGTAGAGAGTTAGAAACATCGATGAGAGAGAAACATCGATCAGCTGCCTCCTGCACACCTCCTACTGGAGATGTGCCTGCAACCAAGGTACATGCCCTTGACAGGAATCGAACCTGGGACCTTTTAGTCCGCAGGCTGACGCTCTATCCACTGAGCCAAACCGGTTCCGGCCACAATCAGCTTTTTATCAGAGGCTTCACTTCCCCAGGTTGAGTGTACTCCCTGTGGTATTAAAAAAATGGGAAAAAATTTTGCTTGAATAACTAATCCAGATGACTCTGGTGCCACATTCTTCCTGGTCCTAGGTGCTTCCTGACCTCTACCAGAGGGAGAAGTAGTCAGCCGCCACCTCATGCTTCTCAAAATGCCTCTAGCTCCTTGGTTAACACCTGTGCCAGTAAAGCCACTTAACAACTTACACGAACTGGTTTGGGCCCCTTGCAGGGTGGCATTTGCACTGTCAGGTCTGAGGGAGTATGGCTTTTTTGCAGGAAGGAGGTTGGGTGGCATAAAGAAGATAAACAGCCCTGAGTGAAAAGGTGAATAAAATGCTCGATAGTTTGAATTTTCATTGGAGGAACCTGGGAGTTAAGCATTTTCTTTCTTCTTCCTTTATCTCTTGTCTGTCTCATATTTCAGTTTTATTGCCCCTCTTTTGCTGGCCATGGTGTTGAATTATGATGAGCCCCAGACTTAGTTTAACCTTAGCAATTTCCTGACTCACTTTTTTTTTAAGGCAGAAAATGACGTAGATGACTTCCTTCTCTGCAGTCATAACTATTATTAAATCTCTTACAATAGTCATATCTAATTTCTTATTATACTCACCCCTCTAGTGCACTGGGCAATGTGTCTGAAGAGCACAGGCATCGTCTTAGGCTAAAATAACATTAAAGGCTTGAGCTAAGACCCAGTAAATATTCTTATTTATTCAGAAAAGTATGCCCGGGTGGTTCAGAATACTTATGGACAGCCTTCTCCTTTGCAGAGATCAGCCTCAGCTAGGCGTAGGTTCCAGCTCTCACTCTAAATTTACTAGTTGTATTGCCTAAAGGCAGTTGCTTAATGTTACTTTCATTTGCTCATCTGTTAATTGAGGGACTAGCAATACCTATCTCATGGGATGATTCTGAGTATAATATGAGATAATATGAAAAGTATAACATAGAATCTGACACATATGTTCAATTAATTCTATTGTCCCCTTCTTTGAATAGCAGTGGATGCTGTCTTAATGCACCAGAAGGAAGTTGCTAATTTTTTTAAAAAAATATATTTTATTGAATTACAGAGAGGAAGGGAGAGGGATAGAGAGTTAGAAACACTGATGAGAGAGAAACATTGATCAGCTGCCTCCTGCACACCCCCTACTGGGGATGTGCATGCAACCAAGGTACATGCCCTTGACTGGGATCGAACCTGGGACCCTTCAGTCCGCAGGCCAATGCTCTATCCATTGAGCCAAACCAGTTAGGGCGGGTTGCTAATTCTTGATGATAAAGTTATGAACCTTCGTTCTTTTCTTGTATTATTTTTTCATGACCTTATTTCAGGTGACAGCAGGTGTAAAGATCTGACATTTTCTTTTTAAAAAAGAATATTTTATTGATTTTTTATAAAGAGGAAGGGAGAGAGATAAGAGTTAGAAACATTGATGAGAGAGAAACATTGATCAGCTGCCTCCTGCACACCTCCTAGTGGGTATGTGCCCGCAACCAAGGTACATGCTCTTGACCGGAATCAAACCTGGGACCCTTCAGTCTACAGGCCAACGCTCTATCCACCGAGCCAAACTGATTAGGGCTTCTTTTCTTTTTTAACCACAAGAGTTGTATTTTGGTTGTAGAATTTCTTATGATGTAGATTTTACATAGTTGAGACTGAAAATTGAAACTGCTTTGCCCACAAAATAAGTGACAAATTAACCAGTTTTCTAAAGAAACTGGAGGAAAACATTTTCTTTGAGAAAAATCTAGATAACCTGGGAGGACAAGGTAGGAAATAGCAGGTAACTCAAACAATAGCAGCAGACACAAGCTGAATGATATCTGCCTGTACTGAAAGTGTAAGTACAACTGACACTGTAATGACCAGTCCTTGGTGGTGGTAGTGGTGGTGGTTGTTCTAGAAAGTAGTGAGCCATTCCAGTGACTAAGAGAGTGGAGATGAGGGTTGTTCCTGGAACTGGGGCTGGTTATCAGATGCTCAATACATTTCTGTTTCCATCAAAAGACTAGTTTCTGGCTGAACTCTAGTAGTTGGAAATATTAGCGCTGGTTGTTGGGGCTGGTGAGGGGGTGTCAAAAGCTACATTCCACTGACTCAAAGTTGTGTAAATGTGTATAGGGTGTGTGTTGGTAGGAGTGTGAGGAAATGCTATGCCTATACTTCAGACATCATAGAGGCATTCAGCACTCACAAGAAATAGAGTGTCAAGGTTAAGAGCTCCAGCCTTAGAGATAGACAGATCAGTGTTCAAATCCTAGGACTATCACTTGTTTTTGTCAAATGCACTTAGTAGAAAATCCAACTTAGATTGGATTTAAAGATAAGACTAATTATTGTCTCACACTTTAGGAAATACTGAGGCCAGGTAGGCTGCAAGCCTAGTATATTAGGGCTCTGGATCCACTTCTCTGTGATCCTCTTGGTTCTGCCCTCCTTAGGCAGTTGGCTTAGTTTTCCAGTGGTTAGAAAGATGGTGGCAGCAATTCTAGGTACCACATTCAGGAATGAAAGTCTTCAGAAGAGAGACTGATTTATTTCTTTGTCTCTTCTATAGGAATGATAAAACCTTTCATCTAAGCTTCACAGCGAACTTTTCTCACTTTTCACTGGCCAGAGAGGCTTACATGCTTATTTATAAATTTGTCATGAGGGGGAACAAGATTATTAAGATTAATTTAGGCTAAAGAAGATCTACTCTGGGAACTTGAGATGAGGACCACATGGAAGAACCTGAGAAACACTGGTGCTCTGTTAGAAAAGAAGAAGAGAAAATCAACAGTGTATGCTGCAATTTGCTAACGCCTTTGTGTCTCAAATTTCCCATCTATATCACGTGAATATGTCACGTACCCAAAGAGTATTAAATGAAATAATATATGTAAAGCCCTCAGCACAATACCTGTCACAGAGTACCAGTAAAGATTTAGTAAAGTGACAAATAGATTTGGCAATTGAGAAAACACATTTATCGACTGCAAGATTGATTCAAAGCTCTTATTGCCTGGTGTGGTTCTATGTTCTTGAGAAACTTTCTGAACTTGTCCAAATATATCTTTTTAAAAATTTATCTGTATTGTCGAAAGTATTACAGATGTCTCTCCCCCCCCCCCCCGATTGAACTCCATCCTGCACCCATCCCTCCCAGGCCTTCTCCACACTATTGTCTGTGTCCATGGGCTATGAATATATGCATATAATATGGATAATCTCTCCCCACCCACTCACCCTCCCTCACCTTCCCTCTGAAATTCATCAGTCTGTTCTATGCTTCTATGTCTCTGGACATGTATTGTTAATCAGATTCCACAGATAAATTCGATCATGTGATATTTGTCTTTCTCTGACTAGCTTATTTCACTTAGCATAATATTCTCCAGGTACATCCATGTTGTCTCAAAGGGTAAGAGATCCTTTTTTTTAAAAAATGTAGCTGCATAGTATTTCATTGTATAAACGTGCCACAACTTTTTATCCACTCATCTACTGATGGCCACTTGCACTGTTTCGAGCGAGATCTTTGCTATTGTAAATAATGCTGCTATGAACATAGGGGTGGATATATTCTTTCTGATAGATGTTTTGGAGTTTTTAGAATATATCCCTGGAATTGGGATCATAGGATCAAATGGCAGTACCATTTTTAATTATTTGAGGAAATTCCACACTGTTTTCCATAGTTGCAACACCAGTCTACATTCCCACAACAGTACACTAGGGTTCCCTTTTCTCCACATTATCACCAGCACTTGTTTGTTGATTTATTGATGGTAGCCATTCTGGCAGGTGTGAGGTGATACCTCATTGTAGTTTTAATTTGCATCTCTCTGATGGTTAGTGACACTGAGCATTTTTTCATATGACTGTTGGCTGTCTGTATGTCCTCTGTATAGAAGGAGAAGAAGCAGAAGAAGGAGAAAGAGAAAAAGGAGGAGAAGGGGAGGGAGAAAGAGAAGGAGAAACAAAAGCTAAAGAAGATAAAGAAGCAGAAGGAGGAGAAGCCGAAGCAGCAGCAAAAGAAGGAGGAGGAGGAGAAGAAGGAGGAGAAGAAGGGTAGAAAGAGAAAGAAAAATCATAAGAAGCAGCAGCAGAAGCAGAAGAATGAGAAGCAGAAGCAGGAAGCATAGCAGAAGAGTAAGTATAAGAAGCAGAGGGAGAAAAAGAAGGACAAGGGGCTGGAGAAGGAGAAGAAGCAGCAGAAGCAGAAGCAGAAGGAGAAGTAGAAGGAGCGGCTGGAGGAGAAGGAAGGGAGGAGGAGGAGGTGGAGATAGTGATGGAGCTGGAGAATGTGAAGGAAAGGAGGAGATGGAGATGGAGAATGTGAAGGAAGGAGGAGACAGAGAAGATGAAGTAAGAGAGTGTGTATTCCAATCTCTCTGCTGTTCCAGCCATCCTCACTGAATTGCCAGGAGTGAGTGAAAAAATCCCCTTGGAAATTCCAGCCATAGCAAATGTCACGTGGAACATATACAAGCTGTCCCCAAGGGTGATTTAGCACCTTACTCTCTGGTTGGGGAGCAGAGATGTAAATCCTCTGCTCCCAAATGCCTTTGGTTAGGGAAGATAAGATCTTGTGATTTATTAGCTGCCTGCTAATTGCCAGACCATTTGCTTATCTATTTGTCCCAGTTTTACTATTCCACTAGTCATGGAATTTTTCTTGCTTCTTACTTACCTTCCTCATTATCACAATATCATCATCATCATCATAATTATTATAAACTAGAGGCCCAGTGCACGAAATTCATGCACAGGTAGGGTCCCTAGGCTTGGCCATTGATCAGGGTGGATCACGTTCCCCGCCTCCCAGCCTCCATGCCTCTTCCTTCCCTCAAAAGTGTAGGTATTTCTGCAACAGCCTCAAATACTATGCTCTGCCATTAGGCTGACCAAATTTTTGTTTTTACATTTTTTTAGGCATGCTTCACTCTATGCTGTGTTATCCCAAATTTCAGGGGCTAGTGCCAAACTCTCCAAATGTTTCTTCTGAAGCTCCGCTGTACTTGGGAATTCCCAGGGATCCATCAAAAGGTCCCTAATCAATCCATGATTGGCCAATCCAGCCTATGGGGCTGAGATTTACAAGGCTGAATTTGGACTGTCTGCTTGCAGACCTAGCACCTTGCTCTATTGTATGGTTATATATTATTCTTAACCCTTAGGCTTTAGTCCAAACTGAGGCAATATGAAAAGTGCCATTTTAATATTCTCTTGCAAACTGATATGGTCAGATGCCCATGCTTTGCATAAGTTTAATGAACACACACAGTCTCTAATCACATCACTTCCCTAGCCCCATACAAAATAAACAAAATGCTGAGCATTCTTATATTAAAAAAATCAGAATATTTTCTAAATTGGAACAGATTGGAGTTTCTTGGCTATAGACAGTATTAAATTAGTCAAACAATTCCTTCCTCAATCTTCTACAGAAAATGGGAGGGCCCTTTATCTTCCTTTGTTTTTTTAAATAAGCCCAGTCAGCTGTCATACACTTGAACGTTGACCAAACATTTAAATATTCAGTTGAAATTTGTATGTATTGTATAAAGCGCTCAGCAAAGTGCAAAGCCCTCTGACCACTTTCAAAATAATCCAAGCAAACAGCAATTGGGAATTCTACTTCTTTCCATTTACCCATAGTTCATCAGGACATAACGTGGGCTCCCAAGCATACTGGGAGGAAAATGGACAGCACTTAGATTGTTCCTGACTTTGATATGTGACTGTCAGGGTTGCAAATAATGTGCCTGCAAAAGAAAATTGCCTCCAGTGCACCTGAAGATGGAATTTTAAAAAATGTTCTTTCCTCCTTCCTTTTCTCTTTCCATTTACTTAGCATTACGAGATGCTACTGTTAAACACTTAAGGAGAAAAAAATTGTTTATGGTGGCTCCACTGGAATGAGTCTGACCAAGAACAAGTAGGCAACATAGCAAGCAAGTGTTCCCAACATTTATTTATTAAAGCACCTATTGGGCACAAAGAACATAAAACATGGTGACTGCCTGCTAGAAACTTTTAATCTGGCTGTGAGGATAGGATATACATGCACCCTAAGCTAAATTCAAAGTTTGTAATATTGAAGGCAGAGTCATCCCATACTGTGAGCCTGCAAAAGGCAAAGCCACAGCCAAGGAACTGGTAGAAGCTATGGCGAGAAAGGTTTGGACTAAGTGTAAGTTTCTAACAGAGTTGACCAAAGGTGAGTTGGACCAAAGGTGAGTGGGGGTGGGGTGGGGGTGAGTTTCTTGTCATCCGAGGTGTTTAAGGAGCGATCTGAATGAATACTTAGCAGGAGTGTTTGCAGAGGGCCTCATGTTCTAGAGGACAGTTAAAATACTCATAAGACTTTACCTTGCTTCTATGATGCCTTGATTCTGTGAGTCCTGAGGTCAGTGAGCATGTGTGGGCTCATGGAGTAACCAGGAAAGAATTTATTCAGGTTGAGGTATGAAAGGAGGAGCAGATGGGGGATTAAAGGTGGGCTGGAGAAGGGATCCTGGGCAGAGGGAATTCTGTGGAACTGATGAAAGGTCTGAGGCCTTTTTTTGCCCATATACTCCAAGAAGAAATTACATTATTTTTAACCACATTCAGAGGAAGGCTACACAGGAGTTTAGAAACAATATCTTACTGAATGTTTTCTTTGCTGCCTGAAAATTTACAATAGCTGACTTGTATAGTCAAGGCTGATGGAGGGACTAGGGAGTTCACCCAGTTCGCTTAAATTCGGTATTATGCTGAGCGCGTACTGTGTTGCAGGCATCAGGCATGGGGAGTGCAGAGATGGAAAGAGACACAGTTGCTTCTCTTGAAAAGCTGATTGTTGAACAGAGGCATTTATGTATGTATGTATGTATGTATGTATGTATGTATGTATCCTGCTTCAGTCAACAAAAGGGGGACTATTGAGGCCCCAGGGCCAGGGGTTCAGGTAGAGGACTGCCCTGCAGGCTGGAGGAGAAGGTGGTGGAAGGGCCTTATTTAACCCTGTTCTAAAAGCACAGATAGTTGGTGTGGCTGCACTTCATGGCAGTTGATAGCACAGGGGCCCAGGTGGGCGGAACACCTGCACAGATCACCTTGTACTTCTGGGCGAACTGGCGGAGGGAGGGCTCACGATGCCTCCGCAAAGGAAGTGCCAAGTGCCAAGGGCGAATTCTTTCTGAATATTGTAGTCTGAATGTGCGTCCATCCTCCAGCTGTTTGCCCACAGAAACCAGACGCTGCTGGTCAGGCGGGAGGCCCTCCCTGTCTTGGAGTTTAGCTTTGGCATTGTCAGTGGGGTCCCTGGGCTCCACCTCCAGGGCGATGATCTTGCCAGTCAGGGTCTTCACAAAGAGCTGCCGTTCTGTGTCTGCTGGGGATGCTGCTCCTCATCGAAGAGAAAGAGCTGAACAGAGATTTTTATTTTTCAATTTTTAAAAATTACTGTTGAAAGTATTACATATATCTCCCTTTCTCCTTGATTGACCTCTTCTAGCCCGCCCCACCCTCCAACCCAGGTCTTCACCACCCTATTGTCTAAGTCCATGGGTTATGCATACCTGCATACAATGAACAGAGACTTTTAAAAAGCTCATCCTGATGAAGATCTATATTTAATTTCCTCAACGTTTTATGATCACTTTAAGAGCTATATTTGTGGAGTACCTTCTGAGTGCTAGATATGATACTAGTCTCTTTCCAGTTCTCATGACAACCCTTCTGTGGATATATTTTATTATTTCTGTTTTCCAAGGAGGAAGCTGAAGCTCAGAGAAGACAAGTATATTGTCCAGCTCTTAGCTGCTAATCGAAAATTCAAACAGCTTCTAAATTAATTGAATGAACCACGTGTTCTAGGTGCTGGACACACAGCATCTCATTGAATCCTCACACCACTAGAGAAGAGAGATTCTACTGTTATCCCCATTTTATGGGCTGGAAAACAGAGGTTCAGTAAAATTAAACCAAATGCCCAGTCACAGTCCATGTTATGGACTAAATGTTTGTCTCCCCCCCCCCCCAAGATTGATATGTTGAAATCCTAACCCCAATGTGATGGTATTAAGAAGTGGGGGCCTCTGGGAGGTGATTAAGCCATGATTGCTCCCTTGTGATTTTGTGCCCTGTGAAGATGCAAGTGCAGCTAGCCAACTATGAACCATCTTCCCAGCCTCCAGAACCATAAGAAACACAGTTCAGCTGTTTATAAGTCACCTAGCCTATGGTATTCCATTCTAGCAGCTTGAACTGACCATGATAGTTAGTGTAGACAGAGCAATGATTCAGTCTCTAACCATTAGGCAACTCTTCTTTCCCCCCTGTGCTTTTCAATCAACAGTTTCACTTCGGCTCTGCTTTTCTCCTCCCTTTAGTAAAAAACTGAGTGAGTGAAAAAGCCAGTTTGAGCATTTTCTTGAAAGGCCAGGCGTGAACCTGACTGGAGGAGAAATTCCCATTAGAATTCTGAGGCTCAGCATACAGCAGCAGAACCAGGGCGGTGAAAGTGCCACGCTAATTAAGTAATTACTGTAACTCATAAATGAAACATGAGGTTGCCTTTCTAAGAGAATCCCTGGAATAAGAAGTGTTCATTTTGCCTGGGACCCTGGTTGATTACTGCCTAAGAAATCCACCTTCTTCTACGGAGAAGTGATGGAGAAGCAAGGACTATTTCATCCATTATCTTTTCGGATCCTTACAAGGACCCTTTGGAGATATACGGGGAACATTTGGTGTGGGATTTTAGTGGTCAGTTGATCGGATCCCTCCTTTTGAATCCCGAATCATTTGAAAAATATACACAATGGTCAAGGATTCCAACTTCCGACGAAGTGAGAAACGGACCACTGGGGATGAGCTTTGGGAGTGGCATTTAACCCCTTTCCTGGCCGAGCTCCTTAACACAGGTCCTGACTCCTTTCCAGGGGCTCTGCTAAGCATGGGCCTAAGTTCCTCTTCCTCTTTCATCTGGTGCCTGAAAGCTTAGGTAGCTTTGCGGACTTCTTGGAACTTAATTTATAGCCAGCCAGTGAGTGCAGCTAAAGCTTCATGAGACAGCTGCTTGTCCTGCAGACCTGCTCAGGAATTCCGGCTCGAATGTTTTGGCTTGGTGTGTGTTCAGGTCCTTCCTCACCTTGTGGAAACAGTCTCACCGATAAGCTTATCTCAGCCTGGTGGGGCAGAGGGTCACACTTCCAGAAGGTCTACTTGTGTCACACCTAGCTACTCCTCTGCCCTGGCCCCTAGCATCCTGGAGCTAAATCCATGCAGCAGTAGCAGAATTTTATTAAACTTCCCTACCCTGGAGGGAAATGGAGCTGAAGAAATCCTTTAATTCTTTGGTGCAAAGAATGAACACACATAGGCATTTTAACTCCTTAAGCCAAACACGTTGTTTAAGCCACTGGTTGCAAACTTAAGTGCCCACAGCGGTCAGGCAGGAAGCATTACTGGGAGAGGGGAGCTGGGTGCATACAATAGGGACTGGTGGGGACTATGGCAGACTGAAGAGCACACTGTGCTTTCTCGGGGGGGGGAGGGTGGGGGTGGGCAACAGCTCCAGCTCCGGCCATTGTAGCCAGGTGGGAATGCACATTAGCTGCCAGGGTCAACTAATTCTCTGATAGTTCAGGAGAAAGTATAGAGCGGGATTTCTTGTGAAATGTCCTAGTTTTTAAAAACACTTTCTGGCCAAACAAACCACTTCTGTGGGCTGTATAGTGTGTGGACTGTCAGTTTGAGAACCCTGATTTAAGCTGTGAGAAGCTGGCTCTGGCTACTCCCCCCCCCCCCCCCAACTTCTCCTGATCACTCTGTCCTATTCGACTTCAATGGAAGTAGCTGTTGATCAGGAGACCTCGTAGTTGGTCTGGGGAAGAAGCTATTTTGGAAATATTTGGACCTCTTTCAGTGAAACCTGAGCACAGCATTTACTTGCTCATTCATTCATTCATTCATTCAATAATTCAACAAATATTAAGGCACTATTTTAGACACATACCATACTCTAGGGGAGCAGGAGTGAACATGGCACAGCTCTCAAGAAACTAGAAGTCTTATGAGAGAGGTGAGCAAAATAGTGCTCTTAATGATTCTGTATGGTCACGATTTTTAATGGCTGCCCAAGGCACATAGGGGAAGATGGCTGACAGAATTCTTCGATGCCTCTGGGAATTGGGAAAGAATTCTCAGATGAAACAGGGAGGCAAAGCAGAGATTCAATGAAGAGTGGATTGGATTTAAAATCCCTTGCATAACTGATCCTCTGTGCTTATTTTTGTTAAAGCCATTATTTTATGCTACCTCCTCATGCACAATTGCTTCTGATATTTAAAAAAATAATTTTTATTTTAAGATAACTTTACAAGAAGTTGCAAAAATGATGGCGATTTTCTTGTACCTTTCACCCAGTAATGACAATATCTTACATAATCTTAGTTCTGTTTATTTATTTCTTACAGGGCTGTATTCATACTGCTGTTGTTCCTTACTCCTATCACTTAACAGAATAGTCTACAGAGCTTCCTTTATCATAAATTTATGGTAAACATGTACTTTAACATTTTGGTGTTCCATACTCTAAATACATTCCTTGCTGTTGGCCTGGCAATAGAATTCCAACCAATTGTAGAGGATGTTTCCACTGTTTTGTTATTATAGCATTGCTGGTGGGCATCTTTGTGCATCTTTGTCCATATTCAGGATTACTTCCTTAGGATAAGTTACTTATGGTACAGTTCCTTAATGGGTAAAAGGTTTTTGATACGCATGTATTGGTAGTTGCTGAAGGAGAGCTGCCTGAAATGAACTGGAGGGGCTGGTGCTCCAGAAGTTGAGGGTGGGACTCCAGGAATGACCTTGAACTGAAAAAGTGCTTTGGCAAGTGACTGCATCTGAAATTCAGCAGAAGCCAGAGCAGTAGATCCCTAGAGTCTCAATCTTGCTGCATCCCCTCATCTCCTGACTGAGAAACCCAGAGCCCGAGGGCTTTGCTGCTCCTGACGTGCCTGCCTGCTCGGTTCCACTGCTGAGACTCGTCTCTAATCGGTGGTGCCCCAGCTCTGGGCTCTTTTTTCCCCTTCCCCGTTTCAGGCCATTTCACTGAAATCTGAGTAAATGATTGATCACTCTAAAGCAAAGAACAAATGGACTTGCTGGGCAATCAGCCTTCCTTCCAGCCAGTGTGCATTTGTGCACCCAGTGGTGGGTGCAATGCCGTCAGCATATGATGGTTGGACTTTTCTGTGCTGTGACAGGCAGAATGATCCCAGCGGCTTGCCTGGGCTGCAGTTAAAGGCTGAACAGGAGCACTCTCTGATAGGGATGGGATGTTTGGTCCATGAGCAAACGCTAAGCATTCCCACGCAGATGGAGTGGGGCCCATGGGAACAAGTGCCGAGGTGGGGAGAAGAAAATCGTGAACTGAACTGGTGACTAATTCCTCCATCACAGGTTAGAGTCTGGCACTTACTTTTTTTCCATATCACAAAAGGATCATCTCTTACCCATGAACAGTCCCTACCTGCAAATTGCCACCAGCATCACTACATTTGTTGAATGCTTACTATTGTATGCGCCAGGCACTGTGATAGGTGTTTTACACTCATGAGCTCAGTTAATCCTACATAGATATTTATCTCTGTTTGGGGGATGAAGAACCTAAGCCTCAGAGAGGAGTGGGCAGGAGGAGTGCCAGGGTTTGAATTCAGATCTACTGTGTTCTTGCCCTTGCGGTCCTAGGTCTGCTATTGTTGCATGAATACTCTTTAAAAAAAATTCAAGGTGTTTTCCATTAATAGGTGTTTACCAAAATCTGTGTTCCTCTCTACTTTTGGAGCACACCAATAGATGACATTCCCAGCCTCCCTTGCAGATAGATGTGGCCACGTGACTAAGTTCTACCTAATGGAAGATGAGCAGAAGTGATGTGCCTTTTTTTCAGGTGTTCTTGTCTTTGTAGCTAGTTGTAATGGAGATTTTCCCTGGGGTGACAGAATGCACATGGGACCAATGGCAGTTTCTGTCAGTGTAGTTCCCTAAATGACTGTGTGGAGCAGGACTTTACCCCTGTTCCCACTGACAACCCATTCACCTGCCCATACTGTTACATAGACAACTCGTAAACTTGTGTTTAGACATTTTTTTGTTCTATTATGCCAACACTTTTATCTTAAAAATTCAAGAAGACACAGCAGGTTTGTTTCAAGTACAGGTCAAAGGGGTTTACAGATGGAGCAAGGCCTGCATATATGGCATGGGGTGGGTAACCTCCTTTGGGTGTGCTTAAAGGGGATTCCAGCATCTTGCAAGCCAAATGAACCCAAAGTTACAGAGAAAGTCAACAGAGGTCCCGTCCCTGTGTGTAGAGATTGGCCCCTATTCTCTCTCTCTCTCTCTCTCTCTCTCTCTCTCTCTCTCTCTCTCTCTCTCTCTCTCTCTCGTCACATAAAATACTTTTCCTAGAAATAGTAACAGTTAGATTTCTAATCCAATTTACTGAATCATCAATCATCAACTTTATTTTGTGGTGGCTCAAACTGAGGTTGTATTAGGTAATGATAATCACAGGAGTCTACGTAATTTAGGGCTAGAGGATCCCGGAACTTCTTCAACCCTGTCTTTTGAAAAACTCTCTGAGGGGTTGAAATGGAGTCAGGAGGTAATTGGTGTCTCTCTGAATCCTGTTGTTGCTATAATATCTTGTAGATTAAGAGTTTTATCCATAACAGGGTGGCTTTAATAAGCTTATGGATTGAAATCAGAGTTGGGATGTTGACTTTCCTATGAGACAACTAGGATTAAGACAGGTGCCTGGTTGGAATTCTTTCTGTATACCTTAGCAGAAGGCTAATAGTTAGGGGACTTCACACTATCTAAAGTATGTAGGAAATGGGAAAAAGACCATTTCTTCTTTTCTTTGTTCATGATGGTTCTTTGATGTTCAAGATGGTGTTAGTGGATATAGTGATGGCAATGTGATAGATGATACAGTAAGGACAAGACCAGAGGCCATGCAATGCTAATTAGATATGAAAATATTTGAAGTAGTAGTTTGAGAGCACAATGATAATTATGTAATTTTAGTTTTTAATGGCCATAATTATAATATACCTGGTATTTCCAGGAATTTGCTTAATTGTAATGATCACTTATAAGTATTCTTTGATAGCATCCCTCTTCCTCATGCCCTACAGGCAGTTAGTTGTATATACTAGCATTATACCTAGTAAATCTATCTATGATAACATTGATATTAAATTAATTACTCAATTAATTTATTGACTTGGAAAAAGTTTATTGAACTCCTACTCTGTGTCAGGCACTGCAGAGGACATCAGGGATAAAATGATGAATTTGATGCCAATAACTCACAGGCTGCCAGGGGAGACTTAAGTGAATCAGCATTTGCAGAGTAGAGTGATTGGTGTTATGACTGAAGAATGCACAGGGTGGATTGAGGGTTAGTAGGACAGGCATCTACTAGTAAATCAGATTGCAGGTGGTGCCCAGGAAAGCCCCCTGAAAGTGCTGTTACCAGTATCAGTTGAAGTATGTCCATAAGGAGAATTGGGAGATGGCTGGGCAGAAGGGAGCTGTTAAGGCAGAAGTAAATGGCAAAGATATGGAGTTGAGAAAGAGTTAAGATGCATTTCAAAAGCTATTAAGTGATTTTGTTGGAGATGACAGTAGGGGAAATATAGGCAACACATTGTAAATATTTTTGTGTCTGTCTTGCTAGTTTTTTTAGTTCAGAGATCATGCTTTATATATGTTTATATCCCCATATCTGGAACACCAAGGGTTTCAGCAAATTTTTGTTGAATGAATGAGAGTTGGCTGATTTGGAGTCACTGATGTCTGCTGGTCTCAATTCTAAAAGCTGTTGGTCTGATGTTCAACCCTGTAGGCCCTCAAGACAGGATGGGCATAGATTCCTCCAGCTACGAAACAGCTGGAAATTTCTTTGCAAATGACAAAAAGGAGTACTAAATATTTAATGCTTAAAAGTTAAATACTATTATAAAAGTAATTTAATATAAATGGCTTTCAGAAAATCCTTATCCATATTTCATGACTGCAATGGATGTCTGGATTCTAATGTTTGTGAGCAATTAATTTTAATAGTTATGTGCTCTCAATGTTCCTCTGTTTTTCTCCTTAGCAGACATCCCAGGTCCACCAGGAAAGTGAAGAGTTAGATGTCAGATGTCACTGTGGACAGAAAGGGACACAGAGCCCTGAGCAGAGGTCTCCAAGTGACAAGTTAATAGGCATCCATGAGCTGCTAAGTGGTACATAAGCAGTGATGCTGTAAAACCCTGAAGTATGGTGTCGACTTGGTGACTTGATGCCTTTATTCTACCCCCCACCCCCGAACAGTTTCAAAGAGTATGTGTTCTCTGTGATTCCATATTGCCTTCATTATATTCCCTTATAGCAATGATAACTGTGGTAACTCTCATTCATTGAGGATCACCTGTGTGCCAAAAGCCACACTGGCACTGTTATAATTTATTACACCAACCATGGAAAATTGGAATTTTATACTTCATTTTTCAGATAGAGAAACTGAGACTAAAAGAAGAAAGTCACTCAAGTTCATGTAGTGTTTGGTTGTTTTCTGTCTCTTTGGATTGTGAGTTCTGGATCAGTAGAGATCTCATCATATTCTCCCCTATAATCCTAACAGCACAGGGAAGGGTAGAAGGGTACTCAGTAAATAATTGTTGAATGAATAAATAAATGAACACAAGAATCAGTATTATAAAATTATTATTATTGTAGTAAGCACTTGCCATCTCACAAAGATCTTTTAATAAAAATTCTCTTCTGGGATTGAAGGAATGGTTGATTTCCTGTAATGCAAAGGTCATTAAAATTAAAGTTATTCTCTTAGAGCTTCCCAAGGGGTCTTGAGTGAAAAAGTGAGCCCTGTGTCTTCCTCTCCTCTACCCTTCAGGTTTCATAATAGTGAAAGGTAGGAGTGGAGACAAGAAATACTGATTAAATTTCTTGATTTTTGATCTTTAACTCGGACCTAGGCTTATGCTCCTTTTCATGCTGACAAGAGTCACTTTTTGATCATATGGAAGCCCCAACTTTGGCTGCAATGCACTGTAGAATTGCATGATTTTCTAACACCTTCATTACATGTTGTGGGAAAATACTCTTTGGTGTTCTACATCTACAACTTCTTTGCCTTGAATACATATATCATTGATTGCTGTATAATATATGCAAAGTCATGTAAATATAGTCAGTCCTCCTAAATGAGTCATGAGGGTTGCACAGGCAACTTGCCCTTTGCAGTTTTCCACTGAGTACCCATGGTCACCTGATAGGAGAGATCAATGTGGCTCTTATGGGAGATTTTGGCTGAATGACGGAGCACAACCCAAATTTCCAAATTATGTGTCATATCCCAGTGGGAGGCCATATCAGTCAGTTCAATGGACATTGACTGCTTAATTTGGGCCAAGCTCTGAACTAGTTGCTGGGAGTCCTTGCTAAGATTTGAAGGCTCCTATGGTGAGATGGTCATGGCAGTTAGAGACCAAGGCAAGTAGCAACAGGATCAATGCTTTTTATAACTAATTAGAGGCCCGGTGCATAAAATTGTGCACTCAGGGGAGGGGGTCCCTCAGCCTGGATTGCGAGAGGGCATAGGCCAGGCCAAGGAACCCCACCAGTGCACGATCGGGGCCGGGGAGGGATGCAGGAGGGCTCCAGGGCGTGTCTGGCCTGTCTAGCTCAGTCCCCATCGGCTGGACCCCAGCAGTAAGCTAACCTACCAGCTGGAGTGTCTGCCCCCTGGTGGTCAGTGCACATCATAGCGAGTGGTTGAGCAGCCTTAGCATATCATTAGCTTATTACTCTTTGATTGATTGAATGGCTGACCAGACGGGGACACTTAGCATATTAGGCTTTTATTATATAGGATAATACTCCAGAAACAGTGTGGGTGATAGGAGGGCTGCTATTGGCAAAAATTCTTTACAGAGAGGAACCTAGAATTCAGAGAGGTTGAGTAACTCACTCTATATCACACAGCTAGTAAGGCAAAGGTATGGGATTAAAACCTTGGTTTCTCTAAGGGACAGTGTTATAATTTCTTAGTGATGAAAGCATGGGCTGTGTGGAATCATAAGACCTGGGTGTGGACCCTGACCTCTCTTACTAGCTAGTGATCTTGGGCATGTTATCCTACTTCTTTGGGCCAGAGGTTTTTTTTTTTTTTTTTTTTTTTTTTCAGATTCAGAGGATGGTTATAAGAGTGAAATGACATAATGTTGGTAAAATAATGATCACCTTGTTGGGTATCAACTGAGCACCAAATAAATGGTAGTTGTTAGAGTTTGCTGGAATGTATTTTTTTGTCAAAGTCTAACATAGGATTGAGAATTGGGGAGCAGGAGGTCCCGCAGGGTCCTATAGGCTGTGATAAAATAGTTAGGTAGGACCTGTGGTTCTCAATCCATTAGCATCACTTGCGGAGATTTAAAAGCATAATGATCTCTGAACCCAGAGATTCTTATCTCTACAATATTATTATTTTTTAAAGGTACCAGTGATTCTAACTGTGCAACTAGATTGAAACTCAGTGGCCTGGGCAATCCTAGGAGACAGATGACTTCAACGGTGAAGCACTGCCCACTCCTACCTCTGTCTCAATGTGAGTGGATCCCTAGTGACTCACTGATCACTTGAGAGTGCTGACAGTGGAAGCAGGGTGCTAACTAACCCAGCAGCCATGGACTCTGCTCTGAAGGGACTCAGTCAAAGCGACATTGCTGAGGTCAGGTCCCAGGTTGACCCGTGGTGGTGAGAGATGACAAATCCAATACAGGTAAGGAGGGGACACCAAAGCAGTGGTGCCTATAGGACCAAAAGTTCATGTGCATAAACCCTGGTCTTCCTAGGCCTCATCTCAGCCTGCCCTTTTCAGGTAAATTTCTCCACTACAGCAATTCCCAATCATTACATCATGGATGGCATGCTTGCATGTCCTAATTGGTATGATTCAGGTTTTGTTACTATAATGAAGAACACAGACTTGCAAATGGTTTATTTAAAAATGTAATAAAAACATGACAGTAAGATGGGTTTATCACTACTTTTCTTGTTTGCCTTTGTAACCAGCCAAGGACAAGCACAAGCCACCATCTAACTGTAGCGGCCTCCTTACCCTCTTTCACATCTAGTCTTGCCCCTGTTTTCATTCTCCGCCCAGCAGTCAGAGTAATTTTCTTAACATGTAAATCACATTGTGTCATTCTCCAGCTTAAATCTGCTGGTGCCTTGCCATTGTACTAAAAATAAAATGCAAATCCCTTTCTGATCCTTAAGGCCCTGCATAAAATGAACACACCTTTCCACTCACATCTTTTTCTCTCTCCCTGGACCACTACTCCTGAGCTGTAGAAAGTACTGAGTTCTTTGCCATTTCTGGGATTTTGTGTTTTCTGTTTCCTGTGCCTACAATTCCTTTATCCCAACCCTTTACACATGGGCTCTTGAATGTTCCCTCATGGGAGAATATTACCTACTTCATTTATTTATTCAAAAAACATTTATTGAGTACCCCCTGACTACCCTTATACTCTTCACTGTGCTATTTGGATTATAGGGGAGAATATGATGAGATGGATGTTGAGATCTGAGGAGATAGAACTCACAATCTAAAGAGATAAAAAATAGCCAAGCACTACTTGAACTTGACTGACTTGATTCTTTGAGTTTCAGTTTCTCTATCTGAGCTGAAATAGCTGCCCACACTTGCTGCCCTGGTCACTTTCCATCACATCACCCCATTGGTTCCCTCCATAGCAATGAGCACCATCATCAGTGATGAGATCTTACTTTTTATTTGCATATCAATAAACAACAGTTATTGTCTCCTGTATAACAGAACCATCTGAAGGCCAGGGTCTTGTCTAACTTATTTATTATTTTACCGCCAGCAGCTAGCACAGGACCTGACATGTAGTAAACATTCAATAACTATTTGTTGAAAGAATGAATAGTTCAATAATTCTGTCACTCTTAGTCACACATTCTGAAATACTTTCTAAAGAGGGAAAGAAAGGGGTGGAATGATCATTGGTTTGCTCTAAGTTGCACATAAACTAAGTCTGTGGGAACATTCATTTATTTAGTGAACAAACTCACACCGAGTATTTTCTCTGTCTGGTCACTGAGGCACTGGAGATATACTTAAAAGCAAGGCACCAGGTTCCCTGCTCTTAGGAAGCTTATAGAAAATAATAGCAAACAGATAAAGAAGATTATTCCAGCAAGTAATCAGTTCTATGGAGGACTTATAACAGGATGATGTGATCAGGAATGATGGGGGGCGGGGGCTACTCCACAGGGAGTGGTCAGAGAAGGCTTCACTGAGGAGGGGGCATTTATGAAGGACCCCTAGGGGATGTTGCCTCCTCTACGGGTGTCATACATCTTGTGCATGAAAGAAAAACAACTTTCAAAGTCACTGCTCTAGGAGATACTACTCAAGTTTTAATTAGAATCCACTTAAGTCAGATGCTAGCTTGTTCCCTAATAGTGATTAGCACTGTCTTGGTTAATTAACAGCTCTTTGACTTGGAGGGGGAAATAACTTAATTATCTGCCTGACGTTGATTTTGTGAGTGCTGAGTCCAAAAGAATGAAAGGGGTAAGGATCTAGTGGGGTATTGGAGACAGATGTAGACCTAGTTAGATCTGACTATGAAGGAATCCACTAGGCCAGTGGTTCTCAACCTGTGGGTCGCGACCCCTTTGGCGGTCGAACGACCCTTTCACAGGGGTCGCCTAAGACCATCCTGCATATCAGATATTTACATGACGATTCATAACAGTAGCAACATTACAGTTATGAAATAGCAACGAAAATAATTTTATGGTTGGGTCACAACATGAGGAACTGTATCTAAAGGGCCAGAAGGTTGAGAACCACTGCTCTAGGCAAATGGGAAATGGATTTCCTGGAGAGAGGTGATATTCCAAGGCCATCCTGTTGGCCTCTAGTTTGTTCACACTGGATGTCATGGACTCGGCAGCTATTCCCATGCTATTGGTCCTGAACCAAGAAATCTGCATGCTACCCACTGGCACTGCTTGTTGACCTCATCTTCACCCTCTTTTCTAGAAACTAGAGTAGATTGGAGCTAATCTCTTCTCTCTTTGAGCTTCCCTGGCTAAGGGAGGCTGGGTCACAATCTGAAACTAGAAAGTCCACTTCTAACAGAAGCAACAAACCATTGCCTCCTCCTCATCAGATCAGTCTATCTAAGCTGCAGATAGTCAGACTCTGGAAAGTTGTGGATGAAAGAGATGTGTTTTCTTTCAAAGTTAGGCAAAGCAGTGCGTGTTCTTTAATTTTTCCCTCCGACTCCGGGTCCTTCTTGCCATCCCCTCCTTCCATTCCACTTCCATTCAAGTCAGCTCTGGATTAGAGTTTCAGATCAACTTTCAATTCTCTCTCAGCAGATTTTTAATTATCCTGAAGCCACACTGAGAGGAGGCCAGTTCAGAGCCTCCAGGCGGCTTTTGTTGCATCTGCAGATCACGTAAGTATAATCTCTATGGCAACTGACCTGGGTTGGGTAGGAGCAAATAAAGCTCAGAACCAAAGGTTAATTGCTGTTTCATTCTGTCTCACCCCCCACCCCTTGCCATTCCAGCATTGTGGATGGAAGTTCTAATTAGAATCAAATTACCAGCAGATTGAACATCCTTATTCAAGGCTGAAAAACTTAACTGCATTTGGCTTGTAAAGGGAAAGTGATATGATAGATGGTTTCCATTGGCTTTGATGGCTCTTTTTCCCACCTTCCAGGGGGATTGACTGCTTAGATCAGTGGTTCTCAACCTGTGGGTCGCGACCCCTTGGGGGGTTGAACAACCCTTTCACAGGGGTTGCCTAAGACCATCAGAAAACACATATATAATTACATATTGTTTTTGTGATTAATCACTATGCTTTAATTATGTTCAATTTGTAACAATGAAAACACATCCTGCATATTAGATATTTACATTATGATTCATAACAGTAGCAAAATTACAGTTATGAAATAGCAATGAAAATAATTTTATGCTTAGGGGTCACCACAACATGAGGAACTGTATTAAAGGGTCGTGGCATTAGGAAGGTTGAGAACCACTGGTGATCCAGCCAAATGGCCTGGATCTTTGCAGCACCAAGAAGTATGCTCCTTTGTTCTTGCTCTATTCTTATACTAAGAATATTACTGATAGGGTTGGCCATTTATTGGGGATGTACTTATGTCAGGAACTCTGCTAAGCACATACATAAGTGACCTCATTTACTAGTGAACTGGAAAGCCATGCCATGATTTAGAGATTAAAAAAAACATTTTATTGATTTCAGAGAGGAAGGGAGAGGGAGAGAGAGATAGAAACATCAATGATGAGAGAGAATCATTGATTGGCTGCCCTACACTGGGGATTGAGCCAGCAACCTGGGCATATTTCCTAACTGGAACCATGACCTCCTGGTTCATACGTCGATGCACAACCACTGAGCCACGCCAGCTGGGTGACTTAGAGATTCTTAACTCCATTGTACAGATGAGGAAACAGCCTCAGAGATGTTACATAACTTGCCTGCCATCACATAACTAGTAAGTCGCAGAATTGCGTTTTGAACCCAACTTATCAGATTCGAAAGCTCTTAACCACTAGCTACATACCAAAATATACTCTGTGAGGCTCCTCTTTGTTTACAGAGATGGGGCGATTCATAGAGGTTTTCCTTGTTAGCTGCCCCAGTACCAATGTGTTCTGAAATAATAATTATGGAATAAGGATGTGATGGTACACATCGAATCTTATATATATTTTCTCTGTTTCCCTAGAATTAAAAAATCAATATAAGCTCTTTATCCATCCTTTCCCCATACCGTACTGTTGTGTTCATATCTTCCCTTTATTCAGATCCTCTCCTTCCTAGAATTCCTCTCTCCTTTCCATATCGATCATTTATGCTTTTCATTCTTTAAAGCCCAGTTAAAAACACAATAAATATCCTTTATGAAATGTATTTCCATTGTTAACCACAGCTCACATTTTTCCTTTTATCATGAATTCCTATAACCATCCATTTTCTGAATTGTGTAGTAGTGGTTAACAATTTAGATTTCCATTCAGATTTCCTGGATTTGAGTCACAGCTCTACCATTGAATATGTCAGTGTTCCTGAGCAAGCTACTTCTCTGTACCATCATGGAACCTATACCTTAGAGTGTTTTTGTCAAGAAAAATGCAGTCTCCATATAAGTACTCCATGAGTGTTTGCTGTTATGTCCTGTCTTGCTCCAGCCTGGGACTCAAAGAAACTGGAGAGTGAGCCCAACCGACAACACCCGGGATGCCAACAGATCAGAAATCATATGGGTGAGCTGCAGTGGAGCCTGGCGCCCACACAGTCCTTGACAGCCAATTGCTGCGGCTTTACTTCTGCTTTCCAAATCTCACACGCTTCTCTGTGACCTGGAAGGGTCTGAAAAACGTCATTCTAACTTGCTTCTACTGAACATACAAAACGTCCGCCCATGTTCTGTGAAATGATTCCACATAGATTATCCCATAGATCTTCAGAGCAACCTTTGCAGGCGGGCGCTGCAGTGCTCAGACGGAGAAACCAAGGTTTAAGAAGTTACAGAGTTTACCTGAGGTTCACACTTGATTCAGGTACAATCCCAGTTAGGCGTTTCCAGCTCAGATCCGTGAGATGTTAAACCTGTGCGCTCTCCCAGTGGGTGGTATTCAACACTGATTTTTCTCTAAGCATCCTTCCAGGCTGCTCTTCCGACAGCTTATGTCACTGACATAGAGTAGGAAGCTTCACACAGGCCTGTTCCGGGGAGAGTTGGACCCCAAATGCTTTCTTCACCTTTCCTCATTCCCCAGGTCACAGCTTCCTGTTAGAGTACAGGCCGGCGTGGGACGGGCGAGGCAGCAGGAGCCCCTGGGAGGTCACCTCCAGCTCTTAGCAACCACACACGCTTGCTGACCCCTGCGTGTTCAGGACTTGAAGGCTATGGTCTCCCGGTCACGGTCACGGCTCACCCCGCAGGGAAGGAATTTGTTGGCCTCTGCGAAACGAACCTGAGAGGACTGGGGGGAACCGATGTGTAGCCTGTTAGCATGAGAGACACTGAGTAGAGTCTGTGGAGGAGAAAGCCCCGTGTGGCACTGTCAGGCTCCCAGGTGGCAGCCAGGTATCTTAGTTCTGATGTTTGTTTTATAAACATTTTCCCTGCCTGTCAGTTCTCCAAAGTCATCTCCATGGCAGCTGAGGCATAAGCGCCCCAGTGAATACGTCAGAGCTGAAGAGAAAGCTCCACTCTAACACAGCCATAAAAGAGAGAAAAGAAAAAGGTTTGCTTTTATCATAGACTTTGGACAATACTGAGAGGGAAAAAATACCACATGACAGGAGAGGTTACACAAAATATATCCTGCTCTTTTTTGGAGCTTCAGCTGAGGCCCTGAAAGCCGAGGACATGGGTAGATAAATGCTCACACCCGCTGCAAAATGAACTGTCAATCATGTCTATGCAAGACTTGCTAAGAGAGAGCCACCCAGTCCTGCCACTCTGAGCAAGAGCATTTAATAATAGTCTAGAAATTCATTAAAACAAACCAAACCAAAAATTCTTCTTTGCGTTGAGTTCTTCCAGAAGCAGAACCTGAGCCAAAGACTCATGTACAAGTGATTTATTAAGGAAATGCTCCCTGGAGAAGTCAGCAAGGGAGTGGGAGGATGGACAGGGAAGAGGTAACCCAAGTGAGTTTCCTGTTTTGGCTGAGTTCCCTAGGCCAGGCTGATACCTGCTGAGCGGTGAAATGTAAATTACTCCTCAGAATTTGTTCCCTCTTGAGACGCCGGGCTTCTGTTCTCCCACACAGGGCTTGCTCTTCGTCGTCCAGATGCCAGCACCAGCAGCAAGACATTGCAGAAGCTGGGGGATGAGCTGATAAAAGAGATCTCAAGAAACTTAAGATGCAGAGACAGCAACAGTGTATTTTTTTACAGAAGAAATTTGTAGAGAAGGCACTTGCTCTCCCCACCCCAGCACTTTAAGCCAAAAGAGGGGACCCTAAGAGAACCACTCATGGAGATTGGGGCTGTCTGTATGCAGAGAGCCTGGCTTCTTTTCCATCTCTGCCCTAGTCTAGTGGGATGCTCGCTGAAGGAGCTGTTAGACTCACCTGGTGATGCCCCCACCCAGAGTGGAGTGTGGTGAGGGTTTGGGAACAATTTGATTTGTGCCGCCTAGACTTTGGCAGGCATCAAGACTGGAGAAGCCAGAAAACAGCAGCAGGTCCTAAGAATATGGCAGAGTCAGGTCTGAAGTTGAGCATTTCCCATAGTGGAGGCTGGGTGTGATGGCTGAGGATATAGGTCCTGGAACTAGATTGGCCAAGTTCAGAATCTTGGCTCTGCCAGTTACTTAGCTGTGTAATCTCGGACAAGTGTCCTCACCTCTTGTGTCTCACTATCTCCATTAGTAACGTGGGGATAATATTCCTCATGGGACTGTTGTGAGCATTAAGAACAGATTTGGTATATGGGAATCTACTATAAATACCATATATATAACATACTACATTATTGTTATATTATTATTACATATGCAATATATTGCACATTACATGTATTTACATATGTATAATTTATATAATATAATATGTACTATGGCATATTACATATATTTATGTACTTATATTATGTAATGATATTTATATTTATATATAATGTATTATATTTGTATGTTATGTGTATGTCACATATATTACATTATATAAGATGATTAATATTACATATATAATATAATCCTACATATGTACATATAATATATCTTAGATATTACTAAGTGATTTCTCAAAGTCATTCTGTGATGGCCAACCTGGCATTCACACCAGGCCTTGACTCCAGAGCCTATTGTCTTAAGCACTTTGCTGTAATGATCTTGAATACACATTGTACTCTAAAGGATAAACTAGTGAGCTTTGAGGTCAACCAGCCTAAACCTAATAGTATTTCCTTTATTAAATTATTAGGATTCGATGAGGTAACCCATGACAGTTACATAGCAGAGTGCCTAACACAGAGCGAGTACTCAATAAATTATGACTGTGTCATTCCCTAGGCCCGTTTCTAGCTCTGCTTCCTGCCACATATTCATCCCGAGTTTTGGCTTTCTGATCATGCTGAGGAGCTGCAGGCTTAGGGTGGGAACAAGGGGGAAAAGAGAGAGGCAGCAAAGCACAGGCAACTGAGGGCATGAGTGCCAAGGGACTTTCAACATTAGTCATTTGACCTTCCTTTCGTGTTTTATTTATTTTCTACACAGCTTCATCAAGCCCTAAGTTAGGTTTTAAAATGGAATGAATCATCCCATTACCCTTGGGCACTGAATCAGGGTCAGAAAATATTATCCTCATTTCGCCCATGAGAAACTGACAGAGAGGCTAAATGATTGGTTCTAAGTCACAAAACTAGAAGTAGTATCTGTGGTCAGTGTGCTGACCTTTACATATTGCTGCATCCTCGGGGTATAGGCAGTGGTTAATGTCAGCAGAGAGACAACTGTAGCTTTATAAGTATGAAAAAAATAGGGAAAGAGACTATGTTGGTTGATCACCTAATGTGCTAGGTACTATGCTAGGCATTTTATATTAGTATTTTGTCAGATTCTAACAACCATATAAACCAGCACATGAATCATATTGGTACTATAATCCCAATTAGCAGGTGAGTAAACTGAGACCCCTCTTTCCCTGGTAGCCAGTGTTCTGTTGGCCAAAGTAAATCACATGGCCAATCAACCTACATTCAGGATGGAGAATTAGACTCCACCTGTTGGTGGTAGAGGAGGCATTTGCAGTCCACCGCACTTATTTTCTGTAAGATCCCTAAGTCTGGTGAGGTGGTATAGCAAGATATACAAATAGATAAGTGAAAGGATATTTTGAAAAACTGCTTATAGATATGGTGGCTGCCTATTTCATTGGCTTCTAAAATGCTCTGGACAGTGTGGAACTTGGGAGTTCCCTCAAGTGCATGAGATTTCTTTGAGAAAAGAGCCAGTGCAGGCCTTGGACTGCCTGAGCACCGGGACAGCTCAGTGGGAAGAAGCTATTGTGGTGACCTAGCCCTTGAAATCCTTCAGGTCTTTCTGAGGAGGACTTTGTGTCACCTCTGCATCACTGCCCCTTACCTTCCCACTGAAGACCTGGCACAGCTGGAAACCCAGCTGGACATCTGTTTCAGGAAACTCAAGATTAACTTTATGGCCTGAAAGCGCCAAGTATGGCTCAATGTGGTTTCTATTGACTTTGGGTATTTAACAGCCTCAGATCCAACTTAGCTATCTTTTGTCACATGTTCTTCAAAAGACAGTTTATTCCAGCATATTATGGTGTGTCTTGGGTGTTTTTGTTATTGAGCAAGGCTGGGTGGGTGGGTGAGTGGGACACACATGGGGAGCTCCTTGATGCCTCGGGCTGGGAGCCCTGACTGTCCTCTAGTTGACTCCAATTCCAGCTATCACTTCCCTTCCATGGTCACTGGAGGCAGAATAGTATGCTTAAGTATGAACTCTGAGCAAGACTGGTCCAAATTCTGGCTCAACTACCCACTCACTCTGTAATTGGCATAAATTACTTAAGCTTTCTGTGCTTCAGTTTCTTAATTGGTAAAATGAAGATAATCAAAGTAACAATTCATAGTGTTATTATGAGGATTAAATGAGTTAATGCATAAGCTATTTATCCTATATAATAAAAGGGTAATATGCAAATTGACCCTAATGGCGGAACAACCAGGAATGACTGGTTGCTGTGATGCGCACTGACCACCAGGGGGCAGATGCTTAATGCAGGAGCTGCCTCCTGGTGGTCAGTGCACTCCCACAGGGGGAGCTCTGCTCAGCCACAAGAGGGCTGATGGCTGTGAGCACAGTGGCGGTGGCAGGAGCCTCTCCCGCCTTCTTGGCAGTGCTAAGGATGTCTGTCTGTGGCTTAGGCCTGCTCCCCGGGGGACATCCCAGAGGGATGTCTGACTGCCAGCTTAGGTCTGATCCCCAACAGAACATTACCTGAGGAGTCCCAGACTGCAAGAGGGCACAGGCCGGGCTGAGGGACCCCCGTCCCGAGTGCACGAATTTTTGTGCACTGGGCCTCTAGTATATAATAAAGCTATGTGGCCTCGTATGGGTTTAAACACTTTATACATATTCACTCATTCAGTGGAGATAAAAATAACTTTTATATCTTCATAGATTGCCACGACATAAAAGGTCATAGTTAGCTAAACATGGGAAATATTAGATGTAAGTTAATTTGCTTAATACATCTATTTAGTGCTCAGAAGATGCAAAAAATACACACAAGTCAGCAAGAAAGAGGCAAGAGCCCTCAAATGGGGTGGTAGGAGAGTCAAGGTAGAATTCTACAAATGAGATAAACACTTATTATAAAAATGAAACTTAGACAGATGTGCTCTTAAATTAATTGAACAAAAATCCTGGAAAAGCTCAGTGGTAAGCATAACATGAAAAAACTATTGAAAGAATGAAGAGAATATACAAAAAGAATCATACCTAATGTTTCAAATACAAAATGAATTGCATCCGCTCTAGCCAGTTTGGCTCAGTAGATAGAGCTTTGGCCTGTGAACTGAAGGGTCGGGGGTTCGATTCTGGTTAAGGGCATGTACCTCGGTTGCAGGCTCAGGCTCCTCCCTGGCCTGGGGCCTGGTCCCAGAACATGTAGAAGGCAAGCAATCGATGTGTTTCTCTCACATCGATATTTCTCTCTGTCTTTCCCTCTCTCTTCCACTCTCTCTGAAAATCAATGGAAAAATATCCTTGGGCAAGGATTAAAACAAAACAAAACGCATTGTATCCATCAAACACTGAGGACCTATATGATCTAAATGTGAATATGCCCTCAGATAAATTGAGAAAAGCTCATTGAACAATGCAGAAGAAGAAAAGAAACCTAAAAGACTATGAACTTTCCCAAAATGGGCTGAAACTGTTATATTAGTTTTGAAGTGTTGGTTTGTTATTAAGGATTTTAGGCCAATGTAGCATTATGAGAATGGCAGGTGAATCAGTCTTCTCTTGCTTCTCGATCTCTCAAATTTGTCCCCTCCTTTCCATCCACAGTGCCACTGTCTGTGTTAAAAATTCTCATTATTCCTAGAGCAATGGTGTACCTGTGGCTTCCTCACCCTTCACCTGTTTTCCTCATTGTAAAAGAGTGATTTCTTTAAAAATGCAAGATTGATAGGTTACTACTTTTCTTAAACTCTTGTAGTGGTTTCCCGTCACTTTCAGGTCAAATCTGCCTCCTGAGCTCAGCAAAAACCTTTCTGTGATTTGTCTGTGGCCAATTTTCTATTCTCCTGGCTTGCCTCTTTCTTACATGCAACTTCAGTCCTGCCAGAATGAACTGTTATGGTGTCCTGAGTTTAAAATACACCAGATCCTGGATAAATAACAACAGATATATATTGTAAATGCATTGCTGGGCTCCAAGGGTTAAGAAAAAAAAAAAAGTGGGTTAAAACCTGAAGAGTGAATGTTTGTTTTGATATACTTAATTATAACACTTATACTTCATTCTCAAATGTGTTCTTATCCAATATAATAAAAGCATAGTATGCAAATTGTCCACTTGACTGGGAGTTCATCTGGGAGTTTGACCAGGGGATGGAGCTGGCTGGGGGAAAGGAGGGAGTACCCAGCTGGCAGCCACTAGGGACCCTATCAGTGTACAAATTTTGAGCACTGGGCCTCTAGTTTGTACAATAAACTATCAGATCGTTATATTAATAGGCTATTGTGTGACCAGCTGTTTCATAATCAAATCTCTGGTTTCAGATCCATGGGTTCTTACTGAACTTCTCTTCCCAGCCAATTCCACATTTATAGGTTTATTACTTCCATTATTCTACTTCAGGCACCAAATTCTGCATCAGTTAGGAAACAATGTCAAAATTCATGATGCCTTAAGTAATAATGACGATGTACTGATTTACACAATAGGAAAATCCTGACACAAGTTTGACTGATCTAGCAATTTAATGCTGTGTTTGCAGATCCAGTTTTTTTCTTTTCTTCATTCTGCCCTTTACTGTGTTAGTTTCACCCCAGACTGTGCTTCCCTCCTGATGTTAAAAAGTCTGCAGCAGTTCCAGGCCTTGCATCTGCACACCAGGCCCTACCAGAATTCCAAGCAAGAATTCTGAAATACACCTTAATAGACTCGTTTAGGTCACATGATCCCTCCCCTCCCACACTCCCCACCAATCCAATCATTTTATCCAGGATAATGGAATGTGTTGATTGGTTTGAGCAAATTGGGCTTAGCCCTGGGGCTAGGATGGAGTCAGAATTTCCTGAAGTACCTGAGCTGGTTGGAAGTATAATCAAGCAGAGGGAAGAAGGAATGGATTCTGAATCAGCCATCAGCAAACTTGCAGTCCATGTTAGAATGTTTGGTGTGCCTAGTAAACAAACCCAGCAAATTATGAGAGCCTCGGACTTGAGACTCATCATAGAGGTCACGCTAAAGAGCTTTGATTTGCAGCTATTTGGGTCGAGAGTGGAGTTTGAGAGCCAATGTGATGAGTGAATGACTATAAAAAGCATGTATTCTGTTCCTGCAGCCAATCAGATCTGATTCTTGAACCTGGGTATGAACCTCTAAACTGGCTTTGAATCTTGGCCAAGGTAATTACTTTTTGATCCCCATTTTTTCTTATCTGCAACTTGGGGATAATTTTCCTGTCTTATTCTTTTGTGAGAAATAAATGAGATTATGCATATAAAGTACCCAGTATAGTGCATGGCACAGGGTAGATAAGTTCCCTTTTAGTTTATAGTCACTAAATTGACTCTGAAATCATCAGCATAATGACTTCCTTGGGTCATTTAGTCCACCGGGCAAGCTGTGGCTGCCTCTTTGTATCTCCTTATAGAGGAAGTGGAGGTAGATTGCAAAATAACTTGGTCTCTTATTCTCAGCATCTCTTCTTTGAATCGTGGGGAAAACTTGATTTCTTAAAATGTCTAACAAATATAAATGTATTTTAATATCAATAACCAACACTGAGCAGCTCCCCGAATCTTGCTGACCTGGAGTACTTTTTCTCTCGCCCTGGGAAGCCTCACCCATTGTATTTGACTTAAGCGTTGATCCTTTCCTGATGCTTCAGGAAACTAGCGGTCTCTTCATTTCTCACCAAGACCCAAAGCTATTTGCCCCAGGGGAGCCCATTAGCTCATTTGAATTAAGTTTCCAGACGCTAAGCCAAGAATCCCAAGGTCATAAGGTTGTGGAGCATCAGCAAACTATTCGACTCACTTTTTTTTCCTTGTAAAACGTCAACATGTATTGACTCATATCTGTTTGCATAAAAGGGTAATAACCAGAATTCTTTTTGTCATCGGCTACAAAAATCTGTTCTTTTCTGATTAGGACCTCCTTTATTTTAAAAAAATTGTTTTATTTAAAAAACTTTTTAAATTACAGTTTGCATGTTTTGTAGTAGTTTCAGTGGTCCAGCATAGTGGTTAGCCAGTCAGATGACTCATTTTTGGTTCCTGCTTTCAATACTCGACCCTGACAATGTTTCTGCTCAATGCTACCCATTTCCCCCAACCTAACATCAATGGATTGGTCACCTCAGACATGCTGCAAGTAGCAGCATAAGCTGTGCTTCAATAAACCCCTCCAAGCAGTCAAGGCCATGAATAATTCACCAGCTTGCTGTGGCCCTCCTTACCCCTGCTGGTCTTACCGTGGGTTACAAGTGACTAAACACAGGGGAAGCCATCTCCCCAGGATAATTAGTCTTCCTTCAGCTCCAGTGAATGAGCACTCCTATTTTATTGTACCCTTGGGTTACAGGAGCTATTAAATTATAAAACAAGCAAATTATTGGTGCAGGCCTGTGGCAGATTATTCTGAAGCCCCTGCCACTCTACAAATGAGGTTTAAGTCATCATGCAAGTTCAGTCTGTGGTTTCATGATGGGGGCGGGGGAGGAAGGGAATGTTTGTTATTTTTAGTGTTCCAAGATGAAAATAGATTTACATTTCTTTCTGATCACAAAGATTCTAAAAATGAATACATATGAAACAATTCAAAAAATCATAGTGAAGACAGCAACAATAATCTTAAATCCCAAACTCTGAGACAAACGTTTTGTGTTTTTGTGCAATTTAATGCAATTATTAGTATTTTGCTATATGTGGTCCAGATCAATGTCTCCCCTTTTTCTTTCTTTTAACATAAATGAAACCATATTATAAATGCAATCTAACAATCACTGAGCATATTTCTTTTTTTTTTTTAAATATATTTTTTATTGATTAAGATATTACATATGTGTCCTTGTCCCCACGTTACCCTCTACCCCCCACCCCCCCCACCCCCGCTCATGCCCTCACTCCCCCGTTGTCCATGTCCATTGATTAGGCCTATATGCTTGCATATAAGTCCTTTGGTTGATCTTTCCCCCTTACCCCCACCCTCCCCTACCTTCCCTCCAAGTCCCGACAGTCCAATCAATGCCTCTCCGTCTCTGGATCAGTCCTTGTTCATCAGCTTATGTTGTTCATTATATTCCACAAATGAGTGAGATCATGTGGTATTTATCCGCTCTCCAGTTCCATCCATGCTGTGGCAAATGGTAAGAGTTCCTTTTTCTTCTTCCTCTTCTTAAAGAATACCTTTCAGCATTTCATATAATGCTGGTTTGGTGGTGATGAACTCCTTTAGCTTTTTCTTATCCGTGAAGCTCTTTATCTGACCTTCTATTCTGAATGATAGCTTTGCTGGATAAAGTAATCTTGGTTGCAGGTTCTTGCTATTCATCACTTTGAATATTTCTTGCCAGTCTCTTCTGGCCTGCATGGTTTCTGTTGAGAAATCAGCTGACAGTCGTATGGGTACTCCCTTGTAGGTAACTGACTGTCTTTCTCTTGCTGCTTTTAAGATTCTCTCTTTATCTTTTGCTCTTGGCATTTTAATTATGATGTGTCTTGGTGTGGTCCTCCTTGGATTCCTTTTGTTTGGGGTTCTCTGCACTTCCTGGACTTGTAAGTCCATTTCTTTCACCAGGTAGGGGAAGTTTTCTGTCATTATTTCTTCAAAAAGGTTTTCAATATCTTGCCCTCTCTCTCCTTCTGGTACCCCTATAATTCTGATGTTGGTACGCTTGAAGTTGTCCCAGAGGTTCCTTACACTATCTTCATATTTTTGGAATCTCTTTTCTTTTTACTTTTTCGGTTGGGTATTTTTTGTTTCTTTGTATTTCAAATCTTTGACTTGATTCTTGAGATCCTCTTGTCTGCTGCTGGATCTCTGTAAATTATTCTTTATTTCAGTCAGTGTATGCTTAATTTCTAGTTGGTCCTTTTTCATGTCCTCCATGGTCTCACTATACTTATTGAGGGATTCATTAAATTTATCGGCGGTTTCCATAAAATTCTTGAAAAACCTTATAAATGTGGCCTTGAACTCTATGTCCAATCGTTTGCTTTCCTCCATTTCTGCCATTTGTGACCTGTTTCTTTGTCTCCGCATTTTGGCAGCTTCCCTGTGTTGACAGAGTGGCCCTGTGCGCCAGGTGTCCTGTAGGGCCCAGTAGCTCAGCCTCCCCAGTTACCTGGGGTGGACACTCTTGGTGCACTCTTGGTGCCTTGGTTGTTGTAGAATCACTGGGAGGAATTGACCTCCAGGCCAATTGGCTGTGAAAATCAGCTGTGTCTAAAGTGGGAGAACTTCTGTGCTGAAGACACCCTTCTGGGGCAAGACTTGCTTCAGTGGGGCTTTGGTGCTCCCTGAGTCTGCTCCCTGAGTGTGTCCCTTATGGATCTGAGGAGTTGCAGTCTGGATGGACCCCCTCTGACCACTGGGTACAGTGGCTCCTGGATCTAAGGAGGTGCTAATTCAGCCTCTGCCTGAGGCCACACAGCAGGAGCCACGAAGAGGCTCAGCTGTGAAGCAATGCAAGCCGCTGCGGGGCCTTGGGCCTTCTCTTGGAAGTTCCAGGTCTGCCTGGTTCGGCTGCAGTTAGGTACATTCACATGCAAAAGCCTCTGCCCCAGCCTGGGTGGGGCGGGGTCTCAGGGAGTCAAAGGGCGGAGAAGCAGCTATGGCCGATTCTCCGCCCGGAGTTGCGCGTCTCAGTGTTCCGGTAACGGCTGCAAGCACCTCTGAGGGAAAGCCGCCCTCAAGTTCGCCCGCTGCCGGACAGACCAGCCTCTCCCCGTATGAGACCTGGGTCCCCAGAGACTTCCCGGAACCGGAGTTCAGAGCAGTCAGGAGCCTGTGATTCAAAAAGACAGCCGCGTCCTCAGGTGCTACCCCCTTTCCTCGAGCGCGCGAGCCGCCGTACCTCTGCACTTCACCTCCGCAGCGCCTCTGGCTCTCAGCGTGCTTTTCTTTCCTTCTAGTTGTAGAATTTACACTCAGCCAGCCTTCCTGTTGTTCTGGATGATGTTTGCTCAGTCCTTTGCGGTAATTTTCGATTGTTGTGTGAGGCGACAATTTCCCGGTGTTTACCTATGCCGCCATCTTAGTTGCTTCTCCAAGCTTTATTCACTGAGCATATTTCTTATGCTCAAAAATATAGATCTATATCATCATTTTTATGATGAAGCGGTACTGGGGTTGCATTTGTGTTGATTCCCGGATTATGACCACTACGTTGTTTCCAAATTGTTCCTATTAACAGTACAGGGCACTAAAAGCTCCTGCATACATATCAGCTTATCTCCTTAGGATATATTTCTCAGATTGGAATTGCTTAGGCACATCATTGGAATTGCTTAGGCATTTTGATTCATATGGCTAAAGTGCTTCTCAGAAGGTATTGCAATTTACATGTTGATCCATGACACCTGAAAGCAGGCTAAACCATCTCTTAAAAGAAACCCATTGAGGAGATGGGCTTCCAGGTGCTAAAAAGAAGCAAACTAGCAAAAGCTCCTGGCAACCTACTCCAGGTGTCACCCTTAGAGAATCTGTAGAAGAAGAATCTGGGATAGTGGAATCTCGGAATAAACAAAGCAAAGCATGAGAAGTCCTGGGGGACTGAGAACTACCTTGAATGGTGAGTATAGGAGGTGGGTGACTGTGGCCAGAGGCACAGGGAAATAAATCATTAGGGCTTGCTCTCACCTCTTTCCCACTGCCTTAGGGCAAATTGATGTCTAATTCTTTTAGCACTAGGCTACCACACAAGGGACCGCTTTATTGGGATGACCTGGTTGATGGAAATGTAAGGATTGACTGTTCTTGGGCATTAATTCCCACTACGTTCCTAGGGGCTACTATTTTGCAAACTAGGGATATGCTTCTTCCCCATGTTGCTCCTCCTTAACTAAGATTTTAAAAGTTGGAAACCTGGCCAGAGGAGTTGTCTGGCGGTGGCAACAAGCAGGGTTCTCTGCCCTGGGACCCAGCTTCTCCCCTCTCCTCAATCTTTGTGGGAGTGACAAAGATTGAGCCTGGCCTTTGGACCTTTCTCAATTTGTATGACCACAAAATTGGATGTTACCCCTAGGGAACATGAGCTCACAAGTCAAAATAACCAAACACCAGAAGAGTACAATTTCCCCAAAAGAGAGATTACACAAACTTGGTTAACATTTACCATCTGAAGCAAAAGTATTGAAACAGATGGAAAGAGAATTTAACATAAGTGTGATTAATATACTTAAGGAAATAAGGAAGATATTTGCAATTTTCTAAAACAGAACCAAGTAAAAATGTTAGATTTGAAAGAAAGTGAAGTTTTCATTTCCTTTTACAGCAGAACATGAGCATGGTTATATTCTAGAGTTTAAGGAGTGGGGCGAGGATAGAGAACCCAAATGCCACAGTGGTTACTAATTCTTTTGCTGCTTCCTTGCTGGGCAAATTATACACCCTCAACCAGAGGTATTCTTAAGTGAGTCAGACCCAGTCTTAGCTAAGTTTGGAGACAAATTGATTTGTCTTATTCTCTCCCCTCTATTGAATTTATTATTAATACCATATAATTTCACCTTGTTTAAATATGCTTTTCACCTGTAATTTAAAAAGTATATATATTTATTTTTACGAGAGAGGAAGGGAGAGGGAGAGAGAGATAGAGATATCAATGAGAAACACCAACATCGACCAGCTGTCTCCTGCATGCTCCCTACTGGAGATCAAATCTGTAACAGGGAAATGTGCCCCGACCAGGAATTGACCCTGTGAGCTCTTGGTGCATGGGTTGATGCTCAACCACTGAGCCACAGCACCTGGACTGTAATTGTTTTATATATGTTTTATTTCCAATAACTCACTGGTAAACAGGATAACACCTATCTTATCTTTCACTGGTGTTGTTTATTCCGTGCAGTCAACTAACATCTATCTGATGAGTGCCTGTCAAAATAGGAGCTGGTAAAGATGAAAAGAAAATGAAACGTGGCCTTTTCACTTATGAGATTATAATCTAGAGATGGAGATAAACACATTCAAGAATATATCATGATGATGTGGTCAAGGTCACCCAGCTGGCTCCTGGCAAGATTAGGATTCAAATATGGGATATTTGGACCATTAGACGCTGTTCTTTCCTGGTGAGCAGTGCATGGTATGTGTGACTGTTTCATAAAAGATGTATACATTTATTTATTTCCAGTAATGTGTAACTCAGGAGCAGAAGCTTAAACATGTTTATTGCTTATCTTACCAACTGCAGCTCTCCATGAAGACTCATAAAGCCCGGTGTTAGCCGTCTTTCAAAGTTATGTGCACACACAGAAAGAGTTATTCCACTGCAGGAGTTTCAGAACCAATGGAGCAACCTTTGAATTCCTGGAATGGAAAGGGCTCTAAAAAGCTCCCCCGTCCTGTAACAATAAACAGCCCAAGGTCATACACAATTTAGCTGCAAAGTTATAATAAAGTCTTATCATATTCATAGGTTATTTGGTTGCTGAATTTCTGCAGATTGGTGATTGCTGTTTTGCAATTTGGGAGGGCTTGCCTTTTTAAAAAAATCTTTATTGTTTTTTTTTTTTTTAATTTATCTTAAGTATATTTAATTATTTTCAGATTTAATTCATAAGGTTTAAACATTCAAAGCCCAGGTTTTCTCTCTCAAGATTTTCATTTATCCCTTTCCAAGATAAGTTATTTTAGCATATTTATCCATCTTATTTTATTACTCTTTTTTTTTTTTAAATCTTTATTGTTGAGAGTATTACAGATGCCCCGCTACCCAGCTTTCCCCCCCACATTGCCCTCCTCCACTCGGATCCCACCCTGACCCAGGCTTCACCGCCCCATTGTCTGTGTCCATGGATAATACATATATGCATATAAATTCTTTCGTTAATCTTTTCCCAACCTCCCCACCTTTCCCCTGCTGGAGGGTTTACTTCTGATTGAAGAAGACACTCCTCTAGTTTGAGATCAGGAAAAATTGGCCCATTGGTCCATGCTGTTTTCTTATTGCTTCACTTTTATTTAAAAATCCCTAAAGTAATTAGCTTCATAGGATATTGCTAGCTTCCTTCCCCCCCCCCCCACCCCATCCCCGCAACTTCTCCACATATCCAAGAATATTTTAAACACAAGACAGTCTTATTTTGATGTCATATTAAGTTTAATATGTAACACTGGTAACATCTTTCATAACATGTCTGGTTCTTCCTTTTTTTCAGGCCTTTCACATAGACTCCTCCTCTTGCTGGAGTTGCCATTCTTCCATTTATTATCCCCATGGCTAGCTGCTCATGTCATTTTACAAACCTCAGTTTAGATGATACCTACCATCCCAACATTGTTCTCAATCTTGATACTCATTCATCCATTCATTCTTTATTTAACACATTTATGGGCATGTCACCTGCTATATGCCAGGCACCCTTACTGCTAAGTGTTAGAGTACAATGGTAAGCAAAAGCAAAAAAGATTCTTGCCCCTCTGGAACTTACAGTGAGGAGAGAGAAGACCTTAAGCAAGTGATTACACAAGAAAATGTAAATTTGCAACTGTAAAGGTACCATGAGGAGCAGGTGCCCCATGCTATTAGAAAAAATTAGACTCTAATCTAGTCAGATTGGATAGACAGAACTTTCCAGAAGAGGTGAGACCAGAATCTTGTTTTTCAACTTCATGGGCTAAATTATATTCCCCCACAATTCATATGTTTAAGCTCTACTACCTCTGAATGTGACTGTATTTGGTGATAAGGTCTTTAAAGAGGTGATTAAGGTAAAATGAGATCATATGGGTGGGCCCTAATCCTTCATGACCAGTGTCCTTATAAGAAGAGGACATAGACGATATACTGAGAGATGGCCATGTGAGGACATAGTGAGAAGGTCAATAACAGTGGCCTCAAAGAACTAAACCTGATGACACCTTGATTTTGGACTTTTATCCTCCAGAATTGTGAGAAAATAAATTTTTGTTGCATTATTTACCCAGTCTCTGATATTTTATTATGGCAGCCCCAGATAACAAATACAGTGGCACGTAGAAGTTTTTATTTTATTTATTTGTTGTTTGACTAAACATCAGTTTCCCCACTGGCTCAGGGGAATTAAATCTATCTTCTTCACTGTTGTATTTCAGCATACGGCACAGTGCTGACCATAATATTTGCTCAATCAATATTTGTTGCATGTTGACAAAAAGCACTATGTATGTATCTCACCTATTGTCATTGAGAATTTCTGGTTGACACTGAGCTTTAAATGTCCACTTCTTCCTTCCTTCTCGGGCACGTGAAGATTGCATTCTGCCTGAGAAATGTGGGGGTAATTACTTCACTTGGTTATGCTGCCTCAATTTCCTGAAACTCAAAGAAAAGTACTCACTTCACACTTTTCCTTGGAGAAGAAACATCTGGATAAATCTCCATTAGGGTGGGTTATTCATTCCTTTTCCAGTTTTTGCACAGCACATTCTAAATTTTCTGATTCATCAAATTCTCTGATTCATCTACCTTTCTGATAAATCTCAATGAAAGTGCTGTCTCATCACTTCTGCAAGCTCCATCCCCAGTTAGTGCTGCTGTCTGCTCTACTTGTTCCATTCCCTAGGAGGCCACGGGCCAGATAAGTGTCTCCAGCTGTCACATTGCTTTCAGCTTGGGGTTTTGCTTACAGTTTGCACGAAGAATGAAACATTTCTTTTTCCCTGGAGAATATCACATTTCCCCCTTTTTCCTTGTGGATATCTTGAAATGGTTAATATTTTGGGTCCTTAAATGTGCCACTTATTAGGAGTGTGAATTTAGTAAGTGTATGTAATCTCTTTAAGCTTATGTTTCCTTCTCTTCAAAAGGAGGTAATAATTTTATGAATTAAAAGAGATGTTGCACCTAGCAAACTCTTAATACATTTAACAAATGGTGATGATGATTATGACATTTTTGTCATGGAACATTTCAAACATCTCCATACTATATAAATAGAGAGAGTATAATAAAGCACCAGGTACCCATCACTCAGATGTTTAGTCTTGGTCTACATACACCTTCATGTGATGATGTATTTACAGTGGAAAGAGGATTGTTTTCAGTCTTCTTTAGAAACCCTTTTATCCTACAATGAATCTGAAAGAAACTCTTGCTATGGTTCTCCAATAACATTTGGATTTGAGATTTCTGTGTCTTATTTACTTTACTCTTGCACTTGAAATATAAAGACAATAAAACATTCATTGAGGTAAATTGGAGGAAAGAGGTTGGAATCTAATTTAGTAAGAACTTGATAGCTATTTAAAGACTATTGTAGTTTTATTATTTTTAAAGCCTTATAGTAACTTAAACTGTCAAGAAGCCAGTGTCTTATGGGATCCAGTTTGATGACTATTAGAAAGATATTCAAAGAAATACTTTGTTTGTAAGTATATGCTTGTAAAAAGCTTATTTTTCTTAAATGAAGAGGTTAAATATTTTCCTTGGAATTTATATTGTAAGGAAATGTTGCCATCTCAAGTTGTCAGAAGTATAGAGGTGATAAAATAGTCTCTCATTCACCTAACAGTTATACAAACAGTTATAATAATTGCTATCATCTATGGAGTATCTACCATGTGTTGGGGCTTGATATAATCTTATTTCCTTTAAATATTCCCAACAGTTCCCTCAAGGAATTAACCTGATTTTAGAAATGGGGTAAATCAAACTCAGAGAGATTAAGTAATTTGCCCGTTTGTAGAGCTAAGAGGAAGAAGTGGAATTTGAATGAGTTCTCACTAACTTCAAAGCCCATGTTCTTTCCTCTATGTTTTGCTTCAACCCAATAGTACAGGAAAACTCACGTGTAGCTCTCATCAAATGCAGTTAGAGGTCTGGGAGAGGTAAGTGTGAAGCATTATGGGACCCTAGGGAAAGGCAGAGCAACATACTACTAACTGAGCCAGAGGGAAGGCTGATGAACCTGGAAGGATGATTTAAAAAAACAGTCTTTTCAGTGAAAAGTGGGTGTTTTTGTGAGTCCAGAGGTGCTTTAGAAAAGAAACGTGTAGAGTGGATAGGGTAGCAGTCTGGGCATCGTGAGCTAACATGTCTCTGAGCTCTGTCCCACATTCATGTATCAAGTGCTTTAATTTTATCAAGTCTATAAACTTCAGATACCTTATGTGTAAAATCAAAATAACAACAGTTCCTACCTCATAGGTATTACAAAGATTAAGTTAAAGGAGAAGATGTATATAAAGCATTTAGCATACCGCCTGGTACATTTTGCTTATTACTTCTCACTTAAAAACATTTTTAGCTTTTTAAAAAGTCGATTGTTGACCAAATGATTTCTTTAAGGAGTAGTCACTATTTTAAAACAGATCTGTGCTTCTGTCTGTTTCATTCCATCTCCTTTAAAATGCCTTGTTTTCCTATGCAAACTTTTTTTTTTTGGTGGGGGCGGGGGGTGGGGGTAGTGAGAGTCTCAATGAGCATCTTATCTCTCTTTATTCTAGAACTTATTCTAGAACCCTCTCACCCCAAACCATTCTTGGCATGCTTTTGTGGTTCAGCCTTGGCCCCCGTCGGACATGCTGTTTGGCATTCCTCCTCTGTGGTTGTGCACTCCTGTTTCCATCACAGTCTCCCTGTTACTAAAGGTGGGAGTCAGACAACCTCAAGGCCATACCAGGAGGGAGGAGCAGCTTCAAGCTTTCTCTGAGGACTTGCTTAATGTGTTATTCCCTTTCTTGCCTATTTTTTTTCAACCCCTCTCTATTCTCCATAGCTCATCAACATAATCCATTTGTTTTAAAACATTGTCCCTTGACCCCTAATGAAATCTCACTTTAACACCAGATATGAAAAACACAGAGAATTTGTGTTTTGATAGGAGAAGATGGTGGATGGTCCCAAGCCTTGCCCATCTTGGGATCCCCAACTCTGTTTCTCTTGGAACTGCTAGGGGTCAGAGGAGTGGTTCTCAAAAGGTGGTCTGTAAACAATAGTTCCCACCTCATAGGTATGACAGCATCAGCATCATCTGGGAAGTGGTTAGGGAAGCAAAACCTCCTCTCTAACCCAGAGTCTACTGAATCAGGATCTCTGGGAATGGGGACGAGCGGCCCGGGTGTGAATAAGCCCTCAGAGAAGCCTCCGGCATGCGAGAGTTTGTGAAGCACTGCGCGAGTTCAGCTCGTTCCAGGCATAGTTATGACCTCAGAGCGCGGAGGAAGGGCCCTGGCTCCTCAGGAGGAGCTATTTTCATTAGGGTTACTGTGCCACCGGTGTGTCACCCGGTGCTATTAAACCACAGGGCTAGATTGGGCTAATTGGCCGGCAGTGGAAACACTGGCCAAACAGAGCCGCAGGGGCAGGGGCAGGGGCAGGGGCAGGCACAGCGCTGCAGGGGCCGGGCTGCACACTCAGCACCGACACGTGGGAGCAGAAGCAGATGGTCCTGTGCTCAGAGCCGCGGCCACCGCCTCCAGAGGTGACTTCGGCGACTCGGAGCCTCAGCAGGTGAAGAACGCGCTTGTATGCTGAAAGGGAAGCCAGCGTCCCTGTATCTAATTTTCCTGGTAGCCTTTCTGACTGGCCGTGAACTTCTTTGTGTAATAGTTTGATATAAATGTCATCACCGGTGGGGCCTCCTTAGATGTCAGTATAGAGTCAAAAGTGACGAGCATTGAGTTTGAGTTTCAAGCTCTCCCCGGGGATGAGCAATTTCAGGAGACCGCGATGGGCGTGCAAAGTGTGTACGTTCCTTGCCTGGGAGGAAAGATGGGCCTGGGCTCATGTGTATACCCACAGTGGCTTCCTCACTCCAGTGGATCTGCACTCTTGGAAGGTATAGCTCTGCTGTAGCAGTGGGTCCAAGGAGGAAAGAAAGAAAGACATTCAGTTGCTACGAGACTCAGTAAAGCCATAGGACTAAAAGCACCTGCTGCAGCAGTCTGAGCCCAGCAAGCTAACTTTCGTGGGGGAAGTTGCAGACAGCAAATTCATAGCCAACATACATCCGTTAGGGCAGTGGTTCCCAACCTTGGCTGCACATTAGAATCACCTGGGAATCTTTTTAAAATCCTGATTTCTGGGCCTCATCCTCCGGAAATTCTGTTTCTTTGTTACTAATGTTGTGTCCCCATCCCATAACAAAGAAACAGAATTTCCGGAGGAGGAGGCCCAGAAATCAGGATTTTAAAAAGATTCCCAGGTGATTCTAATGTGCAGCCAAGGTTGAGAACCACTGTGTTATGGTGTCTTTTGTTTGGGACCCTGGATCTGGGTATGCACCATGGTCTGACTGATGACCGTATGGAGCTAGCTGAAGCTTTCATGGAGACCCTTTACCAGGTGTATTATCAGTTTACGATGGGGCTGAGCCCAGAAACTGTGTTCTTCAATATGACCCCCCAGTGCTAGCCATAAGGACCCGGAGATCCGGCCTGAAGTTAACTTCCATCTGCTATGGACTGTTCTCTCTCTATTGGTTCCGTGGGGACAAGAAATGCCAGAATCAGAGATGGGAGGGAGATGCTGCAAGTGGTTCAAGTACACCAGCATCAATTCAGGTGTCTCTTCTTCAGTCCATAACATTCAGAATCCAATCCCAAGAGACAAGATGGAAAGTTCTTTTTTTTTTCTGAGAGAAACTCTAAGTACACATGTCTTCTCTTTTCTGGTGACACGGACTTCCTCAATCTTGACAAATATGTGTTTAACACAGAGGGTCATCCCCTGCCCATCTGGACTTCAGCTTCAAAGGCTCAGAACAACACTACATGAGACTTTTCGGACTGAGCATTGCGAAGAGTAGAATTTTTATTTTTGAGGATCATAGATTGGCAAGGCAATTGCTGATGAATAAAATTAGCCATCCTCTGACTTTTAGCCATGGGATGTGCAGGCCAGGTGGCTCTTGTGAGTCAGATGATTTTCAACTTTGGACTGAAGATGGCGCGTCCAACGGGACAGCTGGGATCCAGGACACCTTGGAAGGCCAGACACGAGCGGGTTTTTCAGGGTAGGTGCTCCTTGGTTTTGGATTTATCTTCGTGCATTTCTTTATCAGCGGTTCTCAACCTGTGGGTCGTGACCCCTCTGGCGTGACCCACAGAGGTCGCCTAAGACCATCCTGCATATCAGATATTTACATTACCATTTATAACAGTAGCAACATTACAGTTATGAAGTAGCAACGAAAATAATTTTATGGTTGGGTCACAACATGAGGAACTGTATTTAAAGGGCCAGAAGGTTGAGAATCACTGCTTTGGATGGTAATTCAGGTTGGCCTTGGGGTTTGTTTCTGTGTCTGTGCTTTCTAAATCAGTGTCCCTGTGAGGAAGGAAAAAAGCCAGCAAATTATTGATTTACAGGGGAAAAAAACAAAGAAAAATCTACCAATAACAAAATCCTGCCAAATCGCCTGATTTGTGTTTTCAGCTAGCTCCTTTGGGGGGAAGCTGCACTGATTTTGGGAGAATGGAGAGGCTTACGTGAGTACAGAGCTGTGGGACCCTGGCAATGGAGGCTAACAGGGAAGGCAGAGACAGACTAAATATGCCCTGTGAAGGACATGGCTCTTGCTGAACTTGGTCAGCTTGTTATTGAAAAAGATATTAAGGGGAAAAATAATTGCTTGCAATTCCGGTGACACTTGCCAGTGTCATTGTTACCATTAATTGAGTCACCATACTGTGCCCAATAAAGTTTTAACAGAGCGAAGCATGGCAAATTTGTAGACCCAGCAGGTTGTTTATTGGGGCTGCACAGCCTGGCTTCTGCGATGAGCATGGAATGATGGACTATCAGCTTTACATTTACCCTCCAGCTGGGCTCTCTCAGCTGTTTGGAAGAGCCAAGCCAGGTGACTGACTATAGACAATAAGTAAAAGGATCAACCTAAAATCCCATGCAGATGAATAGTGAAAAAATGTTTAATAATGATTTTTTTTTTTGGTTACAGAGGTACTGTTTAGAACAGTAGAGAGGCACTGTAGGATAATCAATAAGGGCTCAGATTCTGGAGTTGGTAAGACCTGGTGTGGTAGTCTGAATTACTGTTTTGAAAATATTCTCTCCCCATTGCCCTATAGGGTGGCATACTTGCCTTCTATACTGATGTTGAGTTTAGCCATGTGACCTGCTTTGAGATGTTAGCAGATGTGATGGGAACAGAGGCTTGAAATGTGCAAGCAAGCGGTTTGATTCTCTATCCCATTGTGCGTTGTTTGTCAATCACAGGAAGGACAAGGCCCTGGTAAGAGCTGTCCTTTCAGCCTGAGATCCAGAAATACAGTGGGGCCTTGACTTACGACTTTAATTCGTTCTGAGACCGAGCTCGTTAAGGAGCTCATTAACTCAAATTACTCTATCAACTCAATGCAAAAAAATCGGCGGAGAGACAGCTGGTATCTCAAAAAACTCATTAGTCGGGACACTCGTAAGTCAAAGCCCCACTGCTAGTAAATGGAGCATACCTCCAGTTTGCAGCTGAAGCAAAGCCACCCAGATGAGGGGAGTTTATCAGATAATTCAGGTGTTGACTTGCAGGTGTTGACCTGCAGATTCTCGAGCATGACATAAATACTGTTTTCACTGAGTATGGGACTAGTTTGTTACGTAGCTGGGATAGACATTGGGGTACAAATATTCCTTCTGCTATGGTCTAGTTATATAATTCTGGCGACATATCCCTCTCTTTAGGCCTTAATTGCGTTACTGGCAAAATGGGCAGTATAATAACTACCACACAGATAAGCACTAAATGAAATAATACATATAAGTGGGTTTCATTATACCTTGTCTTTAATAAACAGTAGCTATAGTTTAGAGCTCTAAGCATAATAATAATGGTAGGTACAATATATTGAGCACTTATTATTCTGTGCTTGGAGTCAATGAAGATGTTTTGCCTATTTGATTGATATATTGATTGATATTCCTTACAACTTCAATTTATAGTTATGGGCCACTGGAAGGTGTTGGTCTTATTTTGAGTGGAATAGAAAGCCATTGGAGGGTTTGGAACAGAGAAGTGAGTTGATGTAATTTATGTTTTGGTTTTTTTTTTTTTTTATAAAAAATATGGAACGCTTCATGAATTTGCGTGTCATCCTTGCGCAGGGGCCATGCTAATCTTCTCTGTATCGTTCCAATTTTAGTATATGTGCTGCCGAAGCGAGCACTGTAATTTATGTTTTTAAAGGGCCTTTTTGGTTGCTGTCTTGAGAATGGATGCTGAAGAGCTAAGGGCAGAACCAGGGAGATAAACTGAAGACAGTTATGATAATCCAGGTGAGAGATGAAGGGGCTTTGTCTGGGGATATTGTGGTGGTGATAGTGGTAGGAAGTGGTTTGATTCTCTATATATTTTAAATGCAATGCTAGAAGAATTTGCTGACTGGTTATATTTATCATTAAGAGAGAAGTGATAAAGATGTCTTAAGCTTTTGGAATGAGCACCTTGAAGAATGGGGTTAGCACTCGTTAAACAGGGAAGACTATGGAAGGCATGTGCTTGTTGGAGGAAGACAAGAAGCTTAGTTTTAGACATGTTTAGCCTATAGACATCAGCAGGTAGATGGCAATCGGGGAGTGGAAGAGTCTAGGCTCAAGTTCAGTGGGGAAGTCTGAGCTAGATATAAAAATTTTGGAGGCATCTAAAACTGATAACTTATGAAAACCTAAGATCTTTTGCGCATATGTGCATAGCCCATGGTCACAAACAATAGTGTGGTGAAGGCCTGGGGTGAGGTGGGGGCAGGGTGGATGGCGGGGTGGGGGGGGGGATGGAAGAGGGGAAATAGGGGACATCTGTAATACTGCCAACAATAAAAAATAAATAAAAATAATAAAAAATAAAAATAAACTTAAGACACCCCCCTCCCCCATGAAATTTGGTGACATCATCCAAAGAATGAGTATATGTATAGAAGATATATGAGGCTTGGAGCACTGCAAATTAGAGAGGTAAGGTAGATGAGGAAGTCAGCACAGGTGTAGCTTTTTATCTGCATTGTATACCTATTTTAAAAAAAACAGTTATTCATATATATGCAAGATGAATATATTATTCAGTTTACAAATTCTTTGTGCATCTATGGATTAGTAAAACTTTTATAGTAACTATAGGCACATAGTAGACACTAAATAAATATAGTTAAATGAAGAGCAAATAAAAGAACTTATGAGTCACTTTATCATCTTTCCCACACTAAGACCCACTAAGTTGGTCTGCATATGATTTTGGGGGTGTTTATTGCCCGTTTGTGCACTGGAGTGCACCCCAAACTTCATGAGGATGATACTGTCCCCAGCATGTGCAATTCCTTATCCCGCCCCTCTGTGGACATGGGTAATCTGTTCAGGTAGATCTGTGCATCAAGAGCCTACTTAGAACTAGTTATATTACCACTTTGGGCAAATGCTGAGACAAATCATTCAAGCCATAAATAGAGAAGGAAGATTTTGCAGGGGGTGCCTTTGCTGAGAGCCCTGTAGCCTGCCCAAGGCAAGGCAAATAGGCCAAAGATCAGATTCACTCCTGACCTCTGAGAAATGGCTTTCAATCTGTCAGTCCAGTAGGAGAGGCAACAACTCTGAATACCTCCCCAGTGCCTTTCCATCGGGAATGCACAATTGCCCATGCTGATTGCCTTTCTTCTGAGTAATGTCCTCTTGGTGTTGAAATTCATTTTGGATTCCAGATGCCTCATCTTATAGATTTCAATTTAGAAGCCAAAGGAAAATACAATAGGTTTTTATTACACAGAGTTTAAAATATCACCGAACAGTCTGCTTCCTGCCGTCTGCCTGGCTCTGCTCTGACTTTCTTTGGAAAGCAGGACTTTCATTTCTCTGTGGGTGCTAGAAGCTCCCACCTGCAATCCTTGGTGAGTCATTAGAGGGGAGTCATTCTCTTTTCTCACCCCACCTTTCTGACTCTTCTCATAGAAGGAACATATGTCAGCACGTCTGGTCCCTCTAAATCTGTTTTCCCTTTCCTACTTCTTCCTTGACTCTGGGAGGACTAATGACTAGGGAAATTGTTCCAAGTTAGTGGTGGGTCCCCAGGAGTTTACTAGAACCAGATGCCGTCCTTTTGCTCAAGAGGGTGGACTTGTTTTCCTTCCTGGTTTACATTTGGTCAGTGACCGAAGGGCATCTGCTTCTAGCGAGGCCTCCACTTTCTCTGTTCTAGGCTTTCTGTCTAGAATTGGGTGGACAGGTTCAGAGCAGAGGGGGAAGCGAGGAAGCCCAGCCATGATTTCCAGCCTGGGTATGCCAGTACTGAAGTGGACAGCAATTTGATGCTGGTTTTGCTCCTTGTGCTGGCCTCAGTTGTTTAGAATTTGGGAAGGGAGGTGATTTGCTCCCCTGGAGTCTCGAATAATGGGCAGTAAGCGTCAGAGCCTCATTTCTCAGCCGCAGTGAATACAACCAGGAGTGGGATATTGTTGGGGCAGGCAGGGAGATCGACAGCATAGCCAATGAGCCATGATATTTGTAGGATGGCTTTAAAAATGATTTCCTCTCTGGAAATTTGAAATAGGATTGGGGGAGAATTACCCAGTAGTATTGGGAGCTTTTTGGATGATGATCCTACAGATAGAGCAATTAGCTGTGCTTAGCAGTAGCCAGCTTGATAATGTATTTTCAGTTAGCTCTTCCCCTTCCTTGTTTCACTTACCTTGTTCCTCACCTTGTTGCATGTGTTTGAATTCTCAAATACAGTGGGATCACCTAAGCCCTTTCTTCAGGCTCTGCTTTCCACACTAAGACTGGTTTCAGAAGAGCGTGAACTTCTCATTACTCCTTTTTTTTTAAAATATAAGAATTTTTATAGATTTTTTTTTTTTTTAGAATGAGGAAGAGAGAGAGAGAGAGAGAGAGAGAGAGTGAGAGAGAGAGAGAGAGAAACATTGATGTGAGAGCGGAACACTGATAGGCTGCCTCCTGCAGTCCCCCACTGGGGATTGAGCTCCCAATCTGGGCATGTGCCCTGACTAGGAATCAAACTGGCAACCCTCTGTTTTACAGGATAAAACCTAACCGACTGAGTCACACCTGCCAGGACTTCTTACCTCTCGTAATGGTGTGGGCTGCCAGCACTTGTAGTTACCAGAAACAGTTATTAAACATGGCTGTATTAACTTAAAGGGAGATGGGATTTAATAGGTTGACCAAAAATGATATGACATGATTTGTGCAGCAGAATTCAGGTGGTTTTCCATGTGGCTGGGTTTGCCATTCTCTGTTATTGGTGCAAGGCTGCTCGCCTTTCTGGAGCATCCTCCCTGACTGTGGCTGGAGAAGGAATCAGAGGTCAGGATCTACTGGTTGGTCAACATGGGATGCTCCCCTGGGCAACCCAAAAGTTTTATTTTCATCCTTTTTCTTTTTTAAATATATATTTTATTGATTTTTTTACAGAGAGGAAGGGAGAGGGATAGAGAGTTAGAAACATCAATGAGACAGAAACATCGATCAGCTGCCTCCTACCCACCCCCTACTGGGGATGTACCCACAACCAAGGCACATGCCCTTTACCAGAATCAAACCTGGGACCCTTCAGTCTGCAGACCAACGCTCTATTCACTGAGTCAAACCGGTCAGGGCGTCTTTATTGTTTTTCTTAATATTTCTGCATAATTGAGAGTTGAATGGTGGAAGTGCTGTCTTAGCCTCTTTATTGTCAGTTAGTAAAATCCTCTCTGGGTGACTTCAGTCAGCATAAAAATTATTTAAAAAAAAATTCTTGGCATTGGAAGTCACAGAAATGTAGCACAAAGCTGGAATTGGTGAGAAAAGTGGGGCAAAATAATGTGCGATTTGTGTCAGAGACTGACTGGTCGTTTCTCCTCCTGAGCACAGGTAGAATACATTCCCACCTCCTTGACTTAGGTGGTGCCGTTTGAGTTCTGACCAATGGAATGTGGGCAGGTTGTAGGTGATGGTAGGCTTGGCCCACTGTCTAGGAGTGATTCTCCATTCTTTGTCCCCAATCAACAGCTGAATGGGGAGTATTCCAAGGACTTGGAGGACTGGGGAGCCCCAATATAAAAGGAGCTTGAGTCATCCCACATGACCCACTTACCATGGCTTATCCACACTAGACAGTGGTATGAGAAATTGCCTATGTAACATTCTGGAGTTGTTTGTTATAGCATTTATCCTCCTCTGACTGATATTTAAGTGTTATAGGGTGGTTATCATAAGCAAAATATTTTCCTACTGATTGGTCTCAAGATAATCACACATGGGAATGTCATCTGTGCAACGTAGGTGCTGGCAGACGAGATTACATTTAATGGGCCGTTTTATTTCCTACAATAACCCCCTCTTATCCCTGATGGGTAAGGTTGTTGTTGAAAGCAGTTTCCTTGGGCAAAAGGAAATGCTTCATGATTATAGCAAAGGGCAAGTGGGTATCTTTGTGTATGTACGTGTGTTTGTATGTGTGTGTGCGTGCACATGCACAATGAAACAAGCCTCTCCATTATAAAACCTTAAACTCAACTTTCTCTTCCTCCTTCTCCCCCTTTCTCTTTCCCCTACTCTCCTTTTCCTTTCTTCCTCTGTTCCTTTACTTTTGCCTTCCTTCTTTTCCTCCCCCCCACTTCTTTCTTGAACATTTATTGATGCTTAATCTACCCTGGGCAGTAGAGTCTATTGGCTTAGATTCTAGGCGTTTTTGTACCAGGAGCCCTTTGTGTTCTTACCAGTAATTATAATCCATTGGAGTCCAGAGATAAATAAGAGGCCTATTGGCAGATAGAATCTTAGGAGAGCTTATTGGTACAATTTCCTAATCCAAGCTTGACTCAGAGACCAAGGCTTTCACAAGATTACATAAGCTTTAAAATGACAATAACTTCTCACTTTTTCATCACAACACCATACCCATGAGCATCCATATGTCAAGATGTGGGCGTAGGGAACATTATTTCTATTTTGTGAGAACAGCATCATCTCTGTTTTTCATATCGGACTCCCACAGCTTTCTCACTCCCTGGAGCCCACTGTGTCATAGTGAGTTCAATTATCTATATTTTGGAGAGAGAAAACAATTTTTATAAGGGATGCTGAATACTGTATCTGTCTGCAGTGTACAGATATTAAAAAAAATAAACACTTAGAGCAGGGGAGTGGCATGGCCTGATGCCTTCATTTTACAAATGAGGGTGGGGACTCTCAGATAAAATGAAGAGACGTCTCACGGGTGACATAGTGAACAAGTTGCTATTCGGGGTCTAGGACTCTGATCCTTTGAACAAGATAGTAGTTTCCTTATGTTGCCCCTTTATGAACCTTTCCTTATTTGTAAAACAAAGGTATAAGACCCAGTCATTTCATTTCCATGCTCAACAATCTTTTACTTTTCCAATATGTATAGAGCACATACACAGACCCTGAATTACTGCATGGAGCCGAGCTTCCCTCTGCCAACTAGGCACAACCATTCTGAAGGCATGCTTGACCAAGGAAAAAACTTCTTTTATGTTCAGTTTCTGAGATTTCAGGGTTGGCGTGATAGGAACCCTGTCACCAGCTGTTACCTTTAATAATAAGCTGAGCAGGCAGGATTCTTTCTGACTGACCCCTGTGATTGATTCCAGGGGTGGTCACATGTTTTAAGCATGATCCATCAGAACATTCCATGAAACTTGATATGATGTCTTGATTTTACAAATGAGGACGGGGACTATTGGATAAAATGAGAGATTTGCTACTTTAATTTGAGAGGGTTTATGTTACAAAGCTAATCTAAGTTGGAATTGCTGTGGTAATTCTCTCCTTAATAAAACAGGGAAGCCAACTCAGAGGAGAGCAGAGCTGAGTGATGGCGAATGTGGGTCATAATGCCATTTGAGCACCTGGAATGGTCTGTGACTAAAATCCTAGGCTTTGCATCTATGTGAGTTAATTTTTTTCTGTTTACACTAATTTGAGTTGAGTTTCTGTCACTTGCAGCTCAAAGAAGCCTGGCTACTATAACGAGGAGCTAAAGTGAGAGTCGTATGTAATTGTAGTACTTTATGAAGTCTCAGAGTTCTTTGATTCTTACCATATAAGAGTTTTTATTTCATTAGCTGCAATGCAAAAAAGTGAGTAAATTCTTATGGGGGATTCTTGATTTGGTGACCTCTGGGTTGATTTCATGAGTACCTTACAATTTCTAAACCCTTCAACGGCCTGCTTCAATCATAACTTGATTTTGTGTCTTGATAGTTTGAGAGAACAAAACATTTTTATATTTCCTTAAAATGACCTGAGCCATGTTACCACTCTTGCAATTTTCCTCTAAGCGTGTCATCTCTTTTTTTGTCAAGTCCTTGAAACAGCAATAAATTAAACTAAACATCAGTAAACACATTCTCTCTCAACTTACATGTCTAGTTGCCAGAAATCATTTCTCTTTGGTCTGTTGACAGGCAGAAGGCATGATTCCAGTTTGGAATACACTGCAAAGTCATTGATTTTTCTGTGATACTAGTAATAGAAACGTATTAAACTATCCACTTGTACTGGAACCTACACCTTCTTGTGCATGTCCATGCTAATTAAAGTCAAAACCCCTTAGCTTGTGTCAAGTTCAAAATTCTCCATAATCTGACCTGCACCTTTTTAAAACCTTATTTCTGTCTTTGTGCTTTAGATTAAATACTGTGTTTCCAGAATATACTGCTTATAGTCCCATTATTTTGCTTTTATTTATGATGTCTCTCCTGCCATCAGTGCCCCTTTTCTTGTCTTCCTCCATATGCCCATAATTTCTATCCTTCCAGATCCAGCTGGAATGCCACATTCTCCACAAGGCCTTTCTTTCTTTTTTAAATATGTTCTTATTGATTTTAAAGAGAGGAAGAGAGAAGGGGAGAGAAATAGAAACATCAATGATGAGAGAGACTGAGGATCAAACTCACAATCCAGGCATGTGTCTTGACAGGGAAGCAAATGTGACCTGGTTTATGGGTCAATGCTCAACCACTGAGCCATGCCGGCCAGTCCACATGGCCTTTCTTTTTTTTTTTATTATTATTAGTTAAGGTATTACAAATGTGTCCTCATCCCCCCCATTAACCCCCAACCTCCCCCCCCCCCCACACACACAAACTCATGCTCCCATCCCCCTGTTGTCCATGTCCATTGGTTTGGCTTATATACATGTATACAAGTCCTTCGGTTGATCTCTTCCCCTTACCCCCGCCCTCCCCTACTTTCCTTCTGGGGATTGATAGCCTGATTGCTGTTTCTCAGTCTTTGGGTCTGTCCCTTTTCATCAGTCTATGTTGTTCTCTATAATCCACAAATGAGTGAGATCATGTGGTATTTATCTTTCTCTGACTGGCTTATTTCACTTAGCATAATGCTCTCCAGTTCCATCCATGCTGTTGCAAAAGGCAAGAGTTCCTTTTTTTTTACTGCAGCGTAGTATTCCATTGTGTATATGTACCACAGTTTTCTAATCCACTCGTCTGCTGATGGGCACTTAGGCTGTTTCCAAATCTTAGCTATGGTGAATTGTGCTGCTATGAACATAGGGGTGCATATATCCTTTCTGATTGGTGTTTCTGGTTTCTTGGGATATATTCCTAGTAGTGGGATCACTGGGTCAAATGGGAGTTCCATTTTTAGTCTTCTGAGGTAGCTCCATACTGTTCTCCACAGTGTCTGCACCAGTCTGCATTCCCACCAGCAGTGCAGAAGGGTTCCTTTTTCTCCACATCCTCTCCAACACTTGTTGTTTGTTGATTTGTTGATGATAGCCATTCTGACAGGTGTAAGATGATAACGCATTGTCGTTTTGATTTGCATCTCTTGTATAATTAGTGACTTTGAGCAGGTTTTCATATGTCTTTCGGCCTTCTGTATGTCCTCTTTCGAAAAGTGTCTATCTAGGTCCGTTGCCCATTTTTTTATTGGATTGTTTATCTTCCTTTTGTTAAGTTTCATGAGATCCCTGTAAATGTTGGAAATTAAACCCTTATCGGTGGTATCATTGGCAAATATGTTCTCCCATGTAGTGGGTCTTCTTGTTGTTTTGTTGATGGTTTCCTTTGCTGTGCAAAAGCTTTTTATTTTGATGTAGTCCCATTTGTTTATTTTCTCTTTAGTTTCCATTGCCCTAGGAGCATTATCAGAGAAGAAATTTCTTCGGCATATGTTTGCGATTTCGCTGCCTGTGGATTCCTCTAGTATTTTTATGGTTTCCCATCTTACGTTTAAGTCTTTTATCCATTTTGAGTTTATTTTTGTGTATGGTGTGAGTTGGTGATCTAGTTTCATCCTTTTGCATGTATCTGTCCAATTTTCCCAACACCATTTATTGAAAAGACTGTCTTGACTCCATTGTATGCTCTTGCCTCCTTTGTCGAATATTAATTGGGCATAGTGGTTTGGGTTGATTTCTGGGGTCTCTATTCTATTCCATTGGTCTATATGTCTGTTCTTGTGCCAGTACCAAGCTGTTTTAAGAACAGTGGCTTTGTAATACAGTTTGATATCTGGTATTGAGATCCCACCTACTTTGTTCTTTCTCAGGATTGCTGCAGCTATTCGGGGTCTTTTTTTATTCCAGATGAATTTTTGGAACGTTCGTTCTAGATCTGTGAAATATGCTGTTGGTAATTTAATGGGGATTGCATTGAATCTATAAATTGCTTTGGGTAGTATGGACATTTTGATGATGTTGATTCTACCAATCCATGAACACGGTATATTCTTCCATCTGTTTATGTCTTCCTCTATCTCTTTTTTCAGTGTCCTGTAGTTTTCAGCATATAAGTCTTTTACCTCCTTAGTTAAGTTTATTCCTAGGTATTTTAATTTTTTTGGTGCAATGGTAAATGGGATTGCTTCTGTAGTTTCACTTTCTGTAAGTTCACTATTGGTGTAACGAAATGCCATGGATTTCTTAGCATTAATTTTGTATCCTGCTACATTGCCGAATTCATTTATTAAGTCTAATAATTTTTTGATGGAGTCTTTAGGGTTCTGTATGTACAGTATCATGTCATCTGCAAATAAGGACAGTTTTACTTCTTCTTTTCCAATCTGGATGCCTTTTATTTCTTCTTCGTGTCTGATCGCAATGGCTAGTACTTCCAGTACTATGTTGAACAGGAGTGGTGAGAGGGGGCATCCCTGTCTTGTTCCTGTTTTTAGGGGGAATGGTTTTAGTTTTTGCCCATTGATTATGATGTTGGCTGTGGGTTTGTCATATATGGCTTTTATTATGTTGAGGTATGATCCCTCAATTCCTATCTTGCTGAGAGTTTTTATCAAGAAAGTGTGTTGGATTTTGTCAAATGCTTTTTCCGCATCAATTGATATGACTATGTGGTTTTTCTCTCTCAATTTGTTTATGCGATGTATCACATTTATTGATTTGCGGATATTGTACCATCCTTGCATCCCTGGGATAAATCCTACTTGGTCATGGTGTATGATCTTTTTGACACATGGCCTTTCTTGATAACCTCAGTTGAAATGACTCCCTCCCCGCTTGGAACTTGGAAGCAATTTGTATATGCTCCTCTTTTATCAACCATGTTACTCACCAAAGCGCTCACACAACTTTTACCTCCACAACCCCCACAGCTGTCCCAATCTAATACTCTCTCATGCAATGACAATTGTCACCACTCTCCCTCCCTGTAAACAAAGCTTTGCGCTACCAGAACTAGAATTAACTTAAGCTATCTGAATCCAAGGTTAGAAATTTTAATTATTGTGTGTTATTGTTTTATTCCCTATGGTATATTAATTTGGTATTGATGATTGTCTTATTTTCAAAACTGGATTATACACTCCCAAAAAGCAATGTATTCATTTAATTCATCTTTATAACCTTGTAAATACTTTGTGGAGAACCTGGCTAATGGTAGATGCTTAATAAATATTTGGATGAGTGAATGTAAATGTACATTTCAGCAATGATATATTTTGCAGAAAATGAGAATTATTTATTATTGGATTTATAATATTGGGATCACTAATTATATATGTGATGTGGATATATCCCTATGTAATAAAAGTCTAATATGCAAATTGTCCCCTCAACCAAGAGTTAAACTGGGAGTTCGATTGGGAGTTCAACCGGGAGTTCAACCAGGGGACAGGGCCAGCCGGCCAACTGCCTGTGTCCCCTCCCCCTGGCCTCCAGCCTGATCCACCCTGATTGGGGTGGGCCGGTGGACTTTGCCCTTGCACGAATTCATCACTGGGCCTCTAGTAATTAAATAATTTTTAACTGGAGGTTTTAGAAGAAAACTCAGAAGTATAGAGGATATAAGAGAAAAGATGGCGTAACAATAATATGATGGCATCAGGAAGTTGGGTGTATTTTCATTGGTTGAGACTAAGTTCTTTTTTATTTTAGACATAGGAAACTGACTATGGGAGGGTATTATATAAGCTAAAGATGTAAAGACAAATGAAATGTCTCATGAGGTCAACTTAGTATGTCACCTAGCCCAGAATTTTGTCCAAGTGTGGATGTCAAGGCATGGCCAGTAAGGTTAGACTATTTGCTTTCCATTATGGATAACATGCAACTGACTGTAAACATTTTAAGTGCAAGGGCTGCGTTCTATAATTCTTGAGTTTCAGATAACTACCTCGTGTAGTTATATACAATTGGAGCTAACACTTATTAAAATCCCACCATGAGATAAGCCCTGTACTGGGACATGATTTTATGTAATTCTCTCAACAACCCAGTGAGGCAAGTACTTTTACCCACACTTTGAAGATGAAGAAGTGGAGGCTCCATGGCAATTCTCCACATTCCCACATCTAGTAAGTACATTGGATGAGGATGAGGGGCTCTGTGGGAAGAAACCCAGCCTCTCTGAAAATGCTAGGAGATCCCAGGCATCTGTGAGAAGGTGCTTCTAGTGTGAAGAATAGATTTCAAGTCAGAAAGACCTGGGTTAGAATCACTCACTACCTATGTGACTGTTTTGAGAACACAGGCAAATACATATTGCAGTACGTGGCACACAATAAACAATACATTTTAGCAATAGTCATCATTGTAACTATTCCTACTAACTGGAAGAGCTAGGATGAGATCTTGGGTCTGTTTTGTACTAAAGTCTACATATTTTTGTATTATACTATGTGGATTCCCACATATTTGTAAAAATGAATGAATTTTTCCTAATTTCTTTTAATCAATTATCGTGATTTTATTTTCTGTGTGTTTATCGACAGCTGTAACCCTGGTAATAGTAGAGCCTGAGCTGAGCCCGAGGCTCAGTTTCATTTTCCTCACTACAGGGGTCTCCATTTAGTGTTGTGATGAGTGTATTTTATTGATTCCTGTAAAGGCTGCATTTTAGAAACTGGATCCTTGGCCATCAGTCAGGAACTCAAAAGAGGTCTCCTTACTCACCTTTTGCCTCCATATATGCAAAGACTTGCCAGTTATCACTAAGACATCGTAATGAGTGGGTTTCAAGGTCCCATTACATATCTTGCTACTGATTTTTACTTGTTGGTTTTTGTTTTCTATAAGGAAATGTAAAAACCTGTGGTTATTTATCTGTGTGGGCAGTAAAACTTTGGCACTCTCCCATATAATCTTTTGGACTTTTTAAGACAAACACCAAGTGGATTTATAGGCTATAAAGACTCCTGCTTCGATTCTAACATAAAGCAAAGCTAAATTGATATTGGCTGGTCTAGCCCTAGATTTGGTAGCTTGGAGAATAATATTCTTGGGTTATATTCTATATTTGAGTCTATCAAAAATATTCCTCAAATTTGGAGAAGATGGAGGACTTTAAAATCCGGTGTTTAATTCTTTTTAACTTACTGATGATTGAAATATTTGCTTGGTAGAGAGGGTAAGCAAGAGGCAATATGCTGTAATAACAGAAGGAAAGATTTTGGAGGAAGATTCTAACCCAGGCCCTGCCACTTAGGAGTTGGGCCACCTTGCCAGCTTGAGCTGACTGGTCAGTACCAGGATTCTACTTTAGCAAATCATAGTCTCTCATGTTGTTAATCAAATCAAGACTTTGTAAATAGGAGATGGTGTCACCTATAAGATCTGTCTTTTTGAGGAGCTATGCCGGATGGGAACCAATTAAAATGCCATAGAGCAAACGGAATGTTTATTTGGGATAAGTTTCCAACTTACTAAATAGTTCTACTAATGGAAAAAAATCACATTGAACAATTTTCACAATAGTTTAAAAACCATTGAGCACAGCAAGACAAACATTTAGCTAGCTAGAGGAACAGCTTGAGCAGTGTGGTGGAAAGGGAAACTATTTAAAAATATAACCATTTAAAAATTTATTTTGTCTCTCCTCTTTTCTCGTCAAGTAATTAAAGTTTTTGACTTGTTTGAAATGACTCAGATTTAATTTGTTAAGCACCTCAATTTCTCAGCTCAGGAAGAAAAAAAGGCTATTAGCAATTTGCATTATCCATTACAACCTCCTTTATAATATGAAATTTATATGGGAAATGCTAATTGGACGTTCATCATTGTACAGATAATGATTTCTGTACTTTCGGTCTTGATAATTAAGATGAAAGATGAAAATGATATGGGATGAAAGTCAGATTTTTTTTAAAATTTTCCACTGGTTGGAGACTGGGGAAGGCATTCTGTTCTTTGCTTCAGATGAGTGACAGGGGAGGGCAGAGCCAGGGAGTCAAGGAAGGGTATGTTAATTACAACTGCCTTGATGTCCCGGAACTACTCAATTACCTAATCTCAGGTGATTAATTCAGTTCCAGATGAAAAAGGTGGGAAATGCTATGTATCTCAAAGACAGGTGTATCTGAAAAGATCTCTTCCATTCTAGCCCTTTATGGATAAGAGCTCTACGAAGGTGCTCTCTCATCAATCCTTGTTCTTTCCTCTGTGATGGGAATAGATGGCTGAAATTGACTGCCATTATTAGGAGTAATAAGTATGACTCCAGTAGGCTTTTTCACTGAGCATTGTTGCATCTCTTGGCTTGCTGATGTACTCAAGATTAGCTTCTTGGAATTGACCTATGAACAAGGTGTGGTCAGACTGGAAAAGGAACCTTGTTTTATTTGCCCATGACATTCCTCAAATGGTTTTAAGAGAACCTGAGGTCACTGACTTTTCTGTATGTAGAGAATTCTATAGGAGTTTAATTTGTAGGAACTTGAGGAAAAATGACACAAGCAAGTATCCTTTTAAACCAGTGATGGCGAACCTATGACACGCGTGTCAGAGGTGACACGCGAACTCATTATTTTGGTTGATTTTTCTTTGTTAAATGGCATTTAAATATATAAAATAAATATCAAAAATATAAGTCTTTGTTTTACTATGGTTGCAAATATCAAAAATTTCTATATGTGACACAGCACCAGAGTTAAGTTGGGGTTTTTCAAAATGTTGACACGCCAAGCTCAAAAGGTTCGCCATCACTGTTTTAAACAAGAGTTTTATTTGTATGCTTCTCAACTTTGCTAAGCCTGTGGCAAAGGTGCTTATATCCTGGTGGTCTGTGGCATCTAAAAAAAAATCTGTATAGTAAAATAGTATCAACTTAAAATGTCTTCCCCTTGACGCCCTGCTCCGTTAACTCAGTACAACTTTAATTGGTCATAATATTTTAGTGCTGGAAGGAGTTTTAAAGGTAACTCACCTCTTCCTTTTTATTCTCCCATTTTATAAGTGAATATGTTTGAAGACACAGAAGGAAATGACCTCAGATTAAAGGTAGAGTTGGGTCTAGAATTTCAATCTCCTAGTCAGAATTTTTATACTGTTCAGTGATAAGTGATAGTAATTGTAACTATGTCTTCAAAAATTTAGTGCAGATAGACTTGTGGTAGGCCCTGTGTTAAGATATTCTTATGTATTAACTTTAATCCTAACCCAACCTTCTCATATACCTATTGGTACTACCCTTGTTTTACATACGATCATAGAGAGGCTAAGTAACTAATTCAAGGTCATTCAGCTAGTAAGTGGTAGACTAGGCTTCCGATCAGGCAGTCTGGCTCTAGAGCCTGTGTTACTAACCTTCCCGATGTGTGTCTGTACACTATATATCCTTTACATTTGGCCCATGTCTCACTCTTAACCAGTCATTGGATACCAGTGTCCCTTTTTCATGCACAGGGGATTTAACATATTACAAGGTAAATACCAGCTGTACAGATTCCTCTGAGCTTCTCTGTTGAACTTTGATCCAGTTAGCAATCAACCCTTGTTCAGTGGCCCCTCTTTGTTTTCCTGTTCTAATCCACCAGCTCCAAGTCACCTTCACTGACTGAGTCGAACAAGCCTCCCTGGAGAAGAGGGGGATCTAGCCCACCGATCCCAGCATACACTTTCTTCCCGGACTGAGATCTGCCTGGGAGTCAGATGTGAACATAACCAGAAGGGGTTGTTTCCTCTTGCCAAAGAGGGAGACTGGCGTTTTAACTTGCCTTGTATTATAAAATTTGTTGCAATAAGGCAATTTAATTAGCACAGCAGTTTGAAGTTTTACTAGTTACTGTATTTAAGCAATTTTCTGGCACTCCTGCTATTTTATGAGGCTATAATTTGGCTCCCAAATGGAGTAGCAATAAGGCCAAATAAAGCAAAAAAGAAGGCAGTGTGATTCTGGAGGTTAAACTCCTGTACAGCTCCAGGTAAGGCACCAATGAAGGAGGACAACTGTTTCTACTGGCTTCCTCTAAGGACACTCTAAGTGTTCAGTGTGTTTCTTTGGGTCATTTGCTAAGAGTTGCATTGTGTGGCTATTGCATCTAAAACTCAGAGACGTTATGGGACTTGCTAGGACTTGAATTCAGATTCATTTGTCTCTGTATAACCAAACAAGACACAAATGTCAGCGATCATGCAAATGTGGGAACCACATAGAACCATGTAGGAAAAGATGGTGTCTAGTGTTCCTAGAGCAGAGGATATGGAAACCGCGTGGTGTCCATGCAGGAAGGATGAGACTCAATTTTCTTGTTGTAGAGTATGTGGAACCGTACAGTTTCCCTGTGAAAAGAGGTGGGGTCCAGTGTCCTGGAGTAGAGAATGTGGAACCACATGATGCTCATGCAGGAGTAGGCTCTGGGACATGTGCTTATTTGCAGGTAATACCTACTATGACAACTACTTGTTTTTATTGATCTCTTTGAGGACAGGGATCACCCATGAGCCTTGGACCACTGTGTCCTCAGTGAATGAAAATTGTAGTTAATACGTATCTGTTGCATGAATGGATGGAGGTACATTGGAGCTTGTTTCAAAACTGGACAGAATGATGCAGCTCATTTATCTTCCCTTTTTTCCCCTCAATGTGTGTGATTTGTCACTTTTTGCTTTCCCAGAATCTAGCCCTTTCTACCTGTTAGTACCTCCATCTTCCTTCAATAGGAGGGTTATTTTTGATATTGACTATCCCCTTTTTCTTTGGAAGCAAAAGAGGTCAGATCCCTTCTCTATGCATGTCCTAGAACAGCCCTGGGCAGGCCTGTTCTCCAAGTGATGCTAGATCTAGGGACATGGAGCCCTGAGGGACCTACAGAAGGAGGGAGATTTGAAGATGAGATTCAGCAGGTGGCAGGTATGTCCTGTGCCCATTGAGTGACTCTTGTTGGAGAATCCTGCTGCAGAGCTCTGCAGCGTTCCTGGCTCCTGTCTGATTCTCAAGCCTGGACCGCAGCACTTCCAACTGACCCTCCCAACAAATTCTTTTTCTGAGTGTTCAGAAGTCAGTTTCTTCCACTAGCAACAAGAACTCTTACTAGGTAGTACTCTAGGATGGGTAAAGTACAGGAAGCCATTGAATGTATACTTTCCATTTGATGATAAGGATCACATAACTGTCCTAATTTCCTTCCACAGATTCTGGAGAAGATTTTTTTACTTTTGTTGAATAGAAAAGGACAGCTGGAGAATTGGTTGTCTTCTGTGTATCAGGCACCACATAAAGGCTCTGGAGTATCATGTTAACCAATCCAGCTCAGTAAGGGATTTTACTGTTGGGAAAACTGAGACTCAAAGAAAGCAAATATGTTACCCAAGCTATCACAGACAGTAGATGTTAGAGCAATGGGTTCCAAACCAGGAAGCTTGCGCATGCTCCTTCGCTGTATCATTCCAGGTGCACAGTCAGCTGCTCCTCCCTCCTGTGTCCAGCAAGGCCTGGGCAGGGCGGGGAGCCCTTAAGCCTCTTGCATATCTTGGTGTACCTTTGTAAGCTGTAGTACACTTCCCACTAGTAGCAGACTCAGTGGTAGCTGACTTAGTCTTTTTCCCTTACTCTGAAATTCTCTATGATACTGCCTTGTAGTTTTTCGATGTGTTTTTTTCATTCTTGGTGGTAGCTAGTAATCCCTATATAAATAAAAGATCATTTAGGATCAAAGGGCTGCTGAAGGTGTTTTGTGGAGGTGTTACTATTTCCTGGTTGAAATTTTCTTAAAGAGGAATAGGGTATCACTAGATAAAGCAGGACATTTTGATGCCAGTGTTTTAACATTTTATAACCATTGCTTTTGTGTAGGTTTTCTCCCTGAGAAATGAAGGTTTCTGACCTTTGTCAGTAATGTTTGATGAAGGCTAATGGTACTGATTTCCATTTCTAGTAAAAACCAAATTGCGGTCTTTCTGACAACAGTAGATAATAACTATTTTATTATCCGAACAAAGAAACCTCTAAAATTCAGCTTTTGACAGAAGTCTTGGGGCATTTGTTGCCATGAGCACCATAACTGCACGATGTTGTATTTATTTTACTTAACAAACATTTGTATACTGTTTATTATGTGCCAGGCCCTATTTTCTGTGTGTCTGTTTACAATTATTGACTCCAGTAATCCTCTCAACAACCTCATGATTTGGGTTCAATTATTATCCCCATTTTACTGGTACAAAGGAGGAAATTGAGGCACAAAATAATGAAATAACATACACCAGGTCACACACCTCATACGTGGCAGAGCCAGAACTCATACCCATAGTGTGTCTCCAGAGCTTACACTATTCACACTGGCCTTGGTTGTCTCTCTGACATGTTAAGAAATGGATACAGCATGTATCCCCTATAGCCACAGGGCTCTCTCTTTACAGTGTCACACCTAAGCAACCAGGTCACTGTTTTCAGCTTAAGATTCTTAATTTCTGCCTACCTGCTCTTAGTTGTTATACTGTTTTCAACATGAGCTGAAGGACAATTTAAATGAGTGACCTCAGATATTGTAAACATTCTCAAAAGCAGAATTTGATATTCTAGTAGGGTTACATAATAAGCCACATAGAGGTCATAATTGATAGGAAATTGGTTATGGAAAAATTGGTCACTATAAAAATATTTCTCTGTTGACTGGGCATGGCTGAAAGGTGAGCAAAAAATATAATCATCGTACAGTCTTTTGAACTGCAGTCAAAATGACAATAAAATGGTTGACTTAAGAAGATTACGTGTAAAATGTCTTGAGTCCAAGATGGATTGGATGAGTTTACAGTGAGATTTGGTGGGACTGGAGTATAGGGTGTGGATTATAGGGAGAGAATGGCAAGAAATGAAGCTAAAGAGGTAGAATGAGGTAAGGTAAGTATGGGTAGGTTTTAGCTTATGGGAAATGGAAGCCCTGGAATTATGTTAAAAGGAAATGATGTAATTACAACAGATTTTCAGGCATCCCTTCAGAATTATTGTGAGGGATTGATGACTGAGGCAGAAAACCAGTTGTTCTTTTCTTCTCTGGTTTATTTGTGACTGCACCAGGCTTGGTTTGTCCTTAAGGACATTCTGGATGATGATGGTAGATCCTGATCAGCTTGCCTTCCCATTCCAGAATATTCCAGGTAATGTTATTTGGAGGAATCAGTATCTGAGCAATAGTCAACTTTTATGGATGTGATAATTTTCTGCCATTATGAAGCAATGTCTATCAACCTTTGGGACTCATAGATGTGGTAAGTCCAATTTGTTTGGAAACCCAAAATGCTAGGAGTCTGCCAGGGAAATAATGAAGGGTCATTTATCCCACTGAGAGTCTCTTTAAAGGGAATCAATAACCTCATTGGAAAGAAAAATTGCATCATTTTTATGAGGCCCCTTTCCAGGTGAGTAATGCTCAGTGGGTGTTGTAACTGCCACTTAAAGACTGCTTCCTCTTGACAGCCTCTGACCACATGCTGACAGACGGACCTCTTTTCATTTCAGATGGATTTTATTACTCCCACTTTCAGACGAGGAGACTGAGGTCTGCAAATTCAACTAATTTGCCCACTGTCACACAGTTAGTAAGTGGTAAGGGATTTGAACTTGGGTTTATCGACACAAAAGACCCCACACTACATGGATGCGTGTGTGTATAAGTGTGTATAAGTGTGTACGTATCTCTGTGTGCATATGACCAGAGAAGGTTTCAGAGAGCAAATTGTGAGTCAATACCAGACAATACTCCTAAGAGCTATCTTGCCCACTGGAAGCTGTGTTGTTTCCCAAGGCGGTGGGTTTTGGCAGGCTTGAAGGGGATAACTAACTTGCTTTGGAGTGATCATTTGAATTGCATTCTGGAAATAATCATTGGAAGAGCCAAATATAATAAATTTCATTGGTTAAATTACAGCTTTTGAAGCAGGTTAGAATGATTGAGTCCCTCAATTAACCTTTAGCATTGACATATATGAGTATTATCACTTAAATGGTGCTTATTATGTGCCAGGCATTATTCTAAGAACTTTTCATCTGTTAATTAGTTATCTTAATTCTTACAACACCCTATGAGGTAGGCACTATTACTAATTATCCCCATGATACAGATTAGTAAATGGAGTCAAGAGAGATTTATAACTTGTCCAAGTTCACATAATTAAGTAGCAGAGATGGGATTCAAACCAGTGCAGTTTGACCATCACATCTAAGCTCTGTACTGCCTCTGTTTATCATTCCCCCACACAAACCAACTCATCTAAGGGGTCCTCTTGTCCTCTGTAGAACAAGGCCCATAAAGACTGCTTTAAGTGCCTATCTCTAAGATGACTCTTCTGCTGTCTTCTCTTTAACTAGTAAGAGGTTTGGCCCATGACCCCTTAAGTCCAGGACTCCCTATCAGTGGTAGGCAAACTCATTAGTCAACAGAGCCAAATATCAACAGTACAACGATTGAAATTTCTTTTGAGAGCCAAATTTTTAAAACTTAAAGTATATAGGTAGGTACATTGTTATTAAGTTAATTAGGGTACTCCTAAGGCTTAGGAAGAGCCACACTCAAGAGGCCAAAGAGCCGCATGTGGCTCACGAGCCGCAGTTTGCCAACCACAGCCCTAGGCTCACATAGTTGCTGCAGAGGGTGCCTGACACCAAGGGGATGGACCCATCTTCCTACCTTTTTTATTCATTTTCACCAACCTGAAAGGGCCTGGGTTTGAGATTTAGATAATAGTACTGTATTCTGAGTGACCTATTGGCTATTCCTTTGCTTCGACTAAAGTATTTAATGGGGAGTAGCTGGATGGAGGAGAAACTGTGGCAGAGGCATATTGTGCCCATGGGGATTGAAGCTGTACTTTCTCCACAGATCACAGTTGGAATTTGAGATGACCCTTATATGCCTTGTCTACTGTTTGACTGTAAGTCACTTGAAGGCAGGGATGGCGTCTGCCTTGCATTTGTGTAACCCAGTCTCAAGCATAGTGCTTGGCACATAGCAGAAGTTTTATAAATTACTTTTTGATCCATCAGACTTTTGCTGGTCCTTCAAAACTCGGAACATCATTATTCTCGGCAGGTTTTCCTGATCTCTTATACTTCTCTTTCCTCTTTGCAGAACTAATTGTGCCATTCATCTGGGTTCTTACTAGCTATGATACTTTTGGTAAAGATACTATCCATCTCTCATAATTGTGAACATTTTAATGAAATAATGTGTATGAAAGGCATTCTGTTAACTTTAGCAGGATATAGAAATGACAATAACAATTTTATCTATTAAATACTGACTTTCCTAAGGGAGAGGGACCATTATTTTATATTTCTGTATCTACATATCTTTGCCCAGAATAACTCTAAAAGAGTCTTATAATTGAAGGTATAAGTAATTTGATTATTTTAAGGGAAATAATAGCAAAAAGACTCTGTGATTCTAAGAGCATTTTAATGATTCCTCAGTAATCTTTCCATCAACTCATATGTAAGTGGCCTAAGAGGACTATGAAAGGTTTATCACAAAAGAAAGTGTTTCTGTTCTCGCATCGCTAAGTCAGATTAATATACACTTTTTCTAGGCTAATTCTGAGAGCTGGTTAATTTAGTGACACTAATGGCTTCTATGACAATCCTGACCTTGAGGTTCTTAGACCTCCTACTGAGGAAGGTAGAGACCTATGAAATCATTTAGCACTCTAGGTGAGACCTGTAAAATTCTTGGCTATGTAATTAGGAAATTTGCATATTAATTCTCAAACCGGGGTGGGGTGGGGGTGTGTGTGTGGAGAGGGTAGGGGTTGTTGTGGGCTCCAGAAATAATATCTAATCTGGAGGAAGTGGTCCTAAGCAGGAAGAAACTGTGTGCCTGTTTCCTTTTGATTTGAATCTTTTAGAAATTACCCTGAGATAATTCTGGAAAAAAGAAAAAGAAAAAAAAAAAAAAGAAAGAAATCCAACCTCATCCTTCATGCCTTGACCTCTTTGGCCCACACTTAAGCAGGACACACACACCAGTTTGGTGAAATAGCTTTTATCAATAACACTGATAATGGCTACCATTATTTAGAACAACAACTGGGATCATTTAAAAAAGCTTGTGTTAACCCATGGCCTTGCTCTCAGCATGGATGGCTGGTCTTTAGAATTTTGTCTGGCGCTTCTCATCAGAGGAAGTAGCAGGAAAAAGACTGAAGACAAGAAATGAGCATCATGCTAGCTTATTGCACAAGCCACATATCATCTCTGGATTTTCACCTCGGGGAAGTTTTGTAAGCAGTTTTATTCGACGGTTCTTTCAGCAAATCAGCCACAGTTTAGCCAAGTAATATATTGGACAAGGGAGGAAATGTTCTAACACTTTTGAGTGCACCTGAGGTTGTAAACCTTGGCGTTATCTTATCCCAGCCCCACTGTAAGCAGAGAAGTAGGTATTAATTTTCATTCATATATGCTGAAATGGGGGCTCAGAGAATTGAAGAGACTTGTTCAACAGCACACAGGTGGTGAATCAGACTCAAAATACAGGTCCATGTCTGTTTTTCCCCCCACTAGATTCTGTTGGAAGCTTGGAGTTCTAGGAGTTACTCTACTGCAAGCTCTTCCCCTCCCACTAATTCCAATCTACTGGATGTGGAAAGATGGAGAAATAGCAGAGCCATTCTACCCAGCATCTGAGGGTTTATGACTAGTGATGGGAAAGGGGAGATGGGGATGTATTATCTGTGGTAATTGCACCAGCATCAATTCAGATGACGTTGAAATAATATGTGTCAGTTGAATTAGGAGTTTTTGCTCCCTGAGCCTGTGCACTCTGAAGTGTGGGTTCAGAGTTGCCTTTCTTTCATCACTCCCCCTCCCATTACAGGGGAGCCGGAGTGTGTAAACACTGCAAGCACCTCTGCAGGCATTCGCTGTTTGTTTGGAGAATTAATTTATGTTGCTCTAAAGGAGTATTGATTTGAGTTGGGTGATTAAAGGCACTCGATAAAGGACTTGCTCAATCTATTCACCTGTGTTCCACTGATTATGGAAAGGGATATATCATATCAGTCTTTTCCCATCAAGAAACTCTTTCTTTGCCTCAGCCCATCTTCTGTTCTGCTGCCTTAGGACTTCAATGAACTAAGAGACAGAATCCATTTTTTCCCAGGGAGATGTGGAGAGGAGGAACAGCAGTGCACAGTGCTCCGGAAAGTGGAAAGAAGAATGGCCTCACTTTTTAACTAGTTGTATAAGCTTGGAAAACAGGCCCCTTCGTCTTCTTCCTCTCTCCCATCTAATTATTTTTCTGATTCCATATCCCAAATGTATTTCAAATCGACTCTTTCCTTCCTTTCTTCCTGTCCTCATGAGCCCTTATGTATTTATGTCTTGGGAAAGGATGACAGGATTGAAGGATAATTCATCATCCATGGCATGTTCAGAATGGGCTTATAAGATGTTAAGGTAGTATCATAAACTTTAGTGAAAGACATCATATTTTATGTCTGTGAGCCTGGGATGGAGGCTGAAGCTTACAAATTTTAAAACTTTAAGAAAAATTAAATTTCTCACTTAAATAATCATCATGGAAAACATAATCAGAAGGTAAATCTTCTGGGAAGAAACTCACATAATGAATTCCAAATCCTAATAGAAATTAATGTGAGATTATAAACTATTTTGGGATAACCATGCCCCTGTTCCCCTTCATTAGTGTGGATAATTAAAAGTTAACTGTGTATCATTTTCTTGATATTTATGACTATTGCTATACCAATAATGGTACAATTGGTCTATGACTAGTTATTATTATTATTAATTATTATTATTATTATTTTAGTAAGGGCACTGAGTTAATGAGTTCAGCATTAGAGGATTGAGATTTAAATGAGTCCATGAACTTTGTCTTCATAATCTCAAATGCATGCCGGGAAGACCTAGTGAGAATGTGTAACTGAACAAATGCAATATTCATTTCATCTACATAAATCATGTACCATTTAACACATACAGTGGGGCCTTGACTTATGAGTGTCCCGACTAACGAGTTTTTTGAGATACCAGCTGTCTCTTGGCTGATTTTTTGCATTGAGTTGACAGAGTAATTTGAGTTAATGAGCTCCTTAACGAGCTCCTTAACGAGCTCGGTCTCGGAATGAAATAAACTCGTAAGTCAAGGCCCCACTGTAGTAGCAATTAAGTGTTTATTGAATGAGAGATTCAAATTACATAGAATAAGAGGAAGGAAAGATGGAGAAATAGATCAGCACTTGCACGTGGGACAGCCCTTAGTTTCCATGCCTTTGTTCCTGGGTGTGCTCTGGTAGGAGAAATTAGGTTTGACCATCCCCCTTTGGAGAATTCGTGATGTAGTGAGGTGACCTATGAATCACACACTATCTTGCCTTGTGTTTCCTACCTTAAAGGACCCAGAGTTCTTGAACTCTGCAGGGTTGAGTTTTTAGAATTTTGACCTCAGGGTTAGAAATTTAAGTAGCTTGCTTGAAAAGTAGTCTTTTAAATGAGAAAAATGTCACAAGTTGTTGGTTTGATGCAGATTAATAGGGTCATGTTTGTATTTTGAGCAGAGAAAATTAAATGCTTGAAGGTGTATATTTGTTCTTTCAGTTCTTAGCTCATTGAATATTGTGACATTTAGGGATTGTGCAAACCTATCATTTGACCTATTCATCTCCTATTCTCAATATGAGGCTCTTGCATCTCCTCTAGATTTGGCCCGCTGTCAATTTAGGGCACAGAAAGATGTCATATGCTAGTACTGTGATATTTTCCTCTATCGTATTTGCTCCTGTGGCTTTTCTCTATCTACCTAGCACATATCCCCAGTAACCTTGAGAAAGTTTGGGTTCTTTGGTCACTGGAAATGAAATTAATTCATAATAGTCATCATGGTCCAGCTGCTGTACAAGATACTAAGGATGGGAGACCACTGTCTTTTTCTTTCAAGAAGTTTGAAGATTGGTTGGGAAAACAGACAAGGATATCACAATACAAAGTAGTATCTGGCTTGGCAGAGGCAAGCACCAGATGCTAGGGAGCCCTTGGGTTGCACTGAACCCAGGCTTGGTGGGCAAAGGAATATATATTAACAGGTTATCTCTGAACTGTAAATGCATTGTTTTTATTTTTCTTCTTCTTGTTTATCAGGTTATCTCTGAACTGTAAATGCATTGTTTTTATTTTTCTTCTTCTTGTTTATCCTTTATCTAAAATGTTCAGTGTATTATTTTACTAAAGGCAAAATAATCCAAAAACTGGCTGAAGTCAGTTTGTGGGAAAGAAAGACTGAGGCAGCCACTGAAGTCATGGGGACAGAAAAAAAGAGTGTCCTGGGTGTGAACAGCTGATATCACTGAGGTTGGAAAGAGGGTGGTGTAATGAAATGACATGAGATTCAAGAGAGAGGAGAGTGAAGGCCCCAGAAGCAGGTTATGAAGAATGACTGGTCCAATTCTGCTTTGTGCAGCTGGGAAATGACAGGGATTTCAAGGGTTATGGCATTATCTGGGGAGAGGCCATTTTTGCTTGTTTTTCTTTTTTAGTTCCTTATTGAATGCTAAAAATCTATAACACTAAATTTACCATCTTAACCATTTTTACTATACAATTTAGTAGTATTGAATATATTTACATTGTTCTGTAATTGGTTTCTAAAATTTCTTAATCTTGCAAAACTGAAACTCTATACGTATTAAACACTGATTTCTTCTCCCCTTAGCCCCCACCTTGGCAACCGTCTTTATAGTTTCTGTTTCTAGATTTTGAGAACTTGAGTTACTTCATATGAGTGGAATCATAAAGTGTCCTTTTGTGGCTTATTTTGCTTATCATAATGTTCTCAAGGTTCGCCCATGTTGTAGCATGTGACAGAATTTCCTTCTTTTTATGGCTGTTTAATATTCCATTGTATGTATATATTACATTTTCTTTGTCCATTCATCTGTCAATGAACATTTGGGTTGTTCTACCTCTTGGCTACTGTGAATAATGCTGCTTTGAACATGGGTGTGCAAATTGAGACTTTTTTTTTCTCCCCTGGATGGCTAATCTCTCAGTTTCAGTGTCAAAAGTGGATTTCTGTTGACCCATATTCTCACTTTTTTTTTTGTCATTAGTCTCTTGTCTTTTCCATAATCTGTATGTTCAGAACCTTCCATCCTTTCATTTTTTCTCTTCTCTTAAAAAATATGTTTTTATTGATTTCAAAGAGAGGAAGGGAGAGGGAGAGAGAGACAGAAACATCAATGAGAGAGAAACATTGATTGGCTGCCTCCTTCCCCAACCTCTACCAGGGATTGAGCCTGCAATCTGGTCATGCCCTAACCAGGAATCAAACCAGTGACCTCTTGGTGCATAGGTCAACGCTCAACCACTGAGCTGTACTGGGAGGGCTTTTCTCTTTTCTTACAGTACTTTGTCTACTTCTCTGTAATTATACTGATCACCTTTGGCTGAGGTTATTGAATTGTCCCAGTACCTGCTTTCCGTTGGGATTGCAAGCAACCTGTGGGTAGAGACACTGACTTCTCAGCCTCCTATCTTCTATAGAGCCTTGGTTTAGAATGATTTCAGTAAGTAGTTGTTAACTTAAGGCCAAAGCTTCGATGGGGGAGGTAAAATAAATACATTTTTTAGTATCCCTTCCCCTTGGAAAGCCTATTATTAATGCAGTAATGAAATTGGCAATTGTAGGAGAAATTTTATATAGAAAAAGTGCCAAGAAGAGGTTGTCCCTTTGAGTAGAACTAAGAGAGAAAACTTTCTTCACATTTAGACATTTGCTTTAATTCTGAAATCTAGTCAGTAGTCTATGACTCTTTTTATTTTTTATTTTTAAAGAGAGAATAGAAGGGGGAAGGGGGAGAGAGAAACATTGATGTGAGAGAGACACATCAAGTTGTTGCCTCCCACATTCACCCTGACTGGGGATGGGGATCAAGCCTCTAACCCAGGTATGTGCCCTTGACCGGAATGGAACCCAGGACCCTTTAATCTGAAGGCCAATGCTCAATCCACTGAACAAAACTGTCTAGGACTATGACTTTTTATAGAGTAAGAAGTAAAAACTGAACTGTTTCCAGGGCCTAGGTGAAGCTCAAATAAGTAATGAATGCTTAATATGTATTTTTGTGTTACATGAGGATGATGAAGATTAATTAGTTCTGGAGGACAGTTCCAATTCTAGATTTTTCTTTTGCAAAATGGGTATAATTGTATCTGCCACATAAAGTTGTGAGGATTAAAGAAGTTAACTCTTTTTATTTATTTATTTATTTATTTATTTTTTAATTTTTTTTTAATTAAGTCTTTATTGTTCAGATTATTACATTTGTTCCTCTTTTTTTTCCCCCCATAACTCCCCTCCTCCCAGTTCCCGCCCCACCCTCCGCCCTCACTCCCCACCCACTGTCCTCATCCATAGGTGCACGATTTTTGTCCAGTCTCTTCCCGCATCTCCCACACCCTTTTCCCCCCCAGGAATAGTCAGTCCATTCCCTTTCTATGTCCCTGATTCTATTATAATCAACAGTTCATTCTGTTCATCAGATTATTTATTCACTTGATTCTTAGATTCACTTGTTGATAGATGCATATTTGTTCATAATTTGTATCTTTACCTTTTTCTTCCTCTTCCTCTTCTTAAAGGATACCTTTCAGCATTTCATATAATCCTGGTTTGGTGGTGATGAACTCCTTTAGCTTTTCCTTATCTGTGAAGCTCTTTATCTGACCTTCAATTCTGAATGATAGCTTTGCTGGATAAAGTAATCTTGGTTGTAGGTTCTTGGTATTCATCACTTTGAATATTTCTTGCCACTCCCTTCTGGCCTGCAAAGTTTCTCTTGAGAAATCAGCTGACAGTCGTATGGGTATTCCCTTGTAGGTAACTGAGTTTCTTTCTCTTGCTGTTTTTAAGAGTCTCTCTTTATCTTTTGCTCTTGGCATTTTAATTATGATGTGTCTTGGTGTGGTCCTCTTTGGATTCCTTTTGTTTGGGGTTCTCCGCGCTTCTTGGACCTGTAAGTCCATTTCTTTCACCAGGTGGGGGAAGTTTTCTGTCATTATTTCTTCAAATAGGTTTTCAATATCTTGCTCTCTCTCATCTTCTGGCACCCCTATAATTCTGATGTTGGTACGCTTGAAGCTGTCCCAGAGGCTCCTTACACTATCCTCGCATTTTTGGATTCTTTTTTCATTTTGCTTTTCCGGTTGGGTGTTTTTTGCATCCTCGCATTTCAAATCATTGACTTGATTCTTGCGCTCCTCTGGTCTGCTGTCGGGAGTCTGTATAATATTCGTTATTTCAGTCCGTGTATGCTTAATTTCTAGTTGGTTCCCCAATATAACATCGAGGGTCTCATTAGTTTTCTTGTAGATCTCATTAAGTTTATCGGCGGCTTCTAAACAGTTCTTGAGAGACCTTAAAAGTGTGGTTCTGAACTCTATATCTTCCATTGACAATTTTGTCCTGTTTCTTTGTCTCCACATTTTGTTATGCTTCCTTGGTGCACCCCCTAGTGGTCTTTGTTCGCAGTCTTATGGTTAAATCTTGATTGTTGTAGCTAATTCCAGGGAGGGTTTGACCTCCAGGCCAAGTGGCTATGAGAATCAGCTGTGTCAGCAGTGAGAGAACTTCTGTCCTCTAGGGAGGTGCTAATCTAGCCTTTGCCTGAGGCTATCCGGCAAATGCCTGTGTGCAGGGCTTGGGCGGGGCGGGTCTCACAAGATCAACAGGGTGGGCCGGAGAGAGCAGTTATGGCGCTCTCAGTCCTGTCCCCAGGGGCTCTGCCTGTCTGAGTCCCAGCACCCGCTGCAAAGCTCAGAGAGAAAGCTGCACTCGCTCTGACCGAAGCCAGACAGTCCCGCTTCTCCCGTTTGAGTCTGGGTCCCTAAAGACTCGCCCGGATCTGGAGCTCAGAGTCTGCGACTCCCTCCCGATTGAAAACGCCAACCACGCCCTCCGCCGCCAGCCCGCTCCGCGCACTCCGCACCTCAGAATTTGACTTCAGCACTGTGCCTCCTCTGAGTGTCCGTATGCGTTTCTCTTTCCTCCTAGTTGTAGGACTTCCACTCAGCCAGCGTTCCTGTGGTTCTGGGTGATGTCCCTTCCGTTTTTTGGTTTCACTTTTGAAGTAGTTGTTCAAAGCAGCAAACTCCGGCGTTAACCTATGCCGCCATCTTGGTTCTCCCCAGAAGTTAACTCTTTTTTTTAAAAAATATATTTTATTGATTTTTTACAGAGAGGAAGGGAGAGAGATAGAGAGTTAGAAACATCGATGAGAGAGAAACATCGATCAGCTGCCTCCTGCACATTTCCCACTGGGGATATGCCTGCAACCCAGGTACATGCCCCTGACCGGAATCGAACCTGGGACCCTTCAGTCCGCAGGCCGACGCTCTATCCACTGAGAAGAAGTTAACTCTTATGAAGCACTAAGAGAAATGCCTGGCATATCATTAGTGTTAAAAAAAAAGATAGCTATTATTACTCTGTGGCAGAGTGTTTAATATGCAGTGAGTATTTTATATGCAATGTCTTATTTTACCCAGATACTAATTCAGAGAATTTCCACTAAATTTTCTGAGGCTCACAATGTCAAATAGCTTCTTTAAGGTCACACAGGTATAAAGTTGGGGTTTGACCTCTGTTTTGACTCCAACATTCATGTTCTTTTCACTATACTGCCCTTTTAGAAGAACACATAGCCAAGGCTGGCATTGTTTTGAACACAAATCTCTGGATACAATTACTAAAATTTGTCTTCATCAATCCTAGTCTCTCCGTATAGATTGGATTTTATAATCTGCAGAACCTAATTGTGTTAGGAATCTGATGCTCATCCATGTAGAGCAGAATGTTACAACCTCCCAGCACAGATATTTGGGGCTGGATAATTTTTTGTTGTAGGGGCTGCCCTACTATGCATGCTGCATCCTGGGCATCTACTCACTAGCTGCCTGTAGCACCTCTGTCTCCCAGGTGTGACAACCAAAAATGTCTCCAGAAGTTGCCAATAGCCTCTGGGGATCAGAATTGCCTTTGGTTGAGAATAACTGACCAGGAATATAAGTCTAACATCTATTATGTCATCTGTCCACAGAACATTTATATTTAAGAAGAGAAATGGTCCCCAAACCTCAAATAAAACAATCTTATACAGCAACTATTTCCAATTTTTACCAGTCTTTTAAAGCTCAGCCATCTGCCATTGCTGCCTCTCTTGACTCTTAGGTCACATTGTCTTCTAAGTCCCTAAGAAACCCTGCCCTGCCCACCCTGTGTTGTTTGCTAGTGCTGACATAACAAAATGCGTGGCTTAAACAGAAATGAATTTCATTACAGCTGGAAGACCAAGATCAACGTTTGGGTTTTACCTGCTATAAGCGCTCACCACTTCCGACTCGCCTCACTAACTCTGTTCTGAACCCACTGGCTTTCAGGCTGTACACCAAGCATGTCAAGAGCACGTCCATCTCAGGGCCTTTGCACTTGTCCTCTCTGGCTGGTATCTCTTCATATCCATAAAGTTCACTCCCAGATTTCCTTCTGAGTGCAGTCTCATGCATACATTCTGTGCATAATAGGCCCTCAATAAATGTTTGTTGAATAAATGAATAAATAGATGATGTATTTAGAATTTTTTAGGATGTCTTCTGGTATTCTGAAATTTCATAATGACATACCTTAGTGTGGTTATTCTTTAGCCTTTGAACCCTCTTATTCTGGAAACCGATGTCCTTAAGTTCTGAAAGATTTTGGCATTATTTTCTTGGTACTCTCTCTGTGTTTCCTTAATTCTCTATGTCTAGAACTTTTTACATTTTTGTTTTTTTTCTATTCTCAATGAGACTTTACATCATCTTTTAATTCTATGGATTGAATACATTTAAAACTTTCTGATTTCATGCATACCATTTTCAATCACTATTTCCTTTTTATTAATTAAAAAATACATGGTGTTCTTGCATCATAGGTTAATATCTTCTTTCATCTTTTGAAGGTTTTAATTATATCTTTTTAAATCTTTGCTTCATTGCCTCTTTTCCCTCCAGATCCCTTTAAAAACATTGCTTAGACTGTTTCGCACATCAGGTGCTTTCCTCAAATAATGTGGTGGTCATTGGCTGCCCATTCCAGTTATGGAAAAGTGTTTGAAAGTGACTAGAAGCTCTGTAGATGCCAAAGCTGCAGTGAAGGTTGATAAGATGATGACTTAGCATTTTCATTGGTGCATCCTCAATTGTCAGTCTAGTTATTTTCTCCTATGTAGTACAGTTTCCTATGGAGAAACTGTACGGAGATGTGTGTGTCTGTGGTGTGTGTGTGTGTGTGTGTATGTGTGTGGTGTGTGTGTGGTGTGGTATGGTGTGGTGTGTATGTGGAGGGAGAAGGTGAGGAGGGCTGCCAGCATTCTGAGAGCCAGGAAGAAGAGATGAGTCTTGGAGGTTCAATACCAGAATTTCACTAATTCATTCTTTTTTCAGAGAGTTTCCTTGCTCCTGTTGTCATCCAGACTTGTTCATCAGACTAGCATCTCTCTTGTTCACCTTCTCCAGGTATTAAAAGTCCATTCTTGGGTTGGGGTGGGGCAGGGTGGGGCATCAGTTCTTCTTTGTACAAACTTTCAAACTCTCCATTTTCATCCCGGTCATACCTGGAACTGCAAAGAAACTTGCTCTCCAGTTCCTGAGCATGCTGTAGAAATGGATTTCCCCCCCCTGTATTTTCAACCTCACCCCAAACCCTTGTCAACCTGTTTTAGTTTCCTTCGGTCTCCTAAATAGTGATACTTGCCCATCTCCTTAACAATTTCTGAAACTTTGTTGACATGTTCAATCTGCTGGTATCTCATAGTCTATATTTTTTTGTCCATTTATAGGTTAAAAACATTTTTATGGTCCTTTTTATTATTTTTTGAGGGGGATATGGTGAATATATGTGTTGAATTTGCTTTGTTTTTGCACAAATACATTTTCTTTCTGAAACTCTCTATGCCTCCCTGGCTTCTAGTCCGTCCCTCTGCCTTGATTATCTTCCTCTAGCTCTGTCTATTCCTTCTCTTTGATTTTCCTGGGCAGCTCTTATTTTGCTTTTCCCTTTAACAGTGGTATTTCCTAGCCCTCCCTCACTGGTTCTTCTTTTATTATTGTTATATATTTTGATAAAGTGACCTCCATATTGTGTCATGGTTTTAATAACCCCTATAGGCAAATAACTCACATATCTCTGCTTCCTGCCCTGACCTCATCCCCAAGTTCCACATTCCAACAGCCAGTTATCATTTAGGCATATCCAATGCATTGTTCTATACGCATCTTCTAAAACTCAGTTTGCACAAATCAGAACACGGTGTCTTTTCTCCTCACACCAACTCCTTCTTTTATATCCATAATCACAGAAGTCACAAATGTGGGAGTCGTCTTAATCGGCCACCTCTTTTTCACTCCATAAATCCAGATAATCACCAAATCCTGCCAGTTTTTCCTCCCACATATTTTCTCAAATCCATCTCCTCCCTTTGTCTCCATGATGCCTGCTCTCATAACCTTTCTGCTCTGTGGCACAGCCTAACTGCCACCTGCTTCTGGCTTTTCTCTTTTAAATCCATCCTCTGCTCAGGTACCAGAGTGACCCATCCAAAGCATAAATCTCATCAGATAGCTCCCTTGCTAAAACCCTTTCAGTGGCTCCCCTGTGAGGAATAAAATCAATGTTCCTTGGCATGGTATACAAGGCCTTCTCTGACCTGGCCTAGCTCTCTCTCTTGCTTCAATTCATTTACTTCTGGCCTCACATGTTCACGCTTGTAGTGCAGACTGTTTCCCCCCCTCCTCTTAGGTTTCTTGCTTCTGCACCTTTGCTCCTGTAATTTTCTCTGCCATATATCTTCTTTCCCCCCCTCCCCCCCTCACTTGATTGGGAAGGATCTTATACCTTTTTCATGATATAACTCATCATGTATATCCTTCCCCAGGGAGGAGCGTCTAATTTCTCTGGTTTTGTTAAGTGCCCCTGTATATCCATGTATGCACAACACCATCCTAACATTTACTGTAGATATGTACATGTTATGCATTCATATGTATATCACTAAAGGAGATATGCAGTTTCTTTGTTTCAGTGAACCTGGTAGACTGCAAGTTTCCCCAGACAAGGAATTTGTCCTTGTTTCTGATGCCTAGCACAGAGCTGTTATTCAGTAATTAGAGACTGAATGGAAATGATCTTACTTATAAATTGCTTCTTTGTGGCTGGAATAGCAAGAGCTCAGAACTGAGGAAGGGTGGCAGGAAGTGTTAGCGTTATGATTGCGATTGTGTGACAAAGATGATTACGTGGCCACTGTTTCTCTTGCTACTTTGAATGTTTCATGTGGTGAATATTGGGGAAGGGAGTTCCCTGAGCTGGTGGTATGAGATGGCAGGGAAGAGAGAAAGCCTGGGTCAGCTTTCATTCTAAATTGATGAGGTGAGAGTGCAGAGAAAAGCAGGACGTGACTGGGGTTGTCATCACGATGGGTTAAAACGAGATTTTATACTGGCAAGTGATAGAGAAGAGGGTTGGTGAGGGGTGGGTCTTCTAAGTGCCTGGCAAGTGGGACTGGATTGGTTGAGAGGCAGGCAGGGCTGAAATAAATGGAAATTGGTGTTTACTTTCACCGTCCTTACATATCAAAGTTCTTCTGGTCTCTGGGCCACGTCCAGTTTGCAGATGGCAACGGACCTCCTAATGTTGCATGTAGGCTCTTCAAGACCAGCTCTCACAAATAGCTCCCATGCCCTGGGACATGCGCCAAAATACATTTTCATGATGACAGCCGAGATGCTTGCTAAAAAGCAAACAGCACATTAGTGGCCTTCTGAGTTCTTGTGCAAATGGAGTGTGAAATTGTGGCTTGATGCTCCAAAGCTATACCTTTTTGCCTCCCTGATGATGATTAAGAGAAACCCAGCATGATTTGATTGGGAAGGTGTGTGTGGGTGGAGGTGTGGGGAGTCAGATGGGCAATGAAAGAATGACTGGCAAAAAGGAAGGACAGGCAGGCACCCACCCCCTTCAACCGAGTGCTTCATTTGACCTTCAGGAAATTAGAATAGAGATCGCATGACTTAAGGTTTGCCTGAAAATTAACTGCCTCTGTTTGTTCCAGACCCTGGGATTGATGAAAGAGCCAGGGGATTCTGACCACAGAATTATAATAAAGGGAAATGTCTCAAGTAATTATTAAATATTTAAAGAACCATCTCAACACTAACTTGTCAGATGGAAGAATGAAATTGAAATGATTTTTAAACATTATTTCTAATGGCATGGATAGAAATCCGGGGATGAAAATAACTCTATACCAGAAAGAAAATATTTTCAGTTTGCTTTTTGTGACACTGGTGTTTCTGCATCACCTTTCATCCCAAATGTTAATTAAGGGACAGTATGCCCAGGAGGTGGATCAAATGAGGAATCCAAAAGAAAGGGATACACCCAAGGATTTTTCCTTTTTCTTTTGCAGTATCGTTAAACCAAGGTGTACAGAGGACAGGGGAACATTAATTCCCAGTGCTCTATCAAAATAAAGGGAAGCAACGGCTTTGTTTACAGTTTCTTTTCTTGTCTAAACCGAACAATGTGATATGAACTGGTGGCAAAATACAATTATTTATCAGAGATGCTAAAGAGGTTTTTCTTCACTGGATGTAGTAAATATTGTGGATTACCTACCCAATCGTCAGTGCCCCTTTCTTTTGCTCAAAAGCCTGAATTTGTTCAAGGATCCACCTCTGACAGAGACTTCTAGTTGCCTACCCAATATAAATTTTTACTCTCAGAAATTTAATTTGATTATGAGAAATAAAAATGCCCTGCTAAAGAACTGTATTTTTCAGCCTCTCTTTAAAAAAAGAAATTGAAATATATTTGACACATAACACTGTGGAAATTTAAAGTGTCCAACATGTTTATTTGATATATATTGTTACATGCTTTCTATTATAGTGATAGTTAGCATCTCTATCAGGTCACATAAGTATCATTTCTTTTTCAGGGTGGGAATAATTAAGAGCTAGTGTCTTAGCTAGCTAGTTGCAAGTTTGTGCCCTTAAAAACACCTCCTATTTCCCACCCCCCAGTAACCGCCATTTTACTCTCTGTTTTTACAAGTTGATTTTTTTAGATTCCACAAACAAGTGGTATCGTATTGCATTTGTCTTTCGCTGTCTGACTTAGCATAATGTCCTTAAGTTTTATCTATACTGTTGCAAATGAAAAGGATTTCCTTCTTTCTCATCTATAATAATAAAAGCATAATATGCTAATTAGACCGGGCGTCCTTCCAGACGTCCTTCCTTCTGGACAAAGCCGTGGTGGGCGGGGGCTGAGGCAGAGGTGGCCACTGCAGCAGCGGGGGCCAAGGCCCTTGCACAAATTTTGTGCATCAGGCCTCTAGTCCTATATAATAAAACCCTAATATGCAAATCTACTGAACAGGGGAACATCTGGTCCCTAAGATGCACATTGACCACCAGGGGGCAGATGCTCAATGCAGAAGCTGCCCCCTGGTGGTCAGTGTGCTCCCACAAGGGGAGCCCTGCTCACGGCTGGTGAGCACAGAGGCAGTGGCGGGAGCCTCTCCTGCTTCTGCGGCAGGTGGGTGGCAAGAAGAGACTATCTTTTCCTCATTGGGTTTTCTTAGGGTTCTTGACCACATGTGTGGGGTTTTCATTCTGGACTCTCTAGTATATTTCATGGGTCTATGTGTCTAGTTTTATGCCAGTACCATAGTGTTTTAATTACTATCACTTTGTAGTCTAGTTTGAAACCAGGAAGTGTGATGTTGCCTCTGGCTTTGTTCTTATTTCTCAGTATTGTTTTGGCTATTCATGATCTTTTTGATGCCATACAAATTTTAGGATTGTTTTCTATTTCCCCCCCACCCCCAAGGGGACACTTTGCATATTAGCCTTTTATATATATAGATAGAAATGCAGGTAACTTCTGTATGTTGATTTTATATTTCATAACATAATTGCATTTATTGATTAGTTCTAACAGGTTTTTGGTTGAATATTAAGGATTTTTTTAAAAAAAATATACAAAGTCATCTGCAAATAATGACAGTCTTACTTCTTTCTTTCAAATTTGGCTGCCTTTTATTTCCTTGTCTTAACTAATTGCTCTAGGTGGGACTGCCCATGCTTTTTAAATAAGAGTGTGGAGAGTAGGCCTCCTTGTTTTGTTCCTGATCTTAAAGGAAAAGCTGTCACATCCCCAGTAGGAGATGTGCAGGAGGCAGCTGATCGATGTTTCTCTCTCATGGATGAGTCTAACTCTCTATCTCTCTCCTTTCCTCTCTGTAAAAATCAATAAAATATATATTAAAAAAAGAAAAGGCCAGAAAAGAGAGAAACAAGTTAAAAGAATGACAAAAGTTGCTCAAAGAAGAGCTAGAGGTAAAGCAGCTTTAAAAGTTATATCTCAGATAGACAGAGAAGAAGGAAATAGCACTTTGCAGAAGACTGAGAGAAGAAGAAAGAGTGTAGATGCATTTAATTTTTAGAATTTCCGTAATTTTTAGCACACACATATAAGAAATAATGTGCTTATATTCCACTACAGATTATTACAATATCTGTAAATATAGATTTTTCCTTTTTTAAAAAAGAAATTGGACTATGCATGCTGAGTTTTAGTTGTCCTTGTCTACCTTAACCATGGATTCTGAACAACTTATAAGATTTATATAACCATCATTTTGAAGGTTGCTTATAGCTCATTGTACAAAAGTAGTAATTTATTTAACTGGTCCCTTATTATTTTGTCATGTTGGTTGTCCCTTCCTCACTCCTTTTGCTATTATGTAATAATTTTGAAATATTCTATTTGCTGTTAGGAAGTTTTCATGCCCTCCCTAAAGTCTTCTTGTTTCAGATGAAGCCTTTTTCTCTTCCCTGATAATGTCAAGCAGCTGGTAGAGGGCAATTTAAACACGTTTCAGGTAGCAATCGGAGACACATCTATTCCACTCTGAGTGGAATCCGGCTGAGGTCATTTGTCCAGATGTGACACTCCTGAGTCTCTGGGGGTTTCAGCAATGGTTTTCTGTTATCCCGTTTAGTCTTCTGGCTGTACTTCTCCATGTTATTCACAATCCTTAAGTTGAGGGTAGAGTTGGCTGTTGATCAGAACTATTAATAGTGATGAGCTCCAGATCTGCCTCCTCGCTTTCCCTCTGTACCCCCTCACCTCTGCATCTGAAGATTGTCTGAATCATTCTCAGGGGCAATTTAGCTTATACTGTTTTAATCAGGAATTTTCTGATCAACTTGTGTTTGTCAGTTAGTGAGTGCTCATGTTCATTAGACCAGATGGAACAGAAAAACTGTCTTTTATAATTGGAAGATACATAACCTAATTTTCTGCTGTATTAGGAAGGAATACTGGCGTAAATAAGAAATACCATTCATATTTAACTTTAGAATAGAACCTGAGACCCAGAGAAGGAAAGAAACTTGGGCAATGATGCACAGCTAGATAGAGGAGGGGCTGAAGAAGGATCCAAGTATTCCAGAGGATTCCCCATTGTACCGCAATGGGTCTGAACATCCCAAGAGGAAAGTCCCTTTTGGGAAGTGCTTATCTAGTGTTCCAGAGTGGTTGGTGGGGTGAGAAGTGGAGACAGTAGCACAGAGCACTAGATGATGACACAAAGAAGGAAGGGTCTGGGAAAAAAGAGCAAAATATTATCAAAATATTTTGTAGGTAAACATTTATTGAAATGAAAAGATGTGTATTTTATATATAAAGTGAAAAATTTAGGTCTGAGGTAACATGTGGAGCATGACTCCATTTTTGTTAAACAAATTAACCTTATATATGTCTATCAATTATCTAGCTACTAGAGGCCCAGTGCACAAAATTTGTGCACTGGGGGGTGGGGGTCCCTCAGCCCAGCCTTCCCCCTCTCACAGTCTGGGAGCCCTCATGGGATGTCCTACTGATGCAGTCTGGCCATGGAGGCTCAGAGCAGGTGCCCTGTGTGTGTGTGTGTGTGTGTGTGTGTGTCTGCTGGGGGCCTGCCCCCCGCTGCACCACAGAGGCTCGGAGCAGGCACCCCTCTGTATTGATCTCTCAGGCTCCGGGCCGTGCCTGCATGTTGTTTTCTCAGGCTCAGGGCCACGCCCAGCCCCTCCTCCTGAGCTGGTCGTGACCGTTTTTTGGAGTCCCAACCTCATTTGCATATTACTTCTTTATATATATAGATCTATCTATCTATCTCAGTCTTTCCATCAATTATATATCTATCCTTTTGTCTAACTAAAAAGTTTTATTTCAATGTGTTAACAGTGGTTATTTTTGGGTATTAGAAACTGGAATGTTATTATTTCTTTCTTATTGATCAACAGTATTTTTTAAGTCTTTTGTAATAAACATGTATAGCCTTTCCAGTAAGAAAAAAATTATAATTAAACTAAAAAGGCAATTATAGATAAAGTTATAGGTCTTGTTTTGAAAGCAGATCTGAGTGTCACTAAGACATAAGGAGTATTTTCAAATATTGTTTGAGTGAAGAATATTCCTTTCACTGGGAGCACCATTTCCATGGGGCCGTTGGTATATTATGCTTTCTTTATAGTCTTCACTATCCCTTATGGCTCTAGAGGACAAGAATCTCTGTCTCAATTACCTGGTGGTCAGTTGCCAATTAATTTTTTAGTATTGCTTTGAATGAATAAATAAGAAACTTTAATAACTTTATCTGAATGTCACCAAGGCTGAAATCAGCCAACAAAAGGGCAAGAAATGGGACAATATGTGTATGTAATTCTTAAATCTTGATTGGGGACAAGGGGAAAGCAAGAGGCAAAATAAACAATGTAACCCTTTCTCCTCGGGTCATATATGAAGAGAAAGCAATCACCAATCTGCTAGGTTCGTTTCAGATGCTTTGGGATTTATGCTGAAGATAGGGTTGGAGATGTGGTTGTGAGCTTGATGCTTTCCAGAAGGGTTAGTGACTCTAGGTGATGAGTGAGTGAAGGCAAGAACCTTCTAGAGAAATGGCAAAATGAAGATGTTGAGAAAATGGTTCAAGGGAACTTTGAAAAATCCTTTGGCCATGTGTGACGAAGAGGTTCCTGGTAGAATTCAAGGAAGTCACTGACTGGAGGCTGGGTTAGATACACAGGGGTCTTGGGGAAATCAGAGAGAAAGGCTTCTTCTGTCATCACAAGTATGCATGAGTTGGTAACTAAAAGGATTGAACCACAGAAGGGAAGGAAGGGTGAGCTCTTACCTTCCCTCAGTCCTTTCTGCAAATAACAAATACTATTGTCACTCACCATTTTTTAAAAAAGCACTGGATAAGCCCTCATAATGTAAAAAAAATTCCAAATCCCTTACCTTGGCCTTCCTGCAAGGCTTTGCATGATGTGCCTGTAACCCCAACCCTTCTCCTGCCTCTTGTGATTCCTTCAGCACCGGCTACATGGCACTGGTTTCTGTTGCAAAAACAGGCAAAGCTTCTCCCCACTTCGAGGCATCGCACTAGCCAGCCAGTTTCATTTCAGCAGGTGTTCATCCTGACATGGGGTGATAGAGCCCTGTGTTTATCACAGTCTGCTTTGTGAAACAATGGTCCCATGCTCCATGAACAAAGGATTCTGTCAAATTAGTTTGGGGAGAGCCACTTAATCTCAGAGAGCATCATGTAAACTACAAACTAGACATTGAACTTAGGTCTCCCCTCCGCTCAGGTAACAAGAGAGTCACCCTTCCCCAGTGTCGGAGAGAGCCCTTATAAAGGTAGTTTTAAAGGAGAATCCACAGGAACATTAGTTCCTGCTAGAAAAGCGATTTCTGGATATAAGCGTTCAAAGGATTATGAAAACAGTAGTTAACTGTTTTTCTTTGTACAATTGCCCTGGATCTGTTTGAGGGCTAGGCTTTGTGTTTACGTGGAGAAGAATGGCAAATGCTTAACATCATCGATAAAAATTTGAGGAGATTTTTGAGTTTCTTCAAATGGTTTGAAAGAGGGAAAATGGTTTTTTGCTCCTCATGAAAACTTCTTAGTTCCTTTATGTGTATGTTTTAAAAACAAGGCTACTTTATGAAGCATTTGGAATAGAGAGCCCCAGGCACGCAGCGGTCAGTAACTTCTACCTGCAGCACAATCTTTGAAGGCAAAAAGATTTCACTCAGAAGACTTGAGGGGCCTTGCAGGTGGAAGAAAGGAGATGTCAGCTATGTGACTGCTGAGGGACAGCTTCCTATCCTAGGAAGTGACCTTGAAATACTGTTCAAAAGTGCCTTTGAGGGATGCGTGGCTCATTTTGGTTGGAGAGCGCGTGGGCTTGGAAATGAACTGCCCTCTTGGGTTGAGCCTGCCTTCTAGTACGGGGGCACTAATGCATTTGAATGCTGTTGCTCACACTACAGTTAGATGAAAATCTGAACAGCTGTTGCTTAACCATTTCCAGTCTTTTTGTTTGTGCAAAATTATGTATCTTTTTGAGGCTTGGGAAAAGGATGTGGTTGGACAAAAACAAGTCAAGTGGGAGTGAGATGAGGAATCAGATCATCTGAATTTAAGAGTGGCTATTTAGTAGGGCTTCACTCTGGGCCTGAAACAGTGCTACATGCTACACATTAATTTTCTCATTTAACCTACATAACAACACTATGACAGATGTAGGATTACCTCCAATGTTTAGATTATCTACAGTTTTCGGAAGCTTAGAGAGGTAGAAATGAGTTGCCCAAAGCCATAAAACTTTTAAGAAATGGAATTAGAGTTTGAATCTGGATCTGTTTGTATTGATACTCTTTTTCCTTTTGATATATGTTTTGTAAGGCACATATAAATTACTACTACCATTAACTACCACTGCCACTCAAACCAACAGCTAACACTGATTAAGCTCTTACTATATATCAGGTATTGGGCTAGATTATCCCATTTAATTCTCATAGCAGGAATTTGAGGTTTTATTCTGGTGCAGTCTCTTTTTAGAGATGCAGAAACTGAGGGACAGAGAGGGTAGATAACATAACTCAAGTCACACATCTCACAAGTGGTGGAAGCAAGCTTTGAGCCCGGGCGGTTTGACTCTGGGCTCTGTCCTCACTCACTACATGACTTCTTGGCTAAGGAGTGTCAGGGTGCTCATGGACCCTGGGGTCACGGCAGAAGAGGGCAAGTTGGGGGAATGCATCCGTTTTCTAGGGCTGCTCTAACAAAGTACTACGAACTGGGTTGCTTAAACAATAGAAATTTATTGTCTCAATTCTGGAGGCTAGAAGTCCAATATTAAGTTGTGGGCAGAGTTGGTTCCTTCTGAGAGCTGTGAGGCTTGGAAATGAACTGCTCCACACCTTGTCTCTTGGCTTGTAGGTGGCCGTCTTCATGTTCCCACGGTGTTCTTTCCGTTTGCATGCTTGTCACTAAATTCCTCTTCTTTATAAGGGCACCAGTCATCCAGGAGGAGGGCCCGTGTTAATGACCACAGGTTAACTTGATTACCTCTGTAAAGGCCCAATCTGAGGTACTTTAAGGCCACATTCTGAGTTAGGCGGGGTTAAAACTTTAACATATGAATTTTGGGGGAACACAATTCAAGCCAGATAGGGCAGGTCTAGAGCTGTAAGACAGTTCTAAAATTCCTTAAAGGTCAGGTGATTAGAGAAGGGGAAGAGAGCTGGAGAAATTTGGGAAGTCCTGGTGATGGGCAGAGGTTGAGCTCAGGGACCGGCATTTGGGATCTCTGTCTAAGAGAAAGCCCATCTGGCTGGAATATCTGCACTGCCCAGGAATTCAAGGAGACATGGCATAAATGGGTGACTATTCCCAATATGCAAACATGGGTGCTATCCCCTGGATGTCTCCCAGATAGGTTAAAGTGAGATGCAGTGTAAGAATCCTGTGACAATACTCCCAACACAGGGTGTGGGTTATCTATGAAAAGTTACTAGTAAGTCTGAAATTTAGTACTATATAGTTATAAAGGATGTGTGAGAAATGTCTGCTCCATAATGATATTGAGAGAGCAATAGACAATTAAAGTATGAAAGAGGCCTTCACCAAGAGATGGATTGAATTTAAAATCACTCCCAGGTAGTCGAGTCTAACACTGAATTACTATAATGTCACTCCCACACTCACCCATCCATCCAACATTTGGAGAGTATATACTATGGCTCCTGTGGTGATAGTTGGGAGAATAGTCAGAACAATGTCATTGTTTCTGTCTTCAAGGCAAGCATATGTGTTAAACCATCGCAACCTCAAAGGAGAAAATTCACGATTGTGAGACTATAGTGCCCTCCAATCTACATGACAATTTCTCCTGGATATGCAGAAAATCATGGGTGGGTGGGGAACTTGAATAAATACAACAATTTCTGGGACTCAATTTATATTAATTACCTTGCGCCATGGAGGTAATAGTTGAGGAAAATTGAAGACATAGACCAAGATTTATTTTGAACTGAGAGAATGTTGGTTCTATTCTCCCCTGGGAGATAAAAGCCATGCCTACCTTCATCTCCTCTTTGGCCCTGTCCCTGCTTCCACCCCTCCTCCCCCAATCTGTCTCAGGATCAAGGAGGATGACAGCTCAGAGTCTGACACAAATTTCCACAGTCTTTCTTCTCAGATGCAGCTCTTAAGACTCCCAAAACATTCTTAAGGGGATTAGTTCTGGATCAGTTTAGCTGTCACTAGAGGACTCAGAATGGGCCCTGCCTGCCAGGAGCTGTTCTCTGGATGCGATGCCAACAGACAAATAAGCTCATGGGTGGCAGGAGGGCCTAGGGCAGTGGTTCTCAACCTTCCTAATGCCGCGACCCTTTAATATAGTTCCTCATGTTGTGGTGACCCCCAATTTTATTGCTATAAATTGAACATAATTAAAGCATAGTGATTAATCACAAAAACAATATGTAATTATATATGTGTTTTCCGATGGTCTCAGGCGACCCCTGTGAAAGGGTCGTTCGACCCCCAAAGGGGTTGCGACCCACAGGTTGAGAAACACTGGCCTAGGGGCTGTTGGATGACATGGAAAGCCCTAAAACATTATAGGAAATAGTTGGGAGAGGGCACTGAGAAAAGCTAGGACTGGGAACATTTTGTTGGTGGGAAACACTCTTCTCCCCAACATTGGAGGGTGACGGGCTTTTTAAAGACTCACTAGGGATTAGGTCAGGGGGCTTATAAACTCCTAATACACACGGTTTTTTTAAGCATGTGGATTTAACCTACGCCTCTCCATGATCTGTCCTTAGCCACTTTCCCCCACCACCATTTCCCTTTCATTTATCATTTACGTTTAAATTAACTACCAGCTAGTGGAGCCAAAGATCCACATATTAGTCCTTAAAAAAGTGACTTTTTTTTCTTCCCGAGCTAGGGAAAGATAATGAGAACTAACAAGGGGGTCATAGAGGACTTTTGCATGTAAAGGTGCAGATTTTGATTAACTCTGTATCTCTTTAATAACAAAGAACATGCTACATCTGGAATATTGTTGTCTATTTTTATTTAATAAACTAACCTGTTTTGATCTTTTAAAAATAAACTTCAATAGCAAAACTGAGTTTCATTTGTCATTTCTTTTGAAGGCGGCTGAGAGCCAGAGAGGCAGGATTTCATCTCCCTCGTAGGGGATTGTTTGAGTGACAGTGGGTTCAGGAGCCTTGCGTGGTGTGGGCGTCTAGGAAACATGGCAGTTTTGTCTTCTCTTTGTTCGCAGTCTGCTCTCTTAAGAGACGTGACTGACACTTTGTTTGCCATGGAGTAGTAATTGTCCACAGACATGGGCTGGTAGGGAAGAGCTCATACCTGTAATTTCTCACTGTTCTCAAGTCCCCAATTCTGCAGGAAGGCTGAGGGTCTCTTCATTTGGCCCCTTCCATGATTGAGTCTGGATGGCCTTACACTCAATGGGGAGCCAGACTCTTCCTCTGGCCTTTGTCCGGGTGTGTCCTAGCGTGGGGCCAGGGAGGATGGTTTGCAGAATAGAGGAGCTGCCTTGCTGAGACACAGCTTGAATGCAGACAATTCTGAGCCTCCCATTGAGCTGATGGATTTCCTGCTCAGGGACTGGTTAAGTAGTCTGGCTGTGTGTATGTGTGTGTGTATGTGAGGCGTAGCTATTGCCTATACTGATATCACCATATGCAATGGTGGGTCTTAATGAGCTTGGATCCTAGTTTATTGGGAACCAGTTCTTGGCACCCTCAGTTTGGCATTGGTGCCCCTTTTATGTGCCCCAGATTGTCTTGTACTTCCTCTATCAACATATCCATTGTACTTAACTAGAGGCCCAGTGCACGAAATTCATGCACTCGGCATGGGGGTGGGGAGTGTCCCTCAACCCGGTCTGTGCCCTCTCGCAGTCTGGGAGTCCCTTGGGGGATGTCTGACAGCTTAGGCCTGCTCCCGCCACCACCGCTGTGCTCTCCAGCCATGAGCCCGGCTTCTGGCTGAGCGGTGCTCCCCCTGTGGGAGCTCACTGACCACTAGGGGACAGTTCCTGCGTTGAGCATCTGACCCTGGTGGTTAGTGTGTGTTATTGCTACCAGTCATTCAGCTATTGGGCCGAACTGGCTCTCCAACATCTCCTGAGGGGTCCCAGATTGTGAGAGGGTACAGGCCAGGCTGAGAAACCCCACCAATGCACTATTGGGGCCAGGGAGGGATGCAGGAGGTTGGCCAACTGGGGAGGGACCATGGAGGGCTCCAGGGCCTGTCTGGCCCATCTCATTCAGTTCCAGTTGGCCAGGCCCCAGCAGCAAACTAACCTATTGGTCGGAGCGTCTGCCCCCTGGTTGTTAGTGCACATTATAGCGACTGGTCAACCAGTCGACTGTCTGCCCCCTGGTGATTAGTGCACGTCATAGTGAGCAGCTGAGTGGCCTTAGCATATCATTAGCATATTACGCTTTGATTGGTTGAATGGCCGACGGGACAACCGAACAACTGGACCCTTAGCATATTAGGCTTTTATTATATAGGATGTGTATTATATAAGTTACAATTTTATCCTTAAAACATTGAACTCCTCCACTTACTGATTTGTTAAATCAATCCTAGCTTCCACGTGTCAGGCACTGTGCAAGGGATGGAGGATTTGGTGCCGGACAAAATACTCAGACAAAATGGAAGCATGTGGAGTAAAAGGGAAAGTTCTCTTTGAAATCTTCCACCTCTCCCTCCAGTCTCATTTCTCTGAAGGAATCTACTTTTAATAATTTAGAGCAGGGGTTGGCAAACTGCAACCCTAGGACCTTTACACCATGACCACAGAGTTGATAGTTGTGATGGCAATTGTATGTCTTACAAAGCTGAAACTATTTACTATCTTGTCCTTACAAAAAATGTTTTCTTACCACAGATTTAGAGGATATCTTACCAGAACTTTTTAGGTATATTTTATATGAATATATATGTTGATGTTTTGGTTTGTGTAGTTTATCTGAAATGAGACTACGTTACATGTGTTATTTGTTAATCTACCTTCCCCCTACCTAAATGCTTGCATAATTATCTGTCTCCCAAGCAGAGAACAGAGGACCTGTTGCTGTTTTCAGTTCAGCCCTTGGCAGGTACTGAATATATATTTGTTGAATGGCTGCGTGAAAAGTATAGTATGTGTAACAAAGTTCCAAATTTGTAAATGGTTTACTTAAAAAATAATTCAGAGCATACTCCAGATAATCCATATTGTAATATCTTTTTTCCTCACTTATACTGCATTGTGATTTATGGGTGAGAGAGAAAAAGAAACACTATCCGCTTGTCCTTGGTGAATCGTGCAAGGACATAAGTCTTATAGGTGTGGGGTACCTGTGAAAGAGGTTGAAGTGGAAGACAGGTTGACAACTGACCATTCTAGGGAACACAGGGCTTTTCCTACAGTAAAGTAAGCTCTGAGCGAATACAGGCAGCCTTATCAATTTGATAATTTTTTATTTCATGATTTGAGTACATGGATTATATTGGTCCTATGCCCATAGATACATTGCTCATTTGGTATTTTATGAATGCACTTTTGTTGAGAGGTAGTCTCCACTAGATAGTATGAGTCATATATTTAGTTATTTATATGGATCTTTATTTCCCCTAAAGGTGGGGAGGGGCTGCTATCTTATCAAGTATATCAATTTCCATAATATTGACAAATCCCTTTTCTTGGATATGGAGGAAACAGTTTTAGGGGTCTTTCTTTTCTCTAAATGGCTTCCTTTTCTTTTCTTTTTGTGCCTCCACCCCCCCCCCCCCCCCCGCATGCCTCAAACCTTCCTTATCTAACCTTGGTAAAGCATGAAGTACAAGTAGAACAGGCGTGTTGTCAGGTAAGGTGAGGTGTGTGGGCACATGGGAGCTGAGGAAGCCTTTCCCGAATTTCTGCGTGAGGGGAAATTGTGTGTGTTTTCCACCATCTGACTTGCTGTTCAGCTTCTCTCTCTCCAGACATTTTTGGTTTAGGGGTGCCAAGTGGACCGCAGAAGGGAAAGTGTGAGTCCAGGCAGCCCTAATGTGAGCTCAGCTTCCATCTCCGCTTTCAGGAGGGGCTCTTTGGGGGACTTGCTTGCAACCTGGAGCATTGCTCCATAATAACTCGGCAGTTCCTCGTGGAACTGAGACGACCTCCATAAGCAATTTAATATAATCCATTCATTTTACAGGTCAGGCTGCTGCGGCCCAGAGAGTGAAGGAACACTTTAAATGTTGAAGGACATTATTAATCATTCAGTGACTTAATAATAAAAGTGAACCAGCAGTATCTTTACAGGGGACGAAATCTTGCAAATTTTGCTTCCTCTTTCATGTACAGTAGGGAGCTCTGCAAGGCAGGATAGTAATAGTTTTTACACGTGCCAGGCATCGTGCTCAGCGCTTGGTATGCATTCTCTTAGGTCATTGTCACAGCAACCTTAGAGGTTGGTACTTTCATTAACCACAGCTCATGAATAAATAACGGGAGGCCAAGAGAAGCTGTGATTAATCTGAGATCACATTGATAGTCAGTGTCAGAGCCCCCAAGCGGATTGAAGAGTCTGTGTTCTTGGCCAGTGCACCTTCTCCAGAGCACTTCCTGCGAATGAGGCTAGATGTGTGAGAAGTGGGCAAAATCCAGCCTTTAGTTCCTAGAATAGCTTGGCTTCTTCATTGTACCTGGGTGGGCAAGGATCATAAAATCCTAACAGTACCAGGGCAAGATGGGATTTGTGGCCGCCTAGGTCACAGATGAAAGGAATAAGCTTCTTGCACCGGCTCTCTCCACTGCTCACTCCTCTTTTTGGATGTAGGTAGTCCTGGTGTTGTGTTTGGGAAGCAGCCGAAGTGGAAAGAACCACTTGGTGAGTTATTGTAATTTCAGAGTTCATAAAATATTTATGAAAGCTTTTCTCAGAGTCAGACTGAAACATTTCTTGACTCCTGTGGCCCGAATCTTACTATGGGGCCAGTCATATTTCTTGGAAGAAATAATATTTCTTCTAACCCAACTTTCTTTGTCTTGATTTGTCTTAATTGATATTACCCCAGGGTCCTGAGGGGCACAAGTGAAGAGGGTCTGGCTGGCTGTTTTGTGATATAATTCCAATTACTTATCAGAATCCCTGCCATTTCCTGTGGTCACTTAATAACAAATGAACTTTGTAGCATCTGTCTTCATAACAGTGCAAATTAAATTTGGAATGTTGCTGGTGGGGAAAAATCAGCTGGCGGAAGTCAGTTAGAAGGATCACAGTGAGAGGAGAAAGAGGACACATATTCAACAAACATCAGTTAGCTAGTCTTCCCTTTCCTTCGGATAACTCTGGGAGTTCAATGGATTGCAGAAGGACGTGACCTTCCCGTTGGACCTAGAGCCACACAACAGATTTATCCTCATTCCTTTTGATTCAGAAGGAGGGAGAAGAAAATGGAGGCATTCGCTCCTCTTGTGATTATCTGGCTGCCAGGAGAATGTGCAGGAAGGATTTTCCGTCCCAGGAGCCACAAGAAGCTGCTTTCAATAGCTTTTATAGCCTCCGTGCTTGAGACTTTAATTTATTTGACGTTTAGGTGTTGAGGATGATTTATTTTCTCTGGTTTGTTTTCATTATCTCAGGCACTTGAGAGGGGAAATTGAGAGAGTAGGAAATGGGGAAGCAGTTCTGTAGGTCCTGGCTACTCCAAGTGTGGTCTCTAGGCTCGAGTCTCACCTGGGCATTTGTTAGAAATGTAGAATCTCAGGTCCCCACTCAGACATACTGAGTGAGAATTTGCATTTTAACAAGATACCCCGGTGATGTGTGTGCCTGTTAACTGTTTAGGAAGCATTGCTTTAGAATGTCTCCTGCTGGTCTTTGAGGGGCTCAAGGAGCGCTGTAGGCTGTACTGGTCTTCAGGATGTTTGTTCAGGCTGGTGTAATTTCTTAACAGGGCACTAGTACAGTGCCTGGAGTGTCTGCCTTCTTTTTATCATCACGGCATCATCAGTAACAGCATGATAACTGGGTGTTTACTGTGAGCCCGAGTACAGTTATAGGTGCTTTACAGATGCTCCCTCATTTAATCTTTAGAACAGCTCTGAGGAAAAACTACTGTGATCCCTGTTCTATAAATGGGGAAATGGAGACAAAAGATTGAGCAGATATTTTTTCTTTGCTCGTTGGAATTGAAATCAAAGAGCTTAATTTAGAGGAGGCAGCACGAGGATAATGGAAAGAACTTGGGCTTTGAAGTTGGATAAGTACTAGCTTAATTTTTATTTGCTTTGCATGCTGGTAAAATAATCTTGGGGATCTTATTACATCCCTCTTAGGTGATTATGAGGGCAAAGTGCAATAACAAATGCAGACTGTCTAGCAGAATTCCTGGAACATAGTAGGCACTTAATAAATGTCTTTCTCTTTCTTCTCCTTTTCTGTTTCCTCCCTGTTCTTTCTCTTTCCTTCTCTTCTGTTCCCCTATCTTGTGACACCCTCCTGCTAGCTAACGTTGGCTGATTATTTAAGTTCTAAGCACTTCTGTCTGGAAAACAGTTTACTGGGCTGAGGTTTTATAATGCACATATCTTCTTAAATATAAGCTTACAAAGGACTCAGTGTGTAGCCTTAACTCAGGTGTCAGTTGATTAATAAGCATCTGTGATATGATGTAAGTGCTTAGCTTAGATGATTCTTAGAGTCCAGGTGGTTGCTGTGAATAGAATTTCGATTCTGATCTGAATTGAAAGCGAGTGCCTTCAGGCAAAATGTGTGGAAACTTATATAGGTTCAGTACCCTACCTGGAGTCTGGATGAGTCTGAATCCATCTCCATTAACTGTTATTTCCATGACCTTAGGCCATTCAGAGTGAAACAGAGTAGTGATTAAGTGCACAGACTCTGGAGCCAAATTGCCTGGGTCTGATTCTTGGCTGTGGTGTTGACTAGCTGTGTGAAACTGCAAAGCTGACCTCTCTGGGCCTCAGTGTGGGCATCCTAGAAAGGGGGTAATAATTACACCTGTTTCGTGAGTTCTTGTGAGGATTAAATGAGTCGATGCATGTAAAGCTCTTAGAAAAGGCCTGGCCCATGTTAAGGGCTTTAGCACGTGGTAGTTTCCATCATACTTCACCACCTTGAACTCCCATTTCCTTGCCTGTGTAATGAATAATTCAGCCTCGTCTGGGGCCAGAGCCTTAAATGTGGTCGTCTAACAGGTCTAGCACAGTGCTTGGCATGAGCAGGTACTCAGTTCATGTTTACTGTCCTGCTGAACTAGCCAGACATGCAGAGTAGCCATCATTTTGAAGAATTGGCCATGTACGTGTGCTCTGCACTGATGTTCATAAGCTGGAGGTGCCAAGTTGGAAATTTTCCCCAGGTTCTATTTAAGTTACCTGTTGATCTTATTATATGAATCTTTAATAGGAGAGGTAGAGGTCTCAGCCGAAAATTACATGAGAAAATGATGATAATGATGATGGTGATAATAATAATAAAGCGACAGGCTGAGATGTTTCCAGAGTTCTCCTTGGAAAGCTCACACTCCTCTCTAGGGGTGGTGAAAGGGCAGATGTTGACTGAAATGTCACTTAGATAAGGAGATGCATCCATGGCAACTAATGAGACCGGGAAAAGGCTGGGAAGACTCAACTGGCAGAGGGTCAAGTAACAAAATGACAGCAATTGTACTCTTAAATGCCCTCCTGCCAATCATCAGCTAAATGTGTCATTCAAACTGCCCCAGGCGAGAGGTGATCATAGTGGACCTACGCAGCTAGTTTCTCCGTAGTACTGGGACCCATTATGCAACATCAACTGTAACCTTGCAAGCCTTCTGAGAAGTGGGAAGGCACAGCTTGGCATTTTTCTTATTTCATGGATTGGCAAGGTTGTTGTCAGGACATATTGTGAGGTGGAACTTGGTGCTTCTCTTACCATTCAGTCCTCCATAGTTCTCTCTCTCTCTCTCTCTCTCTCTCTCTCTCATTCTGAAGTTCTTTCTTTTAGAGTACTTCTCTTAGCTAGTTGTCAAGGTGAGGAGTTTAGATGATAAATTACATACCTTAAGATATTATTTCTTACCTTTGAAAGTAATTGCACTTTAAGGTTTCTTAAAGACTAAACAATATTTAATTGGCAGAGAGCAATTTGAGGATCTCCTGGTAGGAGTTGCCTCAACATTTGTAGGAGAAGCCTATGTTTGATGTAGGAGAAAGAACCGCTTTCCTCAAAGAACACTTGCTTTCTCTCAGTGCTTGTCTTGGCCCTGAGAAAAGCAGCTCTGACCCAGGTGGACTGCTCTCTGTCCTGGCTCTCTTGCTCCCACACTTGACTTTTAACTCAGTCTCTCTTCTCAGCTCAGCTTAGCCCACCCATGGCTCACGCAGGCTCCATGTAGCCGCACAACTAAGTCTGAAGACAAAAGGGATTAATTCCCAAACTCAGCTTAAGTATACTGACCCTAACAAATGCCTGGAGCTACATCTTATCTCAGAACATCTAGATATAGCTCTGAAGTCGGTTAGTAAAACAATATACTTATGCATTTGCCATTTTTAGTCAGATGCAAGTCTGTGCCTTTCTTCTTGTATGTGTGGACAAACCCGGTCCCTTGGGATCTTTGAAAAATTGATTCCTGAACCCTACCCTAGCCCCATTGAATGGGACGCTGGTGGGTGGAGAGTAGGAATCCCAGGAGTCTGAATTAAAAGGAGCAACAACAAATCTCTGCGTGTGCTACTTATACACCCAATGGGCCTCTAGTCCAAGGACCAGCGTTTGGGAACCAGTCCAACACTTTCTAGTTTATGATTTGAAACGGAGACCCAAGAAACGTGGCCAGTCACAGAGCAAGGCTGTAAGCAAATTGCTGCAGTGACTGGGGTTATGATTATCTTTAGCCTTTCCTTCCCAGGGACCACTTAGGAAGTGTCGGCAGACTGGCTATGCCTTAAGTGAGTGCGTGCCGACGTGTTTCTTCTTAACCAGCCGAGTTGCCACTTCCCCTGCATTTGGTACTCAAAGGCCTCATCCTGTCCTATCAGTAATGGCTTTTAGTTTTAATAATGTTCCACTGGACCTACTTTGTATTTAAAGGGTTTTCTATTATGGTTAAAGAATACTCCACTGTTGCTTAATTTCCAAATCAAGTGCGCATAAATAATTTATTGACGCAATGTTGCACTCAGACAGTTTTTCAAAATTGCCCCATGTAATTTTATTAAGTGCAGAACCTGGATTGCTAATTTGTCTGATTGGAAAGGGGGAAAATGGATCCATATACGATTAAGTCATTCAGGTGGTAAACAGCATTGCCCCCAAAAGTCCTCATCTCTGTTTTCAGTCATCGAATTTAAATCATAAATAAAAACAGAGTGGCTGCATTAGGAAAGTACACGCCATGTGTTGTTAACATAGTCAGAAAATGGAGCTGCTACCCACCCTTTCCCCATCTGCCAGTCACTGTATTAAATGCTTCTGCAATTTTATTAGAATTCTCTGTCTCTGCAGATGCCAGTCAGCTGTGAAATTGAAATTGCAAACAGAAATATTACATTTTTATCCACAGTGGAAACTGAGAAAGTCCATTTTTTTTGACAGGCGAAGAAATGGCTTGACCTTGTCAGCGGGGTCCTTCTCTGTTTGGGTCCGAAGGAAATCTGGGGCTCCTGTCTTGAAAGGGAGGAAGGAGCCAGAGGTCTGATCCGCAAGTGTCCTCCACGATTCACAGGAGGAGAGCTTTTGAGCTTTTCTGAATGTAGCTCATTTTTCTTTCTCCCTTTTTCTCTGAGTACGTTGAGGTTGTGCTGGAGAGGCGTCAGTGTTAGAGAGTGCAGAAATTTCAACATGATGTCAACGCTAACATTTCAAGGTTTTCTAGTGGGTAGGAAGGATTCATGGTGGTGACAACCTGTTATGACTGGGCTGTTGGGACCTGAGCTGGGCCTGAAGGGGAGGTCAAGAGGGATAGCTGGGTTATCTTTGCTTAAAACACTCTTTATTTTTCTTTCCCTGGGTAATTCCCAAGCTTTCTCAAATGTCACTTTCACTTGGAAGATTTCCTCCATCCACCTTATCCACTCTCCTGGGACCAGGTTATTGGTACCTGCTTTGCGCTACCATTACTCTTAACCATGTACTGATTTTACTTGTTTAAATGCCTGCCTCCCTTCCTAGATTATAGACTTTCTGAGGGGAGCAATTCTATTTATCTTGTGCGTTATTGTATTTCCAGGCCTAGAATGGTAGTAGGTCTATGAGAGTTGGATGGGTCAATATCTGTTAAAAGAATGAATGACTGAATAAAAGGTACCTGCAGAAATAGCTTAGGTGAGATGCACTGGCAAACAGGAAGATCAGAACTAGGGTAGGGAATGTAGGATGGAATTCCATAGGATGGAATATAGATGGGAACCAGAGAAATTACAGTACTCACATAATGGGAATCTTTATAACAGCAGTTCTAAACTCTGACCAAGGTTTAGGGGTTGGAGAGGAAAATTCGAGATGGATCTTTTATCTTCAGATATTCAGTTCCAACTGTAAATATTTTGTGGTTTGGAAGGAAATGAGGAGATATTTTTTTCATACAGGTATGTTGTAATACCCCAAGTATCAACTTGAGTCGAAGAAACCTGGCCTAGAGCCCGGTGTAGAGCCCAGCCAGTGTTGCACAGTGGTTGACTATTGGCCTATGAACCAGGAGGTCACAGTTTGATACCTGGTCGGGGCACATGCCTGGGTTGCAGGCTTGATCCCCAGGAGGGGGCATGTAGGAGGCAGTCGATCAGTAATACTCTCTCATCATTGATGTTTCTAACTCTCCCTCTCCCATCCTCTCTGAAATCAATACAAATATATATAAAAATAAAATAAAAATTTAGTGTAGAGCCCAGCACAGCTCATTGACGGTGCATTTATGCTATCATGTACCAGGTCTTGTGTTCAGTGCTTCTCCCACATTTTTTTCATTTAATCCTCCAAATAATTCTATGATTGTAGGTAACATTTTTATCCTCCTTTTGAAGCTATGGAAAGTGAGGCAGAGGGAGGCTATCTTGAATTGCCCACAGTCACATAGTTAAGTAGTGGTGAAGCTGTAGTTTGAATCTATGATACTGAATTCCAAAGTTCAACAGACTTCTAACCGTGATGATGGGCTGCATCTCTCTGCAGACCAGAATAGGTGTTTGGTAAATCCATGTTTAATTACCTAAAGAAAGACCATGGGGATACAGACAGGATTGTTCACTGGATGAGTCAGATGGTTCTCACAAGGTTGCCTGCAAATGAGGCATCTGGGAGGGTGGCCCCCCTTCCAGTGAAGGGAGTGGCCGTGCCCCTACTTTACACAAGTTCTCCAGGTGTTGTCAGTTGGGGTTTTCTGCACCATGTACTACTCCCCTGAGCAGCTGGTGCCTCAACTCACACCTTTCCTTTTTAGACTTGGAAGGCAGGCTGCTTCCTTGAAAACCCTGTAAAAAGAGAAAGCAGCAGGGAAGGGGTTCATTTTCTGAAACACAACTGATGATGTGTCCAGCTGTGCCTGATGCTAGCATGTCTGTGGGATGCTGTGAGGAGGAGGACCGTGTGCCCATCCTGCTGCTGAGTTCCTGTTGGAGAGTTTCAGCTCGCACGGCGTGACTGGCATGTGGTTTTTGTCCGCCTCCTTGCTTGCCAAGACCAGATGAAAGGGGCAAGCATCCCTGAAACTGGAGGCCAAAGAGTAAAAGCCATAAAGCAGCTCTGAGAGATACTGCCCCTTCTTTCCTTTTCTGTGAGTTTGGATGCATGGTAGCCTTCAGTGTTTGCTCCTGGTAGCCACATATCATCCTAGCCATTTAATCATTATTATCTTAAAAGTGACTAACGTTTATTCACCGCATGCCATGTTGTGAGCTCATTGCCTTGTTAGTGTATCACTTACCCTTTACTATATTGCTCTGATGTAAAAAATGTTATAAACTCCATTCTCAGACGAATGAAACCCATAGCTTAGAGAGACTTAGTAACTTCCCTAAGATCACCTGTGAGTCCGTTGTAGAGCTGGATGACCATTGAGGCCCATCTGACACCAGAGCCTAGTTCTCTATCACTACACCGCGCTGCCACTGTACACAGTGCTGGAGAATTGGCTAGGACACATTCATGACCATTGTCTTTGAAGCCATCTCTCTGGTGCAGCTTTGAGAGACACAATAGCCAGGAGGTGTGTTGATTTAGGCAGGTGGGCAGTTATTGTTGCTGCCAGAACTCTGTGTCTGTGGCTACCCCCTCATCAGCAAACTCCATGTACAGCTGACGGAGCCCAGAGGCAATTACGTCTACTTAGGAACCAGTACTTCCCCATATAGAAGCCACGGCAGTTCATTCTGGTCTCCTCTGCACAGCTAGCTGGGTACTTAGCTTCACCAGCGTTTTCGTCCTCTAGGCTATAAGCCCAATGGATTACAAAAGCCTCCCTGGCAAAAATCTCTAGGAGGCACCTGCTATTTTTGAATACCATCTCCCTTTTCTGCCTTGGTTCTGGAATTTAATTATGGAGCCTGGATTAGTGTAAGGCCATATTCCATCTGCTATTGTACTTAGTACCTTCTATCCTCAAGAGAAGATGCCATTTCCATCTTCCTCTTCCAATTTCTATTTGGAGTTGGGCTTATCAAAGGGCTGCTGTCTGGTCGGTGCCTTTGGGCTGGTGTATCACTTCTGCTGTCTGTCCAAATGGCTGCCACCAGCCTTGGGATTGGCTTTCTGCATTTTGTCAGAGCCTTACTCTGTAGGCACTCTTTTTATAAAGTCCACAGCAGACTTGATTGTAAGAAAGGTCAACGTAGACTGGTGTTCGGATCCTGGCAAAACGCTGCCATTTCTCTGGATCAAAGGCAACCAGCCATCAGCAGCATGTTTGAGGAGCTGTGAATTGGCACCATGCTCAGTCCCCTTAAACTTTCTGGGAAGCCTGCTCACATGGTGGCAGCTCCTGCCTCGAACCCTCAGTCTGTTCAGAAAGATGACCAGTCTTGATGTGGCTTCTTCTGTAAATCATTGGTTATAAGTCTTCTCTTCAGGTAATCTTCAGATTGATTGCTCTATATTTTAGTTGTAATTCCAGGTTGGTCCTGGGAGGAAGTGAGTGTAACCTCCACTTACTCTGCCACCTCTTGGATCCCCTTTAGCTCTCTTGTTCTAGATTTCTCTTACTCTCTTACCTCTCTGTTCAACTTAGTATGGATTATGCCCCTTTTTCCAGGACTCTATTTTTTTTCTTTTTTTTTATTGTTTTTTTTTTTTACAGAGAGGAAGGGAGAGGGATAGAGTTAGAAACATTGATGAGAGAGAAACATCGATCAGCTGTCTCCTGCATACCCCCCACTGGGGATGTGCCCGCAACCAAGGTACATGCCCTTGACTGGAATCGAACCCAGTTCACAGGCCAACGCTCTATCCACTGAGCAAAACCGGTCAGGGCTAGGACTCTATTTTTTTTTTGCAGGGGCAGCTCTCTGTTCTGAGTATATCGGTATTCATGTGTTAATATCAGTTCTTTCAGGTAAAATGCTTGCATTTTGAAAAGACTGTTAAGTTTACCATGCCTGAACAATTCTTGGTGGTTGAGGGGAATGTATAAATGTCACCCCTTTCTTTTCTCTGAGTGTGGATCCAAGTGAGTCAGACAAATGATCACCTTTATTTCTGATAAATTGCACTTAGGCATGCACTTTTAGACCTGCAGGTGTATGAGTTTGCAAACACATCACTTTACAATACAACCAACTTACCCACCCAGTCACTGGCCTTGCAGGTACATCTGAAGAGACAATGTTTTTTAAATTTCATCACAGAGAACAGACTGGAATACATGTGCTTGGTATGAGGCTGATCCCTTAAAGAGAACCCCGAAAGGGCTGAGCCTTGCTTTCTGTGTCTTCAAATAGAGAGAGGGGAACTAGATAGCTTGTAAATGCCTCCCTCTTGCCCTCAATATTCACTACAGTTCAATTAAGAATATGTTCCATGTCCATGCTAAGTCATGGCAGATTTGGGACTAGAATCTAGGAGAATTCTTGACTTCCCAGTGCTGTTTCTTTTTATTGCACCCCGACTTGACCTTCCCACCTGCACCCATTTTGATGATAAAATGAAAGTCAGTGTCATTACCCTGAAATGATATGCTCAGAGATGCCATATAATGTTTATAATGTTTATTGGAAATGCACAATGTTTTTCCCAGAGATAGACTTCTGATCATTAAACTGATGTAAACAACTGTCCACTTGGGAGAGGCGTAATTACCAACTCCAGATGTTGGAACAAGGTGGTTCCAGGACTCCAGCCCTGGCTCGTTCTCTCTGCTAGCAGGTATCCTCCACCTCACCAATCAGACTTGCACACTGGACATCTCACCTCTCAGCAGGGAGAGCAGATGCTTCAGACACTTAGAAATAAAGAGGAGATGGCTAGCGATAGAATATACAGGGGTTCCTAGGCCACAGGATGCGTTGTAGATTTCTCTCTCTCTCTTTGGTGTCTGGGAAGGACCTAAATTACTCCTTTTTGAAGTTGAAGAAATTGGAATGTTCTGACACATTGATCCATATATCCTCATCTTTTGGTAATATACCTGTTGGTTTGTTTTTTTCTTTCAAAAGGGGTAATAGTGAAAAATCCAGTAAACCTTTCACTCAATTGCTAGACATGTTATATGGCTGTAGCATGCCACAAATGTTCATTGCTCTATTAGGGTGGTTGGCAGAGGTAAAACCTAGGATTTAGGTTACAGATGCAGTGTGAGTGCCAATCATCATATAAAATATGTTTGGATGTACAACATTTGCTACTATCCTATATAATAAAAGGCTAATGTGCAAATCAACTGAACAGCTAAATGACCGGTGGCTATGATGTGCACTGACCACCAGGGGGCAGATGCTCAACACAGGAGCTGCCCTCTGGTGGTCAATGCGTTCCCATAGGGGGAGCACCACTAAGCCAGAAGCCAGGCTCATGGCTGGTGAGTGCAGAGGCGGTGACGGGAGCCTCTCCTGCCTCCGCTGCAGGTGAGCAGTGAGGAGTCCCGAACTGCAAGAGCCCCAGACTGCGAGAGGGATGTCTGACTGCCGGCTTAGGCACAACAAGGGATCAGGCCTAAGCTGGTAGGCGGACATCCCCCAAGGGGTCCTGGACTGCAAGAGGGTGCAGGCCCTGCTAAGGGACCCCCCCCCCCCCGTGCACAAATGTCGTGCACTGGGCCTCTATAGAATTATATACCATCTACCTCTACTCTTCAGGTATTTCAGCTCTATGGTTTTAAACATCATCCTTATGTTAATAGTTTTGAAATGTATATTTCCAGCTCCAACCTTTTGATTGAACTTCAGACTCAGTATTCAGTTGCCTACAATGTTCTACTCCACTCCCTTAGACACAGTGTTGGTCAGGGACCTACCTTAGTCTACTGAGTACCATCCCTAGGCCTTGAACAGGAACTGTCAGAGCTGCTGGCTTGCCCTTGCTTAAGAAGAGTCTACTTTATATTAAACCAACACAGGAGGAAGCAGAACTGAAAGATAGATTTCTGCTGACACTGTGTGAGTCCTAGATCCAGGCATGCCTGAAGCTAGAAATCTTTGGGCTTTTTTTGTAATAGGAGACTATAAATTTCCTCTTTTGCTTAAGCCAATCTGAGTTGAGTGTTTGTCATAACAAACGTTATGATAGTTCAAGGAAATTTATTTAGACATCTTTTAAATCACATCCTTGTCCAGCTAGTGTGGCTCAGTGATTGAGTGTCGACCTATGAATCAGGAGGTCACAGTTTGATTCCCAGTCAGGGCACATGCCCAGGCTGTGGGCTTGATCCCCAGTGTGGGGCATGCAGGAGGCAGCTGATCAATGGTTCTCTCTCATCATTGAAGTTTCTATCTCTTTCTCCCTCTCCCGTCCTTTCTGAAATCACTAAGAATATATTTTAAACCACATCCTTATGTAAACTCCCTGGAAAATGGAAGTCTTGTCTTCCACTTCAGCAAGAGTGGCTGCTATGCTTCTGGGAGTTAGTTGGAAAAGGGTGTTAAATGAAGCTGGAGTATTATGGCTCTGTAATATCTGCCTTTTTTACTTAGTTCATAAGAATACTGCGTGTCAGGGAAATCACAAATGTAGAAACAGCAGGGGTTTTCTTAAAGCATAGTACTGTTCAGTTTCCAATTAATTCACTGCCTACCCACCCACTGTCCATTTAGAAATGCTTTTATTAACATATTGCACCTCAGGACTTCTTGAAGGTATAAAGCTTCAAAGTAACTCATAAAGGAATGTGGGGAAACCCTCCATACCCAAAGGAAAAATAAAAAAGCTTAATTTAAAGTATTCGCATAGTGGGTTAGCATGGAACACCCAGGCTGCACTAATACATTTCAGAGAGCAGGTGTCTTTAAACTAAAATCTCAGAAGTTGGCTTATTCACGGATGCCTGTGGTACACCCTAGGAAGCTCACACTTTCAAAAAAATACAAGCTGAGGCCTTGATGTTGTTCCCTAGAATAAATTTTAGGTTAAGGGCAATTAATCCTAATGAGAAGGACTTTTGTGGTAACAGACCCCAAATACTTTAGAATTCCATTTACTTTTCTCATTCTTCATCGTTTTCCTTAGGGCTATATGATGGTTTCTGTACGTCAGATGTGCAGTGTTTTTCCAAAGTGTGTGTGCTTGTGTGAGTGTGTGTGCGTGTGCGTGTGTGTGTGAATGTCACCGAGAAAGACATCTTAGATGGGTAAGAATCATGTGCTGTTTGTTTTTAATGCTTTGTGTATTACACATCACATTGTAATTATCCTTCATATTCACCAGATTTCAATTGATTTTAAGCAAAATTGTCCCTGGACTGTGTACTCCAGGGAGTAGGGACTATGTCTGTTTTGTTTAACCCTGAGTGTCTAGGCTTTGGTACAGTAGAGAGAGATTGTTTGTTGACGCTAAGTCTCATCCCAGTCCTTCTAAGTTCTCCCCTGTCTGCAGAGGTGTAAGCCTGGAAATTAGACTTCCTCGCCTCCAGGATTCTAGTTAAGAGTCCATCAGTGCGAGGCCCTCCTGTGGGATTTATAAGGTAGAATAGAAGAGAAGCCCCCTTTTCTCTGCTGGGCAGGTGCGTGGGCAGTGGAGATGGCAGGGGTGATGTTTTGTCCACAGCCTTTGAACATCCTCTTGAGAATCACCAGCTTTGGCACAGTAGATAGCTGAGGCTACTGGTAGTAACTTCCCTGGGATCTCTGCACTTCTGGGTTTCCCGAAAACAGCCTTCTTACCCTTTGTTCCTGCAGCCTTCCCATAGTTATGCAAGTCTCTATTTTCCTATAGTAAAGCTCTTCCCAGTTTAAATACCTATAGTGATTATTCTTTGTCTGGTTAACTCTGATGGATAAAATAAGTTGCCTGACCTAAAATTCAGTGGCAATTTATGATTTTAAACTTCTGATTTGAATTATTTATATTGGAAAAATGTGTGTATTACTAGGTAGTGAGTGCACCTCATGGACAGGACAGTGTCCACCTCTTAGACTGACTTTTTTTTTTTGTAAACTGATGGTAGTCTCATGCATGCCAGCTCTTATAAAGAGATGGAGCTTTGTTTCTTGGTGAAGTACTGTCCCCATGTGAAAAGTAATAGCTCCTGCCTAAAAATGGACATGAATAGAATATAAAGAGTTCTAGGAAAGGGGAGTTATATATTGTTCAGTTTTGACTGTACAACAAATAATCTCAAAATCTGAGTAGTTTACAACAACAAATGCTTATTTTCTTGTCCACAATTCTGCAGGTGGGTTGTAACTGTCCTGGGCTCACCTGGGAATTGGCTGGGCTTGGCTCCAAGTAGTGTGTTGGGTTCAGGTCAGCTTCATACATTTCTTTATTTTCCTTTGACCAGCAGGTCTCCCAGGCAGGTGTCTCTCATGACAAATCACAGGCACCCTAGGGCAAGGCAAAACCATGCTGTTTCCATCATGTCTGCTAATGTTCTATTTTCTAAAGCAAGTAATATGACCAAGCACACCATCAATAAAACCGAGTAGTCTGCTTTAATCACAGTTGGGGGCATTCCACAAGTGCCTAGCCAAACAGGTGCTATTTGGATAAATTATAGTAAAATTCTTAAACGGCTCATAGCTTCAATCTGTAATGTGGATGCAATCTTTTGCTCTATAGAGAAAAAAAAGCAACTCATGAAATGGTGTCTCAATAAAAGATACTTGTCAAGTGAGATATAACATGACAGTAAAAGTGGGATGTGAGGACAATCAGAAAATTCCCAATAAGAATGTGATTTGGAAAAAATTCAGAAGCCAGATCTTCCTCACCTCTACATTCCTAGTGCCTAGACCAGCGGTTCTCAACCTGTGGGTTGTGACCCCTTTGGGGGTCGAATGACCCTTTCACAGGGGTCGCCTAAGACCATCGGAAAACACATATATAATTACATATTGTTTTTGTGATGAATCACTATGCTTTAATTATGTTCAATTTGTAACAATGAAAATACATCCTGCATATCAGATATTTACATTATAATTCATAACAGTAGCAAAATTACAGTTATGAAGTAGCAACGAAAATAATTTTATGGTTGGGGATCACTACAACATGAGGAATTATATTAAAGGGTCACGGCATTAAGAAGGTTGAGAACCACTGGCCGAGACCATAATATATTTTAGATAAATATGTATTGGGAAATGATTTACTAAAGTAATGGTAGCAGTTGACCAGTAGACGTTGTTAAGAAGTGTTCTACTCAATCACATAGACTGTGATTGATTAGTGACGTGAGCTTAGAGAGAGGTACAGAGGAGGGACATATGTTCACTATGTCTACATTATGCTAGTACATCTGGATCTCTTTCAACGTTAATGGTCTATAACTCTGTGACTGCGATTCACTGAAGGGAAAGACTCAAATTCATCTTTGAATACCCTACAGTACCTAACATAAGGAGAGGAACACAGTTTCTCAGTGTCACAAGTGGTTCAGCATATGCATTTTGAAGTTAGATAGCTCAGGCTTCAGCATCCAGCACATACTTTGGACCCCATCCATATCTCCTCAGCAATTGATTTCGTTTCCTTGCACTTCGTAGGATGCTCTATTAAGTGAGGTAATGCCTGCCAAACTCTTACTCAGCACAGTGCCTGACACATAAAAATGCTTATTATTATTATTATTATTAATATTATTAACTGTTTTATGAATTTATTTGTATTCATGTATTGCTGGGAACTTGAAATGGATTTACAGGTATACTGAAGAGTGGAAAGAGTAGAAATGTATTGCTGCTCAGTGACTTTGAAGATCCGCAGGAGCTAGTGCCAGTCCTCAGCCTTTGCTCTGGAGTCTCTGATGAAAGTTCTTCAGAGTGCTAAAGCAAACTAAAACAAAACAACATAAAAACAGAACAATGCATTCTTCTGACTGTCCGGTGTAGACTGGGGACCCAGGAGAGGCTCACTTAATCTAGCCTCCTCTACTTCTTGTTCCTTTTCTTCCTGTCTTCCCCTTTGAAGCGGGTGGGAGAAAACAGAAATGGAGATACTCTCCCCCAAATAATAAAACATGCCAATGAGAAAGGAAAGACTGCCAGGTCCCAGGAGCCGGGTGGCAGTTTGTAAGCAGTGAGTTTTATCAAGGCGCATGTGATGCTGTTGGAAGCCTGGTGTCCTCAGAGAAAGCCTGCTGAGTCTGGTGTTCCTCTGTAAACACTCAAGGAGAGCAAAGCATAGGAAGTTAAGTGCCTACTGTGCTGATTTTAGACAAATGTTTGCAGTGTCGTTTTCATTAATGGGAAGCTAGTTGTAGCAGGAAGAGAACTTCTCAGGAATCCTCTTGGTATAAAGTATATTTCTTGGTGGCAAAGGATTAGAGCCCAGTAGAGTTGCGTTCAAATTTTGGCTCCACCAGTCAATGGCTGTGTGACGTCAGTTAATTTTTTGAACACAGGGAGCTTCTGATACCAGAAATGGAGACAATACCCTTCTCGTAAGGTAATTGTAAGAGTCATGTTACTTTCTTGCTGGTAACTCTGTAATAGTTTCTCACAGAATTTAGAATAAAACCCAAACTCTTTATCCTAGATTAATCCTTGTCCTGTTATCTGGTTACTGCTTACCTTTTTGACATCATTACCTACCACTCTACCCTTGCCCATCATGACCTGAATTCCCTAGTTTTTTCTTTCTTTCTCCACCAAGCCAAACTTCTTCCAGTTTATCAAGTATTTGCACCTGTTGTTCCCTCTGTGTAGAGTGCTGTTATCATAAATTTTTGCATGCCACTTTATTTCTCAGCTTAATTTACCACCACCACCAGCAGCACCATCACCATCAGCACCAGTACTGTTAACCATCATCATCATTAACATTTATTAAGTACTTATCATGTGCTCAAAACTATTCTTTAGCATTGTATGTGTACTAACTTGTTTAATCTTCGTATCAACCTTATGAGGTGGGTTAAATTATTACTCCCATTTTACAAAATGAGGAAACTAAGGCACTGGAAGTTTTGATAACTTGCCCAAGGTCACAACGAAGAAGTGACAAAGCTGGGATATGAATCTAAACAAATACCAGAAGCTAGTATTTAATCATTGTGCCTCTCTAGCCACCCAAATTTAAGAAATCATCTAGTCACCTTCTCTCACATTACCCAATTTAACTTTTTTTGCATAGCAATTATCTCTGTTTTTAAAATATTTAATTAACTTGGTTTGTGTCTTGTTATTTATGGAGCCATGAAAATGAGCCAAACTGTTTGTTCACTTCTGTGTCCCCAGTGGCTTGAAGAAAGCCTGGCACTTAACATGTGTTTTGTAAATATTAGTTGAATGAATGAGTGAATGGATGTCATAAATCTTAGACCTTGAGCCTGGCAAATAACAGGATTTTAGGTAATTCTGTTTTTTGTAATTTCCATGACCTTCATCATGATTAAAGTAACTCTATTGGACCATGATGGGACCCCCAGTTTTCCAGCATCCCTCCTTTTCCATTCTCTTTCCTTTGGCTTATTAGGATTCTCTGTGATAATAGGCCATAACCCTCTCAGCCATTGAACCCTCAGGTCCATTCTCCCACCTTGCAAATTAGCAGCTTTAATGTTTAGCCCATCTTTAAGTTGAGATGCTGAAGAAATCAAAATTCGCTCTTAATCAGGAAAATTTCAGAAACACTTAGGCACCTCAACAAGTTCAAAGTTCTCTGCCTGAATATTAGCTCCCTGCACAAAGTGACTTGAATCAGAAGATAAAAATCCAATTTTCTTTCATGCTTAAGGAACAGAAGTTTGAATGAAGCATGATCCTCACTTTAGGGAACATCATTGTTATTGGTCCACATGAGGCCTCTTTCATTGTCATTTAATTTATCCACATCTTTTTATCTGTCTCATTTCTTTCCTCCTCACAGACAACCATTCTAATGTTTTTAATGTACACACTTTTGTATGTGATCTTGTAAAAGGTGCTTTTTTCCCCCTGTATATTTTTGTATTATTCATTGTAAGACAAAGCATTCTGTTCCTGTGTTCTTGTTTCCTGGCCTTTATTATGTTGTAATGCCCACCCATGTGCCTATTTGTGCATCTACTCTGTTGCTATGTAGGGCTCAGCAGGTAGAATCCACTAAATACTAATGGGGCTCCAGTGGATAAGCCTTTCCAGTTCAGGGTCTCCTGACTGTGCACTGGGTGACCTGAAATTCCTTCATTTTGTCTTTGCTAGAGGTGTATTTTTTCTTCAATTTCTCTGCATCCTTCTTTTTTCTCCATTCCATCTCACCCCAATTCAGCTTTCTCAATGCCATGCCTCCACTTTGTGCATGAATTTCCAGCATCCAGACTACAGGCTGCAACTACATATCAGTACTGTACTCATGTATTTATTCATTCACCAAACATTTACTAGTTGCATTCTATGTGCCAGGGCACTATTCTAGGAAATGGAGATTTGGCAGCGAAAAAGACAGGCAAGATTTCTGTTCTCATGGAGCTTAGATTTTTGATGGGGGGAGAGGGGAAGTCAGACAATAATTAATTAAAAATAAATAAGCAATATCTTTCCAGAGAACACTCCCTTTAAGAGAGAAATTTGATCTGAGCTTCAAATGACAAGAAATAGTCAGTCATGCAAACATTTGGGTCTGAGGTTGAGGGGACCTGGAAGCTGGAACAGCCACATGGTGGGCACAAGCTTGATCTATTCAAGAAACAGCAAGAAGATTTCTGTAGCTAGAGTGGATGCTGGGGAGAATGGGGAAGGATGAGACTAGAGAGGCCACGACAGGTAAAACAGGGCATGATAATGAGCATAGGTTTTATTTCAGTGCAATGGGAAATCTACAGAAGAGTTGAAGCAAGTATAGAATTTGCAATATGTAGATGACATCATTATTCCCTCTTACTTAAGTAAATCTTAGGGATGGGTAGGATTCTAGTTTGGTTTCTGTATGGGCATTGGGGACCATTCTTCCCCTAGTGTGTTCTCTCTCACATGGGTACTGAACTTTATGTCACAGGAGACTGGGTTTGGGAGAACAAAACCATGCCATTTATCATTCAAAACGGATGACCCTGGACCAAGTTGCCTCATAGACTTTTGAATCAAGAGCCAACTCTAAAAGCCACTGAAGACAAATACTGTCACCCTAGAGTTCAGAGCTTCTCCCATTATTGAGGTGCTCCACCAGCCTAATACCAGATGATGAATCCTACCTGAGCAGGAGCAGGCCAAGAAGACTCGGGTAGTGTTATGTGGAGGTCTGGCTGTTCATATTACAGTTATCTCAGGCTGAAGTTGCCACTGTTTACTCAGTGAAGCTAATATTTCATATCAAATAATCCACTAAATATTCTAAATATTTCCTTCTGGGTATAACACCCCACTGCTATGCCTGTGTAGGCTTTAGCATTCACCTTTTTTTGGATCCCAAATCCATCTTGAAGATTATGCTCCAACATATGCAGGTGTGATGGATTCTCTCCTCACTGGTGTCCTCACGCCAGCCCACTTTCCATGATGCCTGCTGTCCCACATCAGTGACTTAGGCTCTATACCTCCCTGTCTTCAGCCTTGGATAACCAATCATCTGGTTTGTTTTTCTGCACCATAGTGTTCAAGTGGTGAATGGCTCATAAACAAGGAATGAGCTCTCTGTACATTTAAAGGAACCCATGGTGAGTAGTCCTTTGTGTGAGGAATAATCACCAATAATTTATCTCCTTCCAAATATAGATTTAGAGTTTCTATTAAAAGATGTCCTTGTAGCAGCATTAAAGGGAATGAAAAGAGTGTTTTTGGAACCTATTTGGCTCAGGGAGAGAAATAAAAGCGGTATTCAAGATGAGTGAAGCGAGATCATGGGATGTATACAACTATTTGTGTGTGTATATATGTATGTGGGCGGTCTTTTGTTAACCTAAAAGAATGAATGTCTTGACGTATTACTTTGCGGGAGAATATTGGGGGTATAGATTTTTAAATAGAAAAACTTACACGATGCACCCATTCTGCATGCAAATGCAGCAGCCCCCACATTTGTGAAACAGAAACCCGGTATATGAAAGGGTGCATGCAACCTGCCAAAATGTTTTACATATGAGCAGAGAAGGACCAGTTGCATAATGTGTGGGGCCTTGTGCAAAATGAAAATGTAAAGCCTCTTGTTTATAGATTATTAAGAATTTTACAGCAGTGATAGTAGAACATTAAACCAAGCACAAGCCCTCCTATGAGTGGGACCCCATAGGAGGGTCATGTGCCCACGAAGTTGGCCCTAAGCGGAGAGTTTTTTACCTTTTTTTCCTGGCAACTTGTAATAGTGTGAGGAGGTGAAAATAATACGGAGTATGGGCTTTTCAACGCGACAAGCCTGGGTTTTAATCTTAAGTATCCGCATTTTACAGTGGCAAGTCTGATAACCTCCCCGAGCTTCAATTTCTGCATCTATAAAATGGAGATGCTACACTTGAGCTTCAATATTCCTGGAAGGATTAGTAATACTTTACTTACTGTGCCTTGTGAGGAGAAAGTGTTACATATGTAGTAGCTATGATGATGATTGAACAAGTAAGTTAAAACACTGGAACTCTTTAATAACTATCATCTTTGTTTCTGGTGCCTATTCCTTCAACAGATCTTATGACATTTATAGTCTTCAAGTTTCTTTAAGGCCAATTATAGGGATATTCATAGAACCACTACTGCTTTCAGAAAACAGGAGTAGAGGGCTAAAGAGTTGAAGATGAAACTTTCCTCTTCCTGAGATGCTTTTGATTTGGTTAATGAGATCAAGACATGAATGCAAGTGGCTGTGTTATAATGTAGAGTAAGATAAGTGGTACCAGAATGTTCCTTGACTGTACTGAAGAGATTTAAAGAAAAATGAAGCCAAATATGGTTAGAGAATAACTATAAGATTGAGGTGGTCCTTTTATTGCTAAAGAACATAAAATTATTGAAGTTGAAGAAACAAGGCATGAAGTTGAAGAAAATAGGCTCCACTCTCTTTGTGAAGACAGTTTTTGGGATAAACAGTTAGTTTGATGGCCCTGATAAATTATGCCCCACAGTATTCATGTACTTATATAGATCCCTCCCCTTGAATCTGGATGACCCTGTGACCTGTTTTACTTAATAAAATGTGCGAGAAGTGACTTTGTGCCAGTTCAAGCTCAAGCCTTAAGAAGTCTAGGCAGCTTTTACTTTTACACACTTGGGGGCCTTGAGCAACAGTTCTGCAGAGATCATATGGAGAGGCCACAGAGAGAGTCTGAGCATACATGGGGGAGAGGTAAGGAGCCCAGCTGACAGCCAGAAATATGACTCAGATATATGACCTTCGTCAAGCTGTTGCAGCCCGTCCCTGGATGTTTGAGTCATTCTAGCCCAGGGGGTACACATTTGGGGCAAGTGGCCACCTAGAATATACAAGTCCTGGCATATATCATGCCAAGCAGAGATGAGAGAGCCTTGTGTGCCTTGACTGACTTCCTGACTCACAGAATTGTGAAAAATAATAAGAGAGCTGTAAGTCACTGTTTTTTGAATTTTTTAAACTTTTTAAATTGAATTTATTGGGGTAACATTGGTTAATGGAATTATAGAGGTTTCAGAGATACAATTCTATAATACATCATCTGTATATATTGCTGTGTGCTCACCACCCCATATCAAGTCTCCTTCCATCACCATTTATCCCTCTGTTACCCTCTTCTACCTCCCCCACCCCCTGTAAGTCACTAAGTTTTAAGGAATCATTTGTTTTATAGTAATAGATCATTAAAACAAAAATTGATACCCAGCAAAAGCCTGCTGCCCTAACAAGAAATGTAAAACATGGAACACTGGCTTTGGAAATGGGTGGCAGCAGGGACCCAAAGGCCATCCACAAGACTGGAGTGGAGATTGGAAGAGTGGTGGGAAATTGCTGCTGGGGGCTGCAGACAATGAGACTGATATTATATACTGGTGGAACAGCTGGCCAAACTGTTGCCTTGGTCACCTGAAAGACAGAATGTATATCTTAAAGGATTCATGGATTTGGTAAGGAGATATTCGGCTGAATGTGGAAAATGCCAAGTGATTCCTTTTAGCTGCCTATCATAAAGGAAAGGGAAGCTGAAGATGAGCTGAAGAAGAAACTTTTCAGTGTTCAAACAATTTAGAGAAAATATAAGGAAGTTAGAACTTGCTGGGTTTGGGGAAAAAAAACCTCCCATTCGCAGCTTCTGCAACCAGCAAAATATTTTAAGAATTGCACACAGTGCTTTACGCATTCACTTAAATTTTATGACAACAAATCTTAAGTGGACACTCAACACTACCAGCTAATTTTATTTTTTCCCAGCTGATTTTAATATATTTTCCCAGACAGCACGAATATTTTCTAACTCCTCTGCTGCCTTCAGATCTCTAGCACCCCTCCTCTACCACTGATGCCTTCACTTCAGGCTTCATAGAGAAAAAAAGATGCAATCAAATAAAAATTAATTCAGCTACCCAACACAAATTCCATTGACCTCTTGCATCTTTCCTTCAAAGAAAAGACAAATTTTGCCTTTCCTTCTAATACAAGAAGTGTCCCTGCCCTTGTCCAAGGCCAATCCCCCCACCTGTGCTTCTGTTCACCCTCCACTCATAGATTAAGGATATTTGTTGCTCCTGTGATGATCTCCATCTTCTCTAGCAACTTACAATTCCTCCACTTTCCTGGATTATGTCCTTTGGCATTCAAGTATGTCTTAACATAGCTTTAATACATCTTCGGGTGACCCCTCATTTTTCATAAGTTTCACAAGTACCATCTCATTTGCCTGTTCTCCCTCACAGATAAACTTCCTGAACTAGTTGTTCAAGTTCTCTTTACTTTTCCACTTTATGCTCTCTCCCTAACTCCAAAGAACTTTTGTTTCCACTACATTCAAATGGTTCTTATCCAGGTCCCCGCTGACTGACATCTTGCCCAGGTCAATGATGACCTTTGTCTCTCAGCAGCCTTTGACATTCAGGACTTTTTCTTTGACTGGACACTGTTTTTCCAGGCTATTGTAGTGAAAGATTTATCTAAATGTTCTATCACCTGATCATTACTCCTCATCAGCCTGTTTTGCTGACTTCTGCTTTTTAACCAGACCTCTAAACATGGGAGAAGCTCTTCTCTTCTTTAATAACACTTTTATCTTGGCTTATGACTCTGCATACCATCCTTCTTCTGATAACCACGAAAGCCCAGACATTGTTTTGTGGGTTAGTATATATTTAGCAACTATTCTGTCTAATGAGTACCTCAAAAATATGGCCAAAATAGGAATATTGATTCTTACCACCTCCATCCACTCTTCCCATATCAGGAAATGTCACTACTCTCCAGAAACTAGACAACTGATACATAATAACATACTCAGACATTCATCATCTTCTCTTTGTCAAAGGATTTTAGTTGGTTTAGTCTCCTTTTATAATCATCTAGGTTATGATCAATATTAGCAAACTTATTACTATCTCTCATCTGGTGACTTTCATTGCTTTCCATTTTGGACTTGTCTAAAATAAAAAACTCAGATGAATTTTTATCATTGAAATCACGTGAGTGCTCTCTTGGGAAGACAGAATGATAGCACCCCTCTGAAGTCAGGTCTGTAAGTAACCCTCTTAGCTGATTCCTAGCAACATGAGCTCATTAATGACTACATGGTGTCAGGACCTTGGTTTCCTCTTTAGAGGCCCGAAGATAGCCAGACTCAATCATTGCAGCATCAACAAGGACTCAGTGGGGAGAGAAATTATAGTGATATGCTGTTAGTGTCCAAAGGAGAGCAATTTACTTCTAATTGTCTCTTTTTACATTCCCAGAACCTGAGGCCTGAAGAGGCCTCTAGAATGACTACATGCTCTGCTTTTAAAATAGGCATGTTGGTAGTTAATCTATACTTGTGCTCATCTAGGATTCAGATACTGTAACACAATAGGTTTGTTTGCAATAGCATCATCACGACATGTGACTAATGCATTGCACTATGACATTACAATGGCTACAAGTCATTAGACAATAGGAATTTTCAACATCCATTATTGTTTTTTGTTAATCCTCATTTGAGGATATTTTCCCATTGATTTTTAGAGAGAGTGGAAAGGAAGGGGAGAGACAGAGAAAAACATTGATTGGTTGCCTCTTGCATGTGTCCCGACCAGAGGATTGAGCTCGAAACTAAGGTAGGTACATGCCTTTGATAGTACTCAAACCTGGGACCCATCAGTCCTCAGGCCAATGCTCTATCCACTGAGCAAAACCAGCTAGGTAGGGCTCCATTTATAATCTTATAGGACTGCTGTAATAGTTGAGGTCTGTCATCGACTGAAATGTTGATATGATATGTGGTGGTGTATGACTATATATATATATATATATATATATATATATATATATATATATATATATATATATATATATTCTTCTCACCTAGAAATACAGAATAATAACAACTCATCTGTTTTTATTTTTACTTCTTATATATCTATATTCTGCCAGCATTCTGTCCCTTTGCCTTTATATTTATTTATCTATCTAAAAGATTTAATGTAAGAAATTAGCTCATGCAATTATGGAAGCTGAGAGGTTCCACAATCTGCCATCTGCAGGATGAAGACCCAGGAAAGCCAGGGGTGTAACTTAAAGGCCTGAGAGCTGGGGAGCCAATGAGGTAGATGCCAGTCTGTGCTTGAAGGCTAGAGAACCAGGAGTGCTGAGGCCTGGAGATGGTCGGTATTCCAGCTCACACGGTCAGGCAGAGAGCGAATTCAACCTTCCCCCACCATTTTATTCTAGTCATGTCCTAGTGGGTGGGATGGTACCTATCCCACCTTGAGGAGGGCCATCTGCTTTACTCAGTCCGTCAGTTCAAATGGCAATTTCTTCTGGAAACACCCAGAAATTCTGTTTAATCAGATATCTGGACACCCTTTGACCCAGTCAAGTAGACACATAAAATTGGACTTCGTAGGCTGGGACTGTCAACTAGAGAGAAAGCCAGTCTGGGTGGCTCTCTGTGTGTCTCGGGCTTTTCTCAGAGTCGGGGCTGGATTCTGAGAGGAAAAGTTCTAAGAGACTTGGGCAGGAGCTGTATGTCTTTTTCCGACTTAGCCTGTGAGTTCACGTACGTTATTCATTGTAAGTGAGCCATTAAGGTCAGACCAGATTCTACCTCCCAAGGTCACATGGCAGAGGAGCATGCAGAGAGGGAGATGTTGCAGCTATCTGCCGCAGTCAGCTCCAGGGTTCAAGGACCCTTGAGGTGGCTATAAAGGTACATAATTTAATCTACTGTCATGTGCTTCTGATCTCTGGAAGGAAAAGCAAAGCAAGGATGAAAAGATGGGTTTTTACAGGATATTTCATTGGTCAGAAAAATAAGTTTTCAGTGTCTAACTACTTGCTAGACTATGTTTGTTTGTTTTCTCAAACTTTAAAAAGAATTACGTCCAGCAATATTCATTGTTTTTGGTATGTGCAGTTGTGTGGATAAATTCTTGTTACCATATCACAAATAGGGTTTAGCATAATTTCAAAACCACAGAGAATGCTTGTGCTGCCCCCTTGTACTTAGCCCCTCTCTCTCTACTAACCCCTAGCAACCTCTTACCTCCAGGTAAAAATTCCTTTGTGTAGTGGTCTTCAAAATATTCTGTACATATCCTAAGGGGTGCATAAGATGATCTGCAGGGGAGAAAAAGCAAATAACATAATTTACACTTCTATTTTTATCTCATAAGTTTATATTTCAATTTTTGTTTATATTTTAAAATGCACATAATGCATTAGTGCTGTGGTACACACATATAATTTATAAATGCAGTAGTCCCTCCTTATGTGTGGTTTTGCTTTTCATGGTTTCAGTTACCTGTGGTCAACCATACTCTGAAAATATTAAATGAAAAATTTTAGAAATAAACAACTCACAAGTTTTAAATTGTGTGGGGCTCAGTAGGGTGATGAAATCCCGCACCATTCAACCCTATCCTGCCCAGCGTATCCATCTCACTTCATCTCATCTGTAGGCATTATGCCATCTCATATCATAAGAAGAAGGATGAGTACAGCACAATATGATATGTTGAGAGAGACCATATTCACATAAGTTTTTTTACAGTATATTATAATTGTTCTATTTTGTTATTAGTTATTGTTAAACTCTTACTGTGCCTAATTTATAAGTTAAACTCTATTATAGTTATGTATATATAGGAAAAGTATAGTATATTTAGAGTTTGGTACTATTCTCGGTTTCAGGCATCCACAGCGGGAGGGCGGGGTAGGGGGAGGTGAGGATGGTGTCTTGAAAAGTGTCCTCTGATGATAAGAGGGGACTACTGTAAATAAACACATATTGGAAGAGTTGTTAAAAATTGATTACTGATAAAGATAACAGACCAAAAAGTTTTTAGAATATTGGTTTAGCACCAAAAGTAATTTCCTCTGGGGTAAAAGTACATGGTTGTTTACCTAGGGACTTTTGCTCAGCTACGTGAAATAGTGAATAAGGGAAAAAGGCTACAGGCAAAGTGATAGTTCTTTGAGTTGGGGCTTGAATTTCCCAAAAAGAGATTATAAAAAATTCTGCAACCATTTACTCAAATTTTGCCTTCCTGGATAGACTATATGCTCCATGGAAACAGGGGCATTTCCATCATTCATTGAAGTATATGCCTGGCATGATTTTAGCATCTAAGGATATAGGAGAGAAGAATACAGTCAACATCTTGGCTCTCCTGAAGTGTACTTTCTAGAGTAAGAAAGAAACAGTGAATAAGTAAACAAATAATTAAGAAAATTTCAAATAGCGGGTAAGTCTAAAGGGTAATAGGGTAGAGGAGGGCAGCATTAGGTTAAACATCTATGACAGACCTTTCTGGGATGTCCCATTGGAGCAAGGAGTCAGCAGCTCCTTATCAGACAGGTTTGGGAATTTGATAGCAGACAGAATAATACATGTATTTTTGTTTGCTTTATTGATTAACTTTAAAAATATATAAACCTTAAAGTTGGGGGCATATCTTACGGAAAGTCTCCATGCCCAGAATTCTGAAGGTCGGTGGAGGGCAATGAACCATGATACAGTGGATCTAGACAGAAAGTGCCTGGCATTGCTATATTAGCTTTTCTGTGCCCCAGGGTATAGTGGGAAAATATCAACAACTTTTTTACACAGGGGGCTTGGAAGGAACTGGTGGATCTGGAGGCTACATGGATGACTTGGTGACTTGAGTGGCTTGATTACTGGGACCAGATGAAAACTCATGTCTCCATGGATGCCAAGGTGGCATCCACCCATTGCTTCACACTGGAGCCTGTGGCCCATGAATGTCATACTCATTCCACTTAGCACTGAGGCTAAAATGGTAAATGAGTCGGTCCCCTTACATCCTTTCTAGTTCTCTCTTTACCTGTGAGGGTCACCATCTCCTTGTATGTCAGGTTGGGGCCTATAGGAGGCAGATACAGAGATAAAATTAAACTGCAGAAGATTTTTTTTGGGGGGTCAAGCCCACAAAAGATAAAAGAGGAGAGGGAATAAGAGTAGGCAGAGAAAGTCTTCAGATTATGATGTGGGTCTGACCCGTGTAAATGGAGTAGGGAAAGCAAGGGGGATTGGCTTGTAAGACCCTGAGACTTACTGTAATGGAGAAAGTCTCATTTAACCCAATAATTATTTGTTAGAGGAATCCTGTACTGGGCAGAAATTGCCAGGTTCTAGAACCCCACTGTGTTCAGAAAGAACATGGTGTATTGCTTGCAGTGGGGGCTGTCAGCTAACTGCACTCCTCACAGCAGGTCCCTTCTTGTAGAACTGAGAGGTGCATCTCTGTGCTGCTGTGCCTTGTCCTTGGCAAGCATCTCCTTTGCCAGCATCTGTGGGTATTTTTACACTGAGAATGCCACCCCTGGGGCCCTGGTTCCTCCAAATTAATTTAATTAGCTCCTCAGAATGGAACCGTGGAGCAGTTTTATTCCTATTGATACTTGTCTCAAGAAATGTCATTAATTACCAAGACAAAATTCATGCCATTAACTTTTTTTTTGTACAGCATTTTCTTTTATTTCTTTTTCTTTTCTCTTTATTGATTAAGGTATTATGTATGTGTCCTTATCCCCCATTGCTTCCCAGCCCCTCACTCATGCCCTCACCCCCCTGGTGTCTGTGTCCATTGGTTAGGCTTATATGCATGCATACAAGTCCTTTGGTTGATCTCTCCCCCTTATCCCCACCCTCACCTACCTTCCCTCTGAGGTTTGACTGTCTGATCGATGCTTCTCTGTCTCCGGATCTGTTTTTGTTCATCACTTTATGTTGTCCATTATACTCCACAAATGAGTGAGATCATGTGATATTTATCTTTCTCTGACTGGCTTATTTTGCTTAGCATAATGCTCTCCAGTTCCATCCATGCTGTTGCAAATGGTAAGAATTCCTTCTTTTTTATAGCGGCGTAGTATTCCATCGTGTAGATGTACCACAGTTTTCTAATCCACTCATCTGCTGATGGGCACTTAGGCTGTTTCCAAATCTTAGCTGGTAAATTGTGCTGCTATGAACATACAGGTGCATATATCCTTTCTGATAGGTGTTTCTTGTTTCTAGGGATATATTCCTAGAAGTCGGATCACTGGGTCAAATGGGCGTTTCATTTTTATTTTTTTTGAGGAAACTCCATACTGTTCTCCACAGTGGCTGCACTAGTCAGCATTCCCACCAGCAGTGCACGAGGATTCCTTTTTCTCCACATCCTCGCCAGCATTTGTCATTTGTTGATTTGTTGATGATAGCCATTCTGACAGGTGTGAGATGATACCTCATTGTCGTTTTAATTTGCATCTCTCAGATGATTAGTGACTTTGAGCATGTTTTCATATGTCTTTCGGCCTTCTGTATGTCCTCTTTTGAAAAGTATTTAGGTCCATTGCCCATTTTTTGATTGGGTTGTTTATCTTCCTTTTGCTTAGTTGTATGAGTTCCCTGTAAATGTTGGAGATTAAACCCTTATCGGTGATAACATTGGCAAATATGTTCTCCCATGCAGTGGGCTTTCTTGTTGTTTTGTTGATGGTTTCTTTTCCTGTACAGAAGCTTTTTATTTTGATGTAGTCCCATTTGTTTACTTTCTCTTTAGTTACTATTGCCCTAGGAGCTGTGTTGGTGAAAATATTGCTTCAGCATATGTCTGAGATTTTGCTGTCTGTGGATTCCTCTAATATTTTTATGGTTTCCCATCCTATGTATGTTTATGTCCTTTATCCATTTCGAGTTTATTTTTGTGTATGGTGTACGTTGGTGGTCTAGTTTCATTTTTTTTGCATGTATCTGTCCAATTTTCCCAACACCATTTATTGAAGAGACTGTCTTGACTCCATTTTATGTTCTTGCCTCCTTTGTCAAATATTAATTGAGCATAGTGGCTTGGGTCGATTTCTGGGTTCTTTATTCTATTCAATTAGTCTATATGTCTGTTCTTGTGCCAGTACCAGGCAGTTTTGAGAACAGTGGCTTTGTAATACAGCTTGATATCTGGTGTTGAGATCCCACCTACTTTGTTCTTTCTCAGGATTGCTGCAGCTATCGGGGTCTTTTTTTATTCCAGATGGATTTTTGGAGTGTTCATTCTAGGTCTGTGAAATATGCCGTTGGTATTTTAATGGGGAGTGCATGCCATTAACTTTTACTAATTATATTGTGTGTGTGTGTATGTGTGTGTGTGTGTTGGGTTTGGAATCCTGGAAGCTGGTGATTCTGAATACGAGCTCAAATCGGCAAATGCTAATAGGGACTTTTTGAGGGGGTTGGAAACTTCTGTGATTGGTGCATAGGGCCAAAGATGGTAAAGGGATACAGACACACGTGCTTTGAGGAAAAGGGTGATGAAGACACATGGGATCTTCTGGAGGTGTTGGAACAGCACTTATAGTATGTTTAATTTCTGAGGAGTAAAGCAAATGGGAAGAGGGCTAGGGTTGTGTTAGTTGCAATTGGACTAAGCCCGTGGAAGCATGCAAGCCAGCCTGGGCTTTGGGTTAGGAGTAAGTGGCATGCCCTTCACCTCTACCTAGAAACCATCACCCATCTTGGAGTGCTTCTCCTATGGGTCCAGGTAAACTCTCCCTGTTGCAAATGTTCCTGAAAGTTGCTGCCGCTTACTTGTGATGCACCTTTAGTGCTTGATTATTCTGGTTTGAATTTCTTTTTTTTCCCCTCTGAAATCGATGGCTAAGTTATTACTTATTCTTTTCTCTTTTCCCTGGTGCCATTAGTGATTCTCTGAAGCAACACATACTTGACCCACTGGTGACCAGGAGTCCCCTACCAGCTTTCTGATCTTGCTTGAGGAATATATGGATTTTTCAAGTAGTACACGATAAGTCACCAGAGTGGCACTGGGGAAGGAAAGAGAAGGGTAGAAAAATAAATTGAGTTTGAATGGCGGCAAAACAAATGCCATGTTAACTCAAGTGTTCAATATATAGAAGAAGCTGTCTAATTCCGTGGTAATTAAACTTTAAAGGGAAGCTTGTCTGGCCCCAAGTAAACATACCTAACGATCTTTTGTCCACAAGAAGACTGGTACATGGGATTTCTCACGGAGCCTTTCAGTTTTAAGCTGTCAAGTCCGGAGTAGGAAAATTTGGTTTCCCTTTAATTCATTTTCTCTGTTTGGAAGAGAGTGAGATTGACGTGGGTGAAAGGAATGCTTAGTGTTTGCAGTGCTAAGGGAAGAGTCTGGGATAGGATGGGATGCTACCAGAAAGAAAAGAAATCAAAGAATTTGAGGGATGGGCCATCTTATATAGTATCCACTCCAACCACTCACTTAGTAGATGTGGAAACAGAAACTCAGAGAAGCTACAAAGCAGAAAGATGGAGCAGAAAGAGAACTGGGGTCAAAAGAACCAGATGCAACTGCCAGCTGTGACAGGAATGACCTCTGTGACCTCCCTCGATACTGGCTCCCAGGTGCTGAGACCGGACCTTTCTAGGCTTCTGCAGGCAATGACTTTCAGAATCTCCATTAGAATTCCAGATACTTGTTGGCATTGTGAATGTAAGTGTAGATATAGGTTAAACTTCCTTTGCAAGTTGCTATCTCTTGTGCAGCTCAGTCTCTCTGATCCCCATAATAACTAACACACAGTTCTAATCAAAGTTTGGCAAATTCAATCTTTATTCCTGTTCTGAAAGTGTTTCTCTTGATGTTCTCATTGGGTGATTCTTGGATGTTGATATACAGGGGTCAATTAACATTTGAAAGCTTCCATCTGGATTCTTGGCTTTAAAATTATAAGAACTTCCCCCATACCTAGCATCAATAAATAGGCTTACATAACAAATGTAGGGATGGCCCCCCCAATTAGATAAGATTATCTAACTAACATAAAAATTGGAGCTTAATATGAAATAGCTGAAATATATTAGAGTGACAACAGTAGGATGGGAAACAAAGAAAAAAGGGGCACTAGGCTAGTACCAGGTGACCACAGACTTCTGCCTTATAAGGTGGACAATGATTGCTGCTCACCCCAATTACATGACAGTCCCCAGAGTGTTAAGCCTTTTCCACATACATAACCAATAGCTTTATAGAAGTTAAAAGTACTATTAAAATATTAAATTGTTTACTTGTGAGCTAGCAGCACTGAGCTAGAACTGGGGATTCCTGTTAAAGCTGCTGGGAGAAAACTGTGAATAAGGGTAAGTTGTAGAGAAGACAAATAATGTTTGGAGTCAAAAGGAAGTTAGCACTAGCACTGTAGCATCCTCCTTGGAAAGACCTTGAACATTTTTAGTATATAGTGTTATTCAAGTCATAGTTGAGGGTTTAGAAACCACAGGAGTCTGTGTTCTGAAGGGGAAAGACAGTAAACAATTGAACTGTTCCTTTCAAGTGGAGACGTTCAAGTCCAAGCACAGAGCATATTTGTTTCTCCTCTTTCTTATGATGAAGGTGAGGCAGGGAGTGATTGTGGAGTAACTTAAAGATTGGGGATATTAAAGCATGAATTCTCATAAATAAAATTCAAAGATTTCCTGAGACCAGAGTGCAGGATCAACCTGCAAGAGAAAAATAAGAGTCTGGGAAATTGGTCTCATTACTAATGCTTTTGTCCTAAGTAATATATTTCCGACTATCATTCAGATAGCATCATATTTCATTTTCCTCTGCTTCAATCTCTAATTCTTTAGAGAGGTCCCCAGAAATCCATTTGCCATTCTGTGAGATGGAATGCGGGACATGATGATGATCATTATTATTATCACTGAAGATAAAGATATCTACCAATTTCACTATTTCCCGCTGCCTGCATAAAAACTCAAGCTCTGGCTTGGTCATCTACTTTAAGGGACAATATAATGACATTGCTGGGAAATACATATATCTACTTACTCCAATACATGGTTCAGCTTTAATAGATTGAATTCTATTTCAAAAGTTATGAGAACAATGACTTATTACTTTTGAGAACTAGGGAGTCTTATCTTTACAAGAGTGGGTCTAAAAAATTCACTGCTCAGTGAGTACCAGTTTGCTTCTGGGAAATGGCATGAGATTTCTGAATGGTATTCTATTTTACAAAACTTTAGCAAGATGTTTCCAGTTATTAAACAACTAGAGACCCAGTGCACAAATTTGTGCACATGTGGGGCCTCAGGGTGGCCTGCAGAGATAGGGGCCCCAGCTCATGCTCCCAGCCTTGCAGTCCCAGCTCACACCCTCAGCCTCGCAGCCCCGCCTGGCACCCCACCTTGGCCTGGCACCGCCCCCTCACCTGCTCCACCATCCGGCCTATGGGGCAATTGATTGGGGCTGGGCCCCCTTCCTGGCTCCCTCAGCACCTGGGAGCCAGGTGGCAGCCCCCCACCCACCACCCCCGCTTCCGCAGCTGGTCACAGGGCAATTGGGCCCCTGCTCACACCCGCCTTGGCCTGACGCCACCCGCTCACCTGTTCTACTATCCCACTGTAGTCCCGCTATGTTGGGGCCCATCAGGACTGGCAGCGCCTCCACTGCCACCTGCTGCCAGGGCTTTATCACCAATGCCCACCATGTTCTGTGCCTCCCCCTGGTAGTCAGCTCATGTCATAGCAAGAAGTTGAACTCCTGGTTGAATGACTGCCCAAGAGGACAATTTACATATTAGGCTTTTATTATATCGGATGACCCAAGGCATGTCAATAGTCAGTTTACTTCATATTTGCTTATTTGGGAAGGCTGAGCAAGTACAGTTCCTAGGAATACCATGACCCTTACCTTTATTTCCAGAGGTTCATCCAGCTCACACTCATTGAACATGTATTTAGTATATATAAAACACAAGGTTCAGTGCTGGGAATACAAAAATGAATAAGACCTTATGTTTATACTTGAATGTATCTAACAGATGAACAAGTGTCAATTGTCCTTTTCTCTTCAAGGGGGTTCACAGAGTTTCTATAAAGGATGCTAAATTCTCAGAAGTCCTGTGTAAAGATTTGGCTGCTTTTTCAATTTCTTTTACTGTGAGGTTTTTAAGCCAAATATCTAGACAGAATTATCTTTGATTGTGTCACCTGACTGTAGCTATTGAACCCAGAGGCCTGCAATGAATAGTTGGGTCTATGTAATGATATATGGTGAATACTACAGGAGATGTTTGTACAAAGACCAATGAAAGCACAGAAAAGAGAGTTTGGTAATATAGGAAATAGTAGTTGAGCCTGGTATTAAAAGGTGAGTTAGATTTTACCAGGTTAAAATGTGGACAAAAGTATCCATAGAGGAACAGCCTGTGTGAGGGTACAGAGATGTGAGAGAAGATGGTACCATTGGGCATTTTTGTAGTAACTGAGCATGGACATTGGTAGGAGCTAACACTAGATGAGTGGGCTGGGCCAGTTTTTGAAGGAGAGACTGTTTATATATTAGGTCATCTTTGTCTTATTGAGTCTGTTCATATCTTCTTGGCTGATGGGCAAATTGAGGAATTACAGACTTGTTCAAACTCCTCTTTTGATATTGTAATTCAAGATAAACATGGGGTTCTATGTATCAGTGTATTTGACATTCCAGATGGAACTCAATTTCCCCACTCTCTTGCCTACCCTCTCCCCCATACCTTCTTCCAGTCAAAGTTGTTTTCATTTCCTCATGGCGCTGATTTTATCAGGAGTCACATTTCCACTTAAAAATTTATTCTATGAATTGAAGTATCAAAACAGAATAAAAAAGTTAATTCATTTACCAAGTTCTTTGCTAACAGCTTTTTCTCATTACAGATTATATGTTAAAATAAAGTTGTTAACATGTTGAAATAAAGTTGTTAACATGTACTGACTGCATGCTTATTTTCCCATTAGATTGTGAGCCTCCTGAAGGCAGAGGACAGATTCTATTATGTCTGTATTTCCTTGCACATGGTAGAGACTAGTCAAGTATTTAATGGATTGAATTGAACATGATTAGCATGTGGAGTTAATTGGGTTCATAAAAAATTAAATATATACTCAAAGAATATTGGCTAGTGTATTAGTATCTCTTTATGGGGTACTTCAAGGCTCAGTCCTCTACTTTTTCTTCTAATGACTAGAATGAGGATATAACTCAATTACATTTTGAAGCAATAGAAAGCTGGAAGGGAAAAAAAAGAAAGCTGGAAGGGAAAGCTGGATGAGAGTCATAATTGAATAAAGAGAGAGTACTAGTTGAAATGATGAACCAAATATAATAATATAAATATAAAATACTATATTTAGGTTAAAAAGTCAACATTATTATACATTAGGGGAGATATAGCTTAAAATAAAGTATTTGTTAAAGATCTTGCCAGAGCTTTAATTGATGAGCTTATTATGTAGCAAAGTATGAGGCAGCTTTTACTATATTATATATTTAATGCAATTTGGGGGTATTATATATAGAAATAAAAGGAAGAGATACACAAAGCAGGGTCCCACTGTATGCCTCACTGATGAGATCTTGGCTAAACTATTGGGTTCAGTTTCCCACTGAATATATTTTTAAATATATTTAAAAATATATTTCACTGGAGAATTTAGAAGAAAATGTTTGTGGAAACTGCATTTTTATGAGACTTGGGAAGGGATTGGGGCTGGGCCACAGAGGCAATATTTTTTGAGGGAAGCAATGGTTGGACTTTGTTACACTGAATACCTGTTATATCAAAGGATAATTCAGCTTATGTTTTTGTAGCCCGATGATTGAAAGTTATAAGGAAGCAGATGCTGGGTCACTATTCATAGGTAATTTGTAGCAATTAGGCATTTCCATCAATGAAGTGACAGCTTTGGGGTAGTCTTTACCTCATTTCATTGGAAGAGTTTAAACTGAGAACAGGATGACTATGATCCCATGGGATACTTGATATGCATAGATGATTGAATTCAGAGCTCTAAAGTGGCCTCCATTTCAAAGACAGGGTTCTCTTTCTGTGTATGCTTCATGGCTTAGATGGAGACTGCTCTGTGGATGTGGATGAATAGGAAGGACTTTTGACCAAGTGGCAGGTTTGATGGAGAGAACTGTTGAGCTTAGAATTGGACTTGCTGGATTTCATTCACCCCTCACTCTGTATGCAGGCCACATAAAGGCAAAGATCTGGGCTGCTGTATAGTAATTCATGTGAAAGAGAAGGAAATCACTCCTTGGTGGATGTGAGCTGTGGTAAGAGTGATGATGCTACTCTCTGCCCCATGACTCTGTACCCAGGGAAATAACTGGACTTGATCAATGGGAATGTTTGGGGAGGGGGAGGGGAAACCAATGATGAAGAGGTAAGTGTGGTTCTCATCTGGGAGAATGATGATATTTTACCGTAGCCCCATGGTCCATGGCTGTGAGCCCAGCAGGTGAGTCTGGGACAATTGATGGCTTCTGACACCCAGGCACTTGCAGTAATTCTGAGCTGTGTGCCATGGCCAAGCAGCTCTCATTGCTGCAGACAGCTTCATTACTGTGGGCTCATCCTTCACTTAGTCGCAGACCTTCTTCCATCAGCCAAAGACGAATGAAAAAATCACCCAGGCTCTACATGTTGTTAATATTACCCTTTCCCTTCTGTCCAGACCAGCTTTGGTTTATGTATTATTATGCCTCTCCTCTGAACTATAGTGCAAAAGGTCTTTGGCACCACCCAGCCCTCAAAGTATATGTGAAACATGCATGAGAGGATCTCCTCAAAGGACTCAACAGATAGGGAATCTGCAGCAATCAGAGAATGACAGAGTGTGCTCTGGCTTGCCCAGGAATAGACACAAGTTCATTGTCACTTTAATTTATCAAAAGCAATTCAATTCTGCCTGGCTAGTGTGGCTCAGTGGTTGAGCATAGACCTATGAACCAGGAAGTCATGGTTCGATTCCTTGTCAGGGCACAAGTTTAGGTTGCAGGCTCGATTCCCAGTGTGGGTTGTGCAGGATGCAGCCAATCAATGACTCTCTTTCATCATTGATGATTCTATCTCTCTTCCTCTCCCTTCTCATATATATGGCAATTCAATTCATGAGTATAAATCTTCCAAGAATCAGAATGGGCAACTAGCAAGCTTACTTTCTTAATTTCCTGCTGGAAAAAGGCAAAAATTATGCTCATGTTGGAGGCAACATGAAATAGTGTGCAGTTGTGTAGCACGAAGTCAAATTCAAAGTCCTCTATCCTCAAGTTGCAGAGAAGTACAATCTCTGAATATCTCCAAGTCACAAAATAGATCAGTTGTCTTCTTCCTAGTGAATTCAAAGAGAAGAGGTAGCATGTGCACACATTACATGTAAACCTTGAACTTTTTATGGATATCCTCCTTTCTGAAGCTGCGGACTGCCTCCCAGGCTGTGCTGCAGCTCCAGTCTCGCCTGGCATTCTTGCTAAGCACCCCGGGCAGGTAATCTGACCAGAAGCCTTCAACCTCCAAGGTGTACACTGAATGAGTCACACCTTCAGTTCTGGACAGATAAAATGCCACACCATGGGGCGCAGAACCAGATTTCCTGGGTGACCTCCAAGGGTCAGATGACAGAACCTGGATAGCTAGCCAAAAGGAATTGGCAGCTGGGAAGATAAATTGCCCCTCTTTTTCTCTCTCAGGTGGACTGTTCTAAGGTACACTTTCTCCTTGCTAACCTTCTGGAGAAATCCTGCTTGCTGTGGGAACATGTCTGCCGAGATCTGGGCAGGGTCTTTTGATGGCTGGCATGGTAGCACATCTGTCCTTGTCTTACTTCCCCTTATTTCCTGACCTGCTCCACTATGGTCCTTCACCTCCTTGGTCAAATACAAGTCCTTTAGTCTTTGCCTCAGATTCTGCTTTTGTAGATAACCTGGGCTAATTCAGAGACAAAGAAATCAGGAAGTTCATTCATTCATTCATTCACTCATTCATTCAGGGTTTACTGAGTAGCTACTGAGTATTGAGGATTTGCTAGTTTCTGAGGACACAGGATCCATGCCTTTAAATAACTCATAGTCTAATTTAAAGAGACAGACATAAGATCGGATAAAGTTCTCCAAAATTAGGGGGAAAAGATCTTTATGGTAAAATACTTCAGGTGGAATATTGTCCTTGTCTTGGAAATCTGGCTTCAAGAATGCTGCATGTGACTTAGTATTGAGGCTAATTAGATCTTGAGTCACTTTCTTGCTGTTGTAATAGGATTTGACTAAGTTTGAAGATGAGAACAAAAACATTCAAGTGCTCCACCTTCTGAGCAGAGCCATAGGAGCTGCCTATTGTTGGGCCAGACATCTCTCTGAACATTTTTTGAGAGTTGGGAGAAACAGTCCCTCTTCCACTGCCTCTGCACACCTCTGCTTGAACCTGAAAAAGAAGGAGACTGGTGTGAGGGCTAGAGCCATGAAATGGTTGGCCTTGTGGTGAGAGCTGTGTTCTTAGAGAAGCTTTATCCCCTATCCCTTGGGAGTGCAGAGGAGCCAAAGTGCAGCAGTTCCCAGAGAATCACCCATAAGAATCAGGAGTACTTAAAAGAAGAACCATCTGATTCCTTGGTGAAATACTTGCCGAGATACCAATTCAGCTGGCCCACCTGGGGCTGATTCCAAAACACATAGGTGAATTCTTGGGAGAGTGGGCATGGGTGTTAGTACACATAAGGATTGATACCTGATTTTGCTATGGAGATTTGGAGGTGGAGACCATTGGTGTAGCACAGATCGAGAGGCTTGAAAGGACTACAGTGGGGTGTGTTGAGAAGATTATGGGGCAATATCCACCACATTCCTTCATTTTTTGCCATGAGAGCATTCAGATCTAACAGTTTCTGGGGTTCCCCAGAGGGGAGTTCAGATGCTAGAGAAGAGCCAGTAGCCAAAGACTTCCCAGGTGGCCACAAGAACTAGCTAAGAGACACCTAACCTAAAGAAGAGAGAGGAGCCTTGTATGTCAGGCAAGGTTTATGAGAGACATAGTGCTCCATTGAACAGAGAGCTAGAGAGACGATGAACACCATCGCCAAGAATATATGCTGATGTGAAGACCTACACATCAAATGAGGTTACAAACATCAAACAAAATTGAAATGAACCAGAATGAGGCCAGGACTCATCCTTACTAGTGCCAGATGGACAGCCATTGAAGAAGGCCTCTAATCCCCACTCTTCTTCCCTGACCTCAACATCAGAGTCTACACAGAAGAGTGAGGTGGGGGTGGGGCATGTGCAGCCATTCCCCTGATCTTCCTCCATTCAGGGAAGCCAGAGCCACAGTAGCTTGCGCTGGGAAGGGGGTGGGGAAAGTTTCAAATGCTGAAGTTTTTACCTGGACTGGACTACATTTTAACAATTAAAATAACCAGAAAGTATATAATTCTATGATATATCTGAAACATCATCTGCATATTGCATCGTGTGCCCACCATCCAAAGGCACACTATGTAATATACAGATGATGTATCATAGAATTGTACAACTAGAAACCTATATAGTTTTATTAACCAGTTTAACCTCCATAAATTTAATAAAAATCAATAATTAATTAAAATAACCATAAAGTTATAAAATCTGAAAAAAATTGCTCAGGGTAGAAAAAGACTGCAACATGGTAGGGTGGAAAAATCAGTGACTGAAAGATGTAAAACCACTAGCACAAAGGATTTTAAGGGCAGGCCTAGAATTGGCTTGTCCTTTCTGCCTGAATCTAATTGGCCAGAACCCAGTCCCCCGACCTCCATCTATTTGTAGCTGAGGCTTGGAAACTTCCATCTGTGCATCCAGAGAGAGCAATTTGAACATGTTAGCATTGTTGCTGTCACAGGGAGCCGCTTTGAAATTCAGAACATTGTAACTTAGAAGACAGGAATTTAGCAGTTTTGCAGTAATGATAGTATTAACGATGAAGACCTGTGATGTGATCGACACTATTTAGGGGTTCTCACTGTGTTTTCTAAAACAACCAACGATGTTTCACATGTTGAATCTCTAGGAAAGTGTGCTCTGACTTGTCCAGGATTAGAAGAATCTAATATTTAACCCTGGCAACTCTGTGATGTGGGTGCTATGACTCTCATTTTCTAGGAGAAATGAAAGAGCTCACCATTTAATGCCACGACTAATAGATGATAGATTTATTGTGACTCCTGACTCTGTCCCACTTCAATATCCCTGCTGTTTCTGTTATACCCATATCACCTGGTAATCTTTTTAGAATCCGAGGCCTTTCTTCTTCTCTTTGTTCTGGATGAATTTCCTGAGCCTCATTTGGATGGTTCCACAATGACCCCCTGTTGACTTTCCACATGACATACAGTCACTGTGCCAAGGATCATGCTGCCTGGCATCAGGGTTTATTGTTCCATCTGGCCATTATTATTCTACTCATTCAAGATCCTAGTGTATATGGTTCTTTTTTGGTAAAAAGTCACTGTTTTGATGGTTTAATGATGTGCTCAGCTGCGTTTGGTGTGTTAGGTAATTTCCTTAAATTGACTCTGATATTTGTAAAGATTGAATACTCACCAGTTTATGCAATTTTGATGTTTGACGTAAAATTGGAGCAGATGGTCCTGGGAGGTTCAATCACTTAGTTATTGCTGATCAATTTCATATCTTGTTTATTTATTGATGGAACTATTGCTAGTCAGTCTATACTATTCTTTTAATTACTTCAAAGGATTATTTGATATTTACATACTGTCACTTTCATTTTAGATTATCCTTTTCAGGTTTCATGGAAGCCTAGTAAAAACACTTTAAAATAATCTGTTTAGTTATGTTAAATAAGCATAACAGTATCATGATTAGATGTTGGGCGTTTTGGAACCCAAAATATGATCTTGTTAGTAAGTTGAAACAACACATTAAGTGTCTTCCTGACATGCTCTGATTGGATAGTTGGATGGAGCCCTCAGAGTAGCTTAAATGGGGAAGGACACAGGCAGTCACATTTGGGTGTGATTCTAGTTGCTGTGTTGAAATTGTGAAATTAGTAAAATCAATTTTGTCTTTCCCTTGGTTGTCCTTAATGAGTGCCTTGGTTAAAGCACCTTACAAAGTCATATACCCAACAAATACACATCTCTGACATCTGTCTTTAAGCTGGTGTCTGTGATAAAAATTGATGAATTTCTGGACCTTTTGAAGTTCTCCCAGTCTTATTGGGGTAGAGAATATATATATAACAATAAACAAAATAATATAATATGTCCAATATACAGACATATTATATTATTGATAGCAAATGAGAGAGGATTAATTGGACCAGTGATTGAGTTTCACAAATATTTAATTGATAACTCAACCTCTCAGAGAACTGTTTATATAGCCACTAGAGGCCTGGTGCACAGATTTGTGCACTGGTGTGGTCTCTTAGCCTGGCCTGTGCCCTCTCACAATCCAGGACCCCTTGGAGGATGTTGGAGGCCTGGTTCATGGATTTGGCCTGATCTCCACAGTCCAGGCCGAGGGACTCGGGCCTCTACTATGTATGTAAGATCTTTGGTTAATCTTTTCCTGCCCTCTCCCCTTCCCCCTTCCCTCTGAGATTCATCAGTCTGTTCCATGTTTCCATGCCTGTGTGTTGAGCATCTGTCCCCTGGTGGTCAGTGTGCATCATAGCTACCAGTCAAATGGTCGAATGTCACTTAGGCTTTTATATATATTCCCTCTACTTAAATAATGCATTAGGGCAATCAGTCACTAGCTTTCCTTCTCTGATCCCTAAATCTTTCTCTTGAGGTTAGAGGGCTGTATCTTAGGGCTTATGTCTAAAGAGATCATCAGTGTTTGAGAAACTGGGCTTGACTCTTTCCCTATCATGCTTATTTTTTGTCCCTACGGGAGCTAACCATGTATATAGAATAACTTCTCTTCCACATAGAGAAGGGTTCTCTTACTGAGTGTTGCTGCATGTAGATCTCTGAGTGGCTAGGGAATGGGAAATCAAGTTCCCTTCAGGGCAATTTGCCACTTCACAGGTTGTTTTTCAGAATGTGCAAGTAGATCAATCCTTGCAAAGAGTGGAGTGTTTTTATTTTTTATTCCCCTTTTCTGTAATTAGGATACATTTTTTATTAAGAACTGCTAGAAGCCAACGTTTTTCTACCCATAAATTTAGCATCTTGTGACACAGCGAGAATTACAATGGTAGGAAGAAAGGGGACTCTGCAAACAAAACAAAGACATAAAATGTAACGAGGGGAAAGCAGCAGCTTGCTGCAACTGTAAAGTAGAAAAAAACTTCAGGGAGGTCTGATTTATAGGGAATAATTATTATTGGCTGATTTAGAAAACTGGGGCAGCAATAGGAAGCCGCTGAAGTGGCTGTTTTTGCAAACTGATTTGAAGAATCCCTCTCTTCTATGCCATTATGAAATAATGATTCTTGGTGAATGTTTTCCTTTTCACTTAAGGATTTGCAAGGAATTGAAAAACACTGCTTGAATAGAATTATGATGCCCGAGAAGCTCAGTTAGGCCACTATTTTAAAATATATATTTTATTGATTTTTCACAGAGAGGAAGGGAGAGAGATAGAGAGAGTCAGAAACATCGATGAGAGAGAAACATCGATCAGCTGCCTCCTGCACATCCCCCACGGGGATGTGCCCGCAACCCAGGTACATGCCCTCGACCGGAATTGAACCCGGGACCTCTCAGTCCGCAGGCTGACGCTCTATCCACTGAGCCAAACCGGTTTTGGCATAGGCCACTATTTTAAATGTGAAAGCAAAGACCAGGGGTAGGACAAGGATTTGTGTAGTTGCCTAAGGGGCCAGAGCAAGTGAAGGGATCCAATTCTCAACTTCTGATTTCCTAAATTCAGAAACAGTTAGTTCCCACAGTTAAACTTTACATTCTAATTAGGGAAATTTAATCACAATAGCTTTCAATCTAAGAGAGATGACTCATCCATTATTTTATTATTTACTTATCATAAGATTCATTGAGGACCCACTACCTGTCAGGCACAGGTTTATGTGCAAAGAATACAGGGATGGGTAAGTCATGATCTCTTCCCTCAAAGAATTTCTATATTTAAAGGGGTGAACTTAAATAGACATGATAAACTAAGATATGTATTTTCCCACTGTCATAATGATTAATAAAATGCTTAGACTCAGAAATCTAGATGTTATCTTTTTGTTGTTAATAATGTATTTTTCCCCCTATAATGAAGGATGATTTGCATGATTACTCATGCAATTCTTAAAGTTACCACATCAATAAGATATAGTTCAACAGACCTTAAGATGAGAAAAATTAAAGTTAAAACATCAGAGTTAGTCTGTTATAGCTGGAAAAAGCATTGAATTGGGAGTCAGAATACCTGGGTTATATTCTCTCTCTCTTATTAATCTATTACATAAATTAAAGCAAGACATTACCCCTCTTTAGGATTTATAGCCATCATTTTCAAACATTGAGTTGGGGACTAGCTGGAGGGCTCTCTCAAGTTCTCAGTAAATTAAAAAAATCAAACAAATATGTATTGAGCATCTCCTATAAGCTTAAGTCGTTCAGGAAGTGGAAACACAGAAGTGAGTAAAATAGATAGTAAGGTAGGAGGGATATCAAGAAAGGGTGATGTTCTGGAAGCCAAGTGAAGAAAACATTTCCAGGAATAGGGACAGGTCAATTGCCAAATGCAGTTGGTAGATTATGAAATGAGTGTAAGAATTGACCACTGGGTTTTAGCAAAAATTCAGGAGAGTAGTGGGAATGAAGACATGATTGGTGAGCTCTAAGGTGAGAGGCTAGACAATGAGCAGACATATATAAAAATAGAATTCTGACCTGCAATCTGCAACAACCAGTCCAACCCATTATCTACACTGACATGCCCAGGACATCAGCCTACTTTCTACAAGCCGGAGTTGTAGAAAGTCAGACCACTATCTCTAGTCCAGGAAACTAGACAATAACCCCTATAACAGTTAACCCCAATGGGACTTAACAGCTACCCTAACATTTGTCCCCACCTTCCAACTTAGGACCAAACAGAAAAAGCCAAAAATATACCCTAATTAATCATACAGGATACCTTGCTTCTAGTTAGCCTGCCTATAGCTTCCACATAACAGCCTCCAATCATGACATACCTGAGACATTCCTTTTTCTCTATAAAGCTTTCACGCTCCTCTGGCTGTCTTTGAATCTCTACGAAACACAAGTGATGGTGGCTTACTCCTTCCTTATAGCAAGTTCTGAATAAATAGCCTTTGCTTATTCTCGTTTGGGTGGTTTTTATTTATTTCCACATAGAAAAAAAATGTGAGAAGAGGAATTGGAAATCGAGACTACAGACAATTCTTTGAGAGAGTTTTGCTATAGAGCTGAGCAGGAAAATGAGTTGGTAACTGAAGTGAGATACATTTCTTTTTATATTGTACTGGCAGAAACATCAAGTAGAATGACTAAAAGAAGCAATGATAGCCCTGGTCAGTGTTTCTCAGGGGTTAGAGCATCAGCTGCACACTGAAGGGTCCCCAGTTTGATTCTGGGTCAAGGGCAGCTGGGTTGTAGGTGCCATCTCAGCTCTGGTTGGGTTGCATGTGGAAAGCAACCAAATCTCTCTCTCTCTCTCTCTCTCTCTCTCTCTCTCTCTCTCTCTCTCTCTCTCTTGTTTCTCTCTCTCTCCCTTTCTCCCTCCCTTCTACTCTCTCTAAAAATCAATGGGAAAAATATCCTCAGTGAGGATTAACAACAACAAAATAGAAGCAGTGATACTGGGCACCATCTTGTTTGTTGATGTTAAAAAGAAATCTCCTACTAAAGTTTTACCATTATGACATTTTTGGAAGGTGTCCTTTATATGAGAGAGGAAACTGCCTTCTATTCCAAATTTGAGAAGATATTTTATTTACTTACTTCTTTGTGTAATTGTGAATGAGGGTTGAATTTTTGACAAATGCTCTTGTGATGTGTTTATTAGAGTATTATAAGGGTGTTCATCTTTAATGTTTATAATCTACAGAAATATGTTAGTAGATTTTCTATTGCTTAGCATCCTGGGTTAAATTCACCTTACACATGATTTTTAAAAATTGCTGATTTGGTTTGCTAATAGTGTTTAAGATTGTATCATAAGTACATTTTTTTCTCACTAATATTTTTTTTTTCCATGTTTACCTTACCAGATTTTGGTACCAGTATTTTATACACTACGTTCATAAAATGAGTTGTTCATAAAAGGGGGGAAAGGAGTTCCCCCTTTTCCTCTACTCTCTGGAAAAATTTGATCTATTCTTTGAATTTTGATAGAATTTACCTCTAAATGCACGTAGGTAAAATATGTGTGTGTGTGTATTCATGTAGGTATTGATTTCATATCTTTAATGCAGTCATTAAATACATGTTTTTAATTGCTTTTTGAATCAGTTTTAGACCATTTCTCTACATTTTTAAATTTGCTGGCATAATACTTTTCACAATAGTTTCTTTTCTTCTTTTTTTTGAAAATATATTTTTATTGATTTCAGAGAGGAAGGGAGAGAGAGATATAAACATCAATAATGAGAGAGAATCATTGATCAGCTGTCTCCTGCACCCTCTACTGGGATCCAGCCAGCAGCCTGGGTATGTGCCTTTGACCTGAATCAAACCTGGGACTCTTTAGTCCACAGGCTGACACTCTATCCACTGAGCCAAACCAGCTAGGGGAACAATAGTTTCTTAAAATTTTTTTTAGCCATATCATGATTGCAATAATATCTTTTTTTCTTTATTGATTAAGATATTACATATGTGTCCTTATCCCCCCATTGCCCCCCCAACCCCCCTACTCATATCCTCACCCCCCTGGTGTCTGTGTCCATTGGTTAGGCTTATATGCATGCCTACAAGTCCTTTGGTTGATCTCTTCCCCTTATCCCCACCATCCCCTACCTTCCCTCTGAGGTTTGACAGTCTGATGGATGCTTCTCTGTCTCTGGATCGGTTTTTGTTCATCAGCTTATATTGTTCATTATATTCCACAAATGAGTGAGATCATATGATATTTATCTTTCTCTGACTGGAAGTGAAATAAGCCAGTCAGAGAATAATATCTTTTTTAAAGATTCCTAATATATTTCATTTGTGCCTTTTTTTCTTGATCTTGATTTTTTCTTTTATGTATTTATTTTTTATTTAGTTAGCTTATACTCTTCTTTATTATTTCATATTTTCAGTTATTGAGTTCCTTTTTCTATCTTAAGCTCATTAACTTTAATGTCTTTTTTTAAATACAAGGATTTAAAGCTATGAAGAGCTTTCTAAATATTCTAACAGTATTCTTCAGATTCTGATGTAGATTATTTTCATTACCACTCAATGTTAATATTTTCCAACTTTTATTTCTGGCATGTGAGGTATTTCTAAAGTATATTGTTTTGTATTTAATAATTTTACTTTACTATTTTATACATTTATCATTTGGCATTAACTTTTTATTTAATTAAAATTATCTCATAAAATTTAGTTTATGTTGTGTCCATTTTTTTTTTTTTTTTGGTAACAGCTTGGACTTGCTTTGTGACTTAATACATGGCCATCTAAAATTTTTTAGTTGTTTTTCATAAAAATCTGCATTTTGTCATTGAATTCATTATAGTCTCTCTTGATCTATGTTTGCTTAATAAATTATTCAGGATGTCTTCTTCATTTCCTGAGAATAGTGATTTGTATGATCAGGACAAGAACCAAATACTGGTTAATTCTAAGTCCCATTCCAGAACCCTGAGATGAGTGTCTCATTGATGTTTGCAGGATTTTAGGGAGCAAACTCAGAGCTTTATAAAAATAATAGTGGCCCTAGCTGGTTTGGCTCAATGGATAGAGCATCGGCCCGCGGACCATAGGGTCCCAGGTTCGATTCTGGCCAAGGGCACATGCCTGGGTTGCAGGCTCAAATCCCAGTAGGGGGCGTGCAGGAGGCAGCCAATCAATGATTCTCTCTCATCATTGATGTTTCTATCTCTCTCTCCCTCTCCCTTCCTATCTGAAATCAATAAAATATATATATTTAAAAAAATAATAGTGATGTTTGCAGGTGCGAAGTTTATTATTCAGAATTTCTGGATATTTCCCCATGTTGTTTTGATGGTAACTATGACACATACTATTTCCTTTGCTTCGTGTGGCTTTTTTTTATGACTCTTATTTCTTTCTAGACTGCTAGGCTTTCCATGTGGGCGTGCATTTAGATATCTCTGAATAGAAAGATGTTCCTGGATGTAGTCTGACCAGTAGCTCCCAAATGCTGATCTGTGAGCCAGTACTAACTACACCACACCAAAATTCTCTGAGAGAATTTATTTAAAGAGTATAAATCCCAGGATGCTTACCCTAGAATTTTTGATAAATTATGTTTGGGATAAGGGTTCTTTAGGATATTTCAAAGGAGCTCTTTAGGATATTTTTATATGAAGTTGGCCTGAGAAACATTGATGTAAGTGGTAGGCATCCCCTTTGGGCTTGATGGAGTTTTGGAACTCAGTACAATAATAATTATAGTAGTCCTTGTTGGACACTTATTACATACCAGATATTTTAGGTGTCTCTGTGTAGGGCATATGTGTAAATTTTACGAAGATCCCTTTAATCTTACGAGGCAAATACACTTCTCATCCTTTGGTGAGGAAACTGAGGACCCGCTCAGGATCACATAGCCGATGCCTGGGGACCGAGGTCTGTGCAGAAAGCCGCTCAAAGTTAAATAGTGTGCAACCTAAAGCGCGTGCTTCCAAACTCACCTCTGGCAGGGTGACGCTGGAAAAAACAGAAACATGCAGGAAGTCTACTTTTATTTATTTGCAAACTGAGAGTATAAGGTTAGGCAATTTTCTAGTTCTTTTTAGCTCAAAATGATGCTTTTTGTATGAAAATGCAATTATCTTTAAAGAAGCATAGCAAGGAACTAATCTCTGACAAGGCAATGCATTTATACACAATTTAGAGCAATATTCCATGGAAATATAAAAGCTTCAGTACAGTTTGGCACCGTTTCCACTCATCTTTCATTTTCTCAACACGTAATATATACATTTTCTGCTTTAAGTACTGAACTGTTATTATTTCTTTTGCTGCAGTGTGAATATCTAGCCTTTGGGCTTATCTGCAGGTCAGCCATTCCTGGAATTTAAAAGTACCTTTAGTGATTCTTTTGCCATTTCTTTTTCTTTCTTTTTTTTAAAAAATATATTTTATTGATTTTTTTACAGAGAGGAAGGGAGAGAGATAGGGAGTTAGAAACATCGATGGGAGAGAAACATTGATCAGCCGCCTCCTGCACACCTCCCACTGGGGATGTGCCCGCAGCCCAGGTACATGCCCTTGACCGGAATCGAACCTGGGACCCCTCAGTCCACAGGCCGACGCTCTATCCACTGAGCCAAACCGGTTTCGGCGTTCTTTTGCCATTTCTAATTGTCCTAGTGAAGGGACCATCCCAGAATTATTGTTGTCTTTTAAAAATTTGAGTCTCAAGAGAGGTCCTAACTGGTTTTGTCCTCTACTGCCATCACTCTGTTCTGTGGGTCAGAAATGGAATGAAATGATTGTGTACTTATACAGTGCACTTCCTAGAATAGCTGTATTGTTTTTGTAGTCAGCGAAATTGTTTTTAATGCCTGACCTGCTGTTTCTGCCAAGCTTCCTCCCTGTGGGAGGAAGGACTCAACAAAATAAGGGTACTTACTAATACTTTTTCATTAGCCTCTATAGGCTCTGTTGAAATCTAGTTCTTAGTTTTTAAAGGTGGCCATCCCTTTTCCCAGGATTTAGATTTTAAAGCATTTATTCAGAAAAATATAAAGTAGTTTATAGGCTTTGCTCTCATAATGTTAAATGTGATATTATGAATCATGTACTACTAATAAATACATATATTGTACCATTACCGTAATATATTATGAATATGAAAAAATATGAATTAATATAGTAGCATAATATAATATAAAATAGAGCATATTACACAGTAGTATAGAGGAGCCAAGGAAATCATACATGCACACATAGATTATATACATGTGTTTATATATATATGCATAAATTACATGCTGTAAATAAATTATAAATTATATGTAATTTACTATGAACATTGAGTACTAATGATTCTTATTTTCTAATAAACTCATGGCACAAACTCTTCCGGAATGTTCCTATTACCCCACAAATGTTCACTGCTGCTTTCTTTCCTCTGTTCCATGTTCCAGGAGACATACTTGCTCTGTGGTTCCAGGTTCTGAAATCTTGCAGGACATATCTCTCTGCAATAGAACATTCTGCGCACTGTTTCCCATTTAGTGCTCATGAACAGGAAGCACAAAGAATGAAGAGAGTCAAGGTAATATTTAAAATGCTGTTATGATCTTTGACTAATTTTCTTTTAAAAAACTAAACCAAAAAACCTCAGTGTACAAAAGTTAAATCTTACCTAGTCACATAAGGAAAGTCTGATTGTTTTGATGATGAATGGCTTTACCAATCATTCCTTTAAAATACTTCTCCACATAGTTATGGCTTTGGGTCTAAATGTGAAGTTAGCATGAATTTCAAGGGTCATTGGGACCCTATCACAGTTTGCATAGATACATAGCTAGAGAAGCTTTGTGAAAATAAATTTATCCGTCTACCCAGTCAGATAAACCTTTGCCCCATTTGTGAACTTTGTCTCACATAATGTTATTTTCTGATCAGTTAGAGGATTTAAAGAGATACAGTTAATATTGGAAAGAACATCTGATTGAACATTCAATGTTAGGGTATTGCTGTTTACTTCATTCTTTATTGTAAATAGGGCTTCATTCATATAAATTTTGTGACTGTCTTGTGTTCAGTGTCATAGGTGTGCTTAAAAAGGAATTCAGTTCTTATCTGCAAAAAGGCTGGAGATCATATCTGTGCAGTGGCCTTGTGTTTTGAGTTTTTAATACACTTCTGATTTCAAATATGTCTTCCCCATAAAAGATCAGAATGTTTTAGTAACATCTGCTTTCTGCATTGAAACTACTTTCTCTGAGACTTCTTGTACAAATGAGATAGATTTGAAAATCCTTTGGAAATCCTATTGTGTTTTGAGTTAAAAAACTGTAATCAGGGGAACTGTCACTACACAGTAAGATATAAAGTTGTAAATACCTTACAAGAGGCACAGAGGAAATGCGATTACTTTTCTGAAATAACATCTTGCAGGATCAGGAAGACTCTATGGAAGCAATGGCACCTGAAGTCAATGTTAAATAATATTGATAGTGACCCTTGAGGATTACCTAGCACCAGTTGTCTAATTCTGTGTGTGTATGTATCCATTTCTTATTCAAATCTTGTGAAGTAGTTTTTCTTACTATCTCTGTGAATGTGAGCAAAAGAGACATTAAAAAGGTATGTCATATATTTAATTGGGGGTGGAACTAGGCCTTGAACTCAGATATGTTTGGCTTTAAACTCTGTGTTTAAATTCACTATATTCTATTTTGTCTTGGTGAAATTAAATGTGCAGAGATGAGTGGAAGAAAGCATTTGAGACAGTAGATCATGAGCAAAGAAAGAGACAGGAAATCACCGGGAAACAGTCAACAGAGAACAGTTGTTTTGTTGGAGCTACTGGTATATGGGAAATGGAAAACGAATTTGGAAACACCACTTGGGGCCAAATGGTGAAAAGCCCTGAGTGCCAAGCTGACGATGCTGACTCTTCTCTTCAGTTATCGGCAGTTAGTGCTAACGAAGAGTTGGGTAAGTAGATAAGATGCTGGAGAATGATTGGTCAGTTGCAAGGTTAAGGCTCTACTTTCAGAAATCTAATGAGGATCTGCACTGCAGAGCTGGCTGGAGGAGGCCAGGATGTGTTATGAATGGCTGAGGTGCAAAAATGAGGCCATGTGACCTAGCGAGTAGACACAGGTTCCATCAGAAGAGACCTATTTGTGATAGAACATCATGAGTTTGGACACACTGATTGGGAGACCAAGGTGGACATTTCCAGGAGGCATTTGAAATATTTTCTTGGTAGATCATGAATCACCTATCCAACTGGAAGGAGAAGAATGCTCTATCAAGCATTATGAGAGGTGATAGCTGGTTTGGCTCAGTGGATAGAGCGTCGGCCCAGGTTCGATTATGGGCAAGGGCTCATGCTGGGGTTTCAGGCTTGATCCCCAGTAGAGGGCGTGCAGGGGGCAGCCAATCAATGATTCTCTCTCAATCATTGATGTTTCTATCTCTTTCTCCCATCTCCCTTCCTCTCTGAAATAAAAAATACATTAAAGAAAAATACATTATGAGAGAATGAAGATGAGGCAGAAATAAAATCAACATTTTTTTCCCCCTTAGGAAAGACACTGTTCTAGGTACTTTGTTACAATAATCCTATGAGATAAGTAATAACTCCATTTCAACGGTAAAGAAATGGCTTAAGAGATGTTATGATTTACCAAAAGTTAAGGCTTTTGTAAGTAGTAAAGGCAAGATTCACACTTAAGTCTGCTTTCCTCGAGGGGCCTGAAATCATTAATCTTTGAAATTATCATTTATTTATTCATTTATTCATGATTTATTTGTTTATTCAGCATTTATTTTGCACAAAGTATTGCTCAATCTCCAAGCAAAATTACTGTGTGAAAAAAATCAGCAGTCCAATATGCTGCTATTTCTGTATATTTTTAAAGAAAAACCCACAAAAGAATGCTTCATGTTTTCTCTGACTACATATATAAAGAGTCTGAAAAAACACACAGTAAATTGTTAACAGTGGTTACACCTGAGGAAGAAATCAAGCTAGGCTGAGAGGTTAAAGAAAATTTATGTCTAGTGTTTTAATTATTTATACAGAAAATATATTCATGTATTGTATAATTAAGATTTAATTTTAAAATGCATATTTCTGCCACAAATGGCTTCCCATACAGACATGATTATTATGGAAGGGATTTAAATAAGTAAATGAGGAAGTGGGATGAGTTTATAGAAATTATTTAGAACAACATTTTGTTAAGTGAGAGACATTGTTTTTTCATACCTTCTGGTCTCTTAAAGAAAGTCAGACCTGCTCTCATTAACAAGTCCATGAGACACAGCCAGCTGGGCAGACCTCATTTTTCTGAGGTATGTGTCGGGCTATAGGTAGTAGTGTAAGGGAGAGCAGGAGTTTGTACGTAACTTATTCATTCTTATGGTTGGAATCAATAAAAGCCAACTGAGTTCTTGTAAGTGTGCCCAGGCATAAGTTTGGGGATTTCTTTTATTCAGCTTTCCCACTGGGGACCTCCTTTAGCTAATGATTTCAGCTCTGCTCATGCCTCATTCAAAACTCTAGTCATAATTAGCTCCTGCCAGGTATACTTATTTGGGCCCTATAGGTTTTCACTCTTTCCTGTGTTTTCTCTTAGCTACTTAACTCTCCCCCTTCGTCAAGTCTCAGCTTGAATTCCACATCTACCAAAAAGTCACCTGCTTTGCGACTCCCAAACCAGATTGGGTAATTTTTCATGTGACCCACAGCCCTTTACTTCCCACACCAATGCATTCCCCTCACTCATCGAAAGCAATTCTCTACCTTGGCTGGATATCAAAATCACAATGAAGCTTAAAAAATATAAATATCTGGGCTTCATCTATTGCATCTGAATCTTCAGGATTTTATCTAGGTATTTATTTTTAATAAATTTTATTTATTTTTGTATACAGTACCCTTCATACTTGCAACTAATACTAATATGATTAAGTGCATGAAGAGGAGGAGCCCCAGTTACCCACAGCTGTTTGTTTACTGGTACTGAAGACCTTTTATTCATCCTCATCAGTAGTTCTGGGCTTATTGGAGTCACCAGAACAATGTAATAAAGATGGATCAATTTGGCTTGTTTAATTTAAGAATTTTTTTAACATCATAATTTATGGTTTCTGGATTCTGGCACTAGATAACAGGACATCTCAAATGAGGCTCAAAAAATAAATATTCGCAATAGGTTATGCAAAGAGGTCTCGTTGCAACATCATTCACTGTCCATTCTAGATCAGCCACTTCCATCACCATACCAACGCATATCTGATCATAGCAGTAGGATGAGGCATGACCTGGACAGGAGAAGGCATAATATATTCACTTTTGTTCTCTGGAGTCTCATTCTTGGTCTCACGGGCTCTCCCTCACGCAGCATCTGACAATCAACATTTGACTTTGTGTTCTTAGACCCAGACACTCCTGATACCTCAGTGCCTAGGATACTGCCTAAAATCATGTGTGTCCTCCAACACTCATTGCCCATAAATCGTAGAGAAGCAGATAGTGTTGAAGAGCTCAGGTTCTTCCTGGTGGCTCAGTGGTTGAGCACATGCCCAGGTTGTGGGATCGATCCTCAGTGTGGGGCATGCAGAAGGCAGCCCGTCAATGCTTCTCTCTCATCATTGATGTTTTGATCTCTCTCTCCCTCTCCATTCTTCTCTGAAATCAACAAAAACATCTATATATATAAAAGGCTAAGTGTCCATCCATCTGACCGATAGCTATGATGTGCACTGACCACCAGGGGGCAGACACTCAACGCTGCCATGATGCTCGCTGACCATTTAAAAATAAATGGCACTATGGACCTGGCTCTGACAAACCAACACTCGGCTTCCCCCAACTGGGACACAGGCCCCGCCACCACCACAGAGCGACACCCCACCAAATCACAGCCAACACTGACAAGACCCCATGGCACAAAATGCGGCCCACAGCCCAGCCCAGCCCAGCCCAGCCCAGCCCAGAAATGGTGGCTGTGGGTGCCGGGTAATGACATCACATAGCAATGCCCGGATTCCTCTTCCTAGCGACTAGCATCCTTGGAGTTCCTTCAGCCCAGGAACCTGACTTGCTTTATAGCCAGGTGCAAACATTTTACAGTTTAACCAAATGTTTGTGAAGCATTTTCCCATGCCTCATCTCATTTGATCCTCTCAGAAGTCCTGGAGTAGGTAGATAGGAGACTTGGTAGAATCCTATTTTCTTTTTATTAGCAAGACGCAAATAGTGATATTAAAATGTTTCTTCTAATTAATTTCCTTTCAGTGTGCACGAATCCGTGCACCAGGACACTGGTAAAAAATATTTATTGACCACTGGCTTTTGCCTTTTAAGCTGGGGCTCATTATAATGTACTCAAGTTCCATTTTTATATGCCTTTTAGGAAGCTCTTCTAACAACTTCCTAAGGAAATCCATGTTTGGCCATGTTAACTCTTATTCTCTCTCTTAATTGCCTTAATGTTAAAATATGAGGAAGAATTAATTAACTATCCTGATGGGGGAAGAAAAGTTAATAGCAATTTTAATGAGTATAACCTTAGCAGGATTTGTAATAACCCTGAAAAGATGGTACAGTCACTTCTTTCTCTACTTGACTCTCTCACCTTCTGTGAATGGCTATGGGCGCTGATTACAATGATTAATTACCTACTGGAAGGCTTTAACTCCAGCTCATCTTCTTATCCCAAAACAAGCTGCAGTCTTCTGAAGAATATAATGAGAATTATCAATGTACAAAGGATAAAATGGCTTTTCTACAATATAAAGTGCTTACAAGACCAAATTTGGTAAAGAACATCTGGCTAGAGCTTTTACAAAGCACAGTGGAAGGCAAATGAGTTGTATTAAGCTGGCCTTTAAAATTTTATCTAGAATAGAATGATAGAGAATATGATAGCCATGCCATTCAGTAGAGAACCTACAAAGATCATGCTCTAGAAGTAGGATAAATTCAGCCCTAGAGTAAATGATATTCTATGACCACTCTAAATGCCATCAATGAGACATCTGTACCACTACTGCAAGGCAGGAAATTTTTTTCTGGAACCACTCTCTAGACTCAATGCAGAAGAACCCAAATAGAACCTAGTGTTATCATTGAGCTGAGTATTTAGAGTGCAGAGTTTGGGGCAAATAAGGAAATTGTAATTTATGGAGTGGAAGGGGAACTGGAGAGACAAGCGCTATATATTACACATGGCCCAGCAAAGAACAACTACTGAAGAAAGAACAAGTATAGGGGAGTTGTGAGGTGACCTGAGCTGGTGCATGCTGGGAGACATTCATGATCTCTCCAGAGTAGATAGATCTGTTGAATACCCGGGCATTCAGTAGAGAACCTCGAAAGGTCATGCTCCAGAAGTAGGATTACTTTAGCCTTAGAGTAAATGATAGTCTAGAGTCACTCTGACAAAGTAATGGTTTAAAAGGATTAAGCAGACTACTATTAAATGCGCTGCCTTCTGGAATAAAACCCAATATTTTTATTCAGGCATTCAACAAAATCCAGATGTACAAGAATGTAGCATCTATTATATTTGTAATATAACCAAAATATATGAGATGCAAAGCAGAAAAATATATTCCTATAGCCAGAAGAATAATCCTTTAATAGAAACCTGTCCCAAATTATAGGTCTGATAGAATTATTAGATGAGGACTTTTAAATGGTTATTAAAATTTTATTTAAATACATAAAGGAAATATGTATATCAATAATTAGGAAAATAATTATAATAGAGAAATGAAGATTTTAAAAAGGATCCTAATAGGATATATAGATGCAAAACATAATATTTGAAATAAAAAATACCAGATAGGCCTCTCCATAGCATTGTAGCCTCAGATGCACAGACCCCCTGGGCCTCTCCGCAGCATGACATGTGTCCATCTGATCAAAGGAGCGCCTCACATGGAACCCGAACACATCACCATCCAGTCGTCCCTTTCTGGGTCCTGCCGAATTCTCTCAGGCTGAGCCTGGGACCCTGCTTTCTGCTCCATTTACACCCAGGGATTCTGTTGGTCTGAGGGGAGGCTGCAGCGGGGAAGAGCCAGGCCAATCTGGTGGGCTCTGCTGCTGGAAGCCTCTCTGTGGGTGAGGGGCTCACTCCATAACCCCTATCTATCCCCAGTGACATTTTTATTTCAGTCTCTGGATTGAGACTGTGGCATCATTATATACATGTAACGTGATTACAGGGATGTGAGGGAAATGAGCTACTCCTATGTAACTTGATATAACTCATTTCAGTGGAGCTGATCAGGGGAGGCCTCACAATAAGCACGGACCTCCTGTTCCCCCCCTGCCTCCATGCCCAGCCTCGGTCTGGCCTGCTTTTCTGGATGTCCTCATGGAGATCATCATGGGATCCAACGCTGTTTGTTCCAGTCCAGCCCCACTTCCAGGGACCCACCCAGAGGTTAGAGGGGGCCGAAGAAGATGATCCGCGCTTTGACATGGCCCTGTGTGATTGGGCAGGGAGATGTGGATGGCGTCTTGTGTGAGTTCCTGAGCTTGCCAATATGGTCCAGGGGCTGGTTGCCCCCTGAGTGCACAGCACTGTATGGGGCACTGTGGCCTATATCACACCCAGGGACTCCAGACCAGAGCCTCAGCTGTGGACACTGCCCCAACACAGCCTCAAGCTCTGTAACCACAAGCCAGCCTCACATCGCCGCAGGCTCCCAGGCCACACGGGACCGCAAGGCTGTCTTGTCTATGGGCCTCACGTTTGGCTCACATCAGAGCTCAGGTAGCTTACTGCCCCCATTTATGAAAAATTTCAAGCGTACAAAAAGTTGAAAGAAGAGTATAATGAATGCTCTCTGTCTCAATATTTTGTCTCCTTTGCTTTTTAAAAATTAATTCATTGTTTACAAAACATTGTAGACATGGCACTTCACTCTGTAATACTTTGGCCTGTATCACCTCAGAATAAAGCCATTCCCCTATATTTCCAAAATACCATTATTATCACATGAAAGAACATTACCAATTCAATATTATCTAATAAACGACCTCTCTTAAAATTTGAAAAAAAAATACCAGATAGGATTAATAGCAGATTTTTAACAGCAAATTAGTAGAAAAGGACAAAAACATACAAACTGAAGTCCAAAGAAGAAAAGCTGAAATAAATGCACAGAGCTTCGGTGATTTGACAGACTATGCCTGACCATATATAAGTGCTCTTATGTCTGTATAATTTGGAGTCACAATAGGAGAGAAAGAGATTTGGGGGCAGAAAAAATAACTTTGAAGATATCAGGGTTGAAAAAATTCGAATTTGAAAAAATATAGAGCACATAATTATGAAGACTGAAAAAGCAAGAAAGATGAACTCAAGTCATATACATGAACATTGTGATCAAACTGCTAAAAAATTGATGGAGAAAATATTAAAAGCAACCAGACAAAATAGTATACTACATACAGAACAATGGTAATAAGAATGATGCTATCTACTCATTAGGAAGAAGTGCAAGCCAGAAGACACACTTAAAGGACTGAAAAAAATTATAACCTAGAATTTTATGTAGAGGAATATATTCTTCAAATATGAAGGCTAATGAAAGCTAATATAAAAGGCATTTTTAGGAAAAAAAAGAATTTGCCAACAGTAGATCTGCACTACATGGAGTGATAAAGGACAATCTTCAGGTTGAAGGGAAATGATACAAAATGGAAACTGGGGTTTATATAAAGGAAAGAAGTGTAATGGGAAGGGTCAGTAGGTAAATTAATGTTTTTTGCTTATTTTAAAAGTATTTTAATTATATTTGTCTATAAAAATGATAAAAATGTACTTAATGTACTTATACATGCTTGTAATATGCACAAAAGTAAAACATAAAAATAATAGAAGAATGGGTGGGGTTGAAAATAGAAGTATACTTTATAACTTATTATAAACTAGAGGCCCAGTATATGAAATTCATGCACGGGACAGTCCCCAGGCCTGGCCAGCAATCAGGGCCGATCGAGGCCTTCTGGCTGCTGGCCAGGCCTTCCTTCCAATGGCTGCATTGTTTAACACTGCCCCTTGGTGGTTGGCGCACGTCATAGCGGGCGGTTGAACTCCTGGTGGGTTGAACTCCCGCTGGAGGGGACAATTTGCATATTAGCCTTTTATTATATAGGATGAAGTGCTATGATGTTAACAGAAGTGATATAATACCATTTGAATATAGAATCTGATACATTAAAATATATTTTAAATCTTAGAGAGATCTCTAAACAACAGTAGGTTATGGCTGATAAAGCATTCCAAGGTAAGGTATATTGCTAAATAGTCTTAATTAATTAAAATAAAACAGGAAATGAAAGAATTAAGGAATAAGCAACAAGCAGAGCCAAAAATTTCTATGATATTAGACTTAAAATCAATCATAAAAAATCATTTTAAATTGAAATAAATCATTTCATCTAAAAAATAGTCTCAGACTGGATAAAAAAAACAAACAAAACCTGTCTAGCCAGTGTGGCTCAGTGGTTGAGCATCAGCCTAGGAACTAGGAGGTCATGATTTGATTCCTGGTCAGGGCACATGCCCGGATCGCCCGCTCAGTCCTAGGTGCCGGGCATGCAGGAGGCAGCCAGTCATTGATTCGCTCGCATCATTGATATTTCTATCTCTCTCGCTCCCTTTCCCTTCCTCTCTGAAATCAATAAAAATCTAAAAAAATCACCGAAAGACCCAAAACCAAACCTAAGTATATACTCGATACAAGAAGGCCACATTAAACATGAAGATATAGGGTGTCCCAAAATTCAGGCAAGATTTGAATTTTGCGTGAGCGTTAACAGCAACAACAACAAAAAATAAAAACCTAATTTTACTTGGTTTATTGAATCAGATTCTAATATTTGTTGCCCTTTGATTTCAATCCCTTCAATTTGATAAGCATTACCAAGTACCAATTATGGCCCAGGATCAGGGACAATGAAGACCAATGAAGACAACGGCTTTGCATATGTGCCAGCAAAGCCGTAGAGGCCATTTACCTGATGTGCTATTCCATACATAACCCTATACTGTATACTTTATGAATAAATCAAAAATTTATAATTTTTAATTATAAATCTGTGTTTTCTATCAAAATTACTTCTTGTGTGAATTTTGGGACACCCTATATAAATAAGTTAAAATTAAAAGGATGAAAGGAAGTTATACTATGCAAATATCAGATAAAGATTATTGCAAGAGATACAGAGAAATATTCTGTAATGATAAAATGGTTAATTTATTAAGATACAACAATTCAAAATATGTATGAGCCTAATAACAGTGTTTCAAAATACAGGAAGCAAAACTGATGGAAAGGAAAGGAGAAATATTAGTAGATAATTTCACAATTGTAGCTGTAGATTTCAGTATTCCCCTTTCAGTAAGTGGTGCATGCAGGAAGGGTAGAGAGGGTTTGAACAACACTGTAAACTCATTCAGCCTAATTGGTATTTATAGAACACTGTACCTGACAACTGCAGAAGACACATTAGTTTCAAGCTCACATGGAACATTCTCCAAGAAAGATCAAATTCTGAGTCATAGAACAAGTTTAAATTAATTAAAAATAATTGAGAGTATGTTAGATAATCACAACCAACTGAACTTGAAAATTGATGAGAAAATATCTGGAAAGTCTCCAAATATTTGGAAATAAAAATCACACTTCTAAATAAATCATGGGTCAAAGAAACAATCACAAGGAAAATTGGAAAATGTTTTTAACTGAAAGAAATTAACACACAGCATATCAAAATTTATGGGTTACAACTGACATAATTTCTAGGAGAGATTTATAGCTCCAAATGCTTATAGTAGAAAGGAGAAAAATGTTAAAATTAATGCTAAAGTAATTATCTTCTCCTTCAACTCCTTACAAGGTGTATAATATTATCCCTTTAAAAAAGATGGACTGGAGCTCAGAGACACAATTAGCAAGGGTAAGATTAGAATCCTGTTTTGTTTGACTTCAAAGCTATACTTTTCCCACTAAACCAGGGATTTGAAAACTTTCAGATCTGATAACTTTCTCTTAATCTCTAGTTTTGTTTTTCCATATCAGGTAATTGAATTAAAAATATTGCCTTTGAATAAAATTTATTCTTCCTTCTAGTTGGTATGCAAATTGAAGATTTTTGAAGATTCTGGGGATGCCAAGGGTTCTTGTTATGATCTATTGAGAAATTGGAGGATAGTAAAACAACTTTCTAGGGTAAAGAGTGAAGATTGCTATCTATTTCAATAAGATTTTTCACAGACTACAATGTGCCCTTCTCCATTATAGATATAGATAGAGCAGTGCCCTTAAATTGGGAGGAGGGAACAGTGATGAGGGACCTTAGAAGTTATGCCACTCATAAAATCTTTTTAAAAGTTTTTCTTTTCTCTTTAAGTCACTCTTGGTTCCATATATTAGTTAACTCCCATGGCATAGTAGAGGATACCAGGAAATCAACAAATTCTCTTAACATTTGACAAAGAGATTCCTATTTTATTTAGTTTCTCATTGACTCCTAGGAACCAGACTTATCACACCAGAAAATAAGTCCTGGTTAGCTGTGATCTAACAAAATAATAAATTCCCAAAGCAAATAATAATGACGGTAGTGTTTTCTGAAATTTAAAATGATTCCTACCCCTTTTCTTTTCTCTGATAAGGGAAAAGCAAGTATTATGTTTATTGTCTTCTTTAAGTGAAGATTCAACAGTCAAAAGTAAGGACCTCAGTGTGATTCTTCCATGGCAGATTGGAGAAGGCAGAAGAAAAAAATGAGGTGTTTTTTTCATAAAATTATATTTTCATTTTTTTTACCTAGAGAGAAGATATCTTTTAGACATTGTTTCAAATCTCTGTAAATGATTGTGTATTAGGTCTTCAAGGGTGTGTGTGTGTGTGTGTGTGTGTGTGTGTGTGTGTGTGTGTGTGATCTCCTAAAGGAGCTTGGGGAAGAGTAAGCAATCTGATATCACAGACTTTGCCTAACTTTTGAAGTAGGCTGTCTTTCTGACACCTTTCACAGCCTGTAAAGAACTTATGATCTAGGAGATGATGAAAAAAGCAACTGTGCTGACAAAGATTTTGGGCTTCAGGCATTGACTGGCTGCTTTCAGCATTCCTTTTCAATTGTGCCATCTTTTAGGGTTTTGTTTAGTATTTGATATAGTTTTTCAGAGACTTAACAGCTTTGCAGTAAGTAGTGTAAGGAAAAGAACATGTCCAGGATTGACTGTGTGTGTGTGTGTGTGTGTGTGTGAGTGTGTGTGTGTGTGTGTGTGTGTGTGTGTGCTGACTGGACTCAAAGGCACTCCTACCTGGCTTATCATTCTAACCATTCAGAATAAAAATACCATGATCTCATGTTGAAAATCCAGGTAGGCCGGGTATATATAAGCTTCCTACCCTATTAAAGATGGAGGGGGACAGATTTCTTTTTTACAGCCCATCGGGACCATTGTCACATCTTTTTGTGAGGTTTGGTATTTGGAGAAAGCTGAGAGAATCCAGAGGGCCTGGATATCAGTGTGTTAAGTTCAGAAGGAGCGACCACCTTCGTGCTTTAATTTCCTCCCTCCATGAGTCCATGGTTCTTGATCTAGGCCTTATTTAGCCACATTAATACTTTACCCATCTCTTCAGCCCTCGTGGATGTGATAGCCATGCTTTCTAATGGCTCTGTTAACATCCCCCCTGTCTTAATCACTTGAAATACCAAATGATAAACTGAGAGAGTCTAGCTGATTTTTTTCTCTTCCTTGGGAAATGAAACACTAGACACATAGGGCAGATTTTGGTAACAATCTTTCGTATGTTTTTATCTATTCCAGATATTGAGATTTGATGGTTTCTTCTAAAGTACCTGCTTGGACAAATACACGAGAATACAATATATGTTGAGTAGTATATGTACCTACATTAATGTTGAGTAACATTCCTTTGTAGGCAATAATTCCATATGGTATCTGAGTAACATCAAGCTAATGTACATGGAACAGGGTTCTATAGTCTCGGACTTCTGCAGAAAACCACAAGTATATCTGAGATACATATATATATCAAAGAGGCAGAAGAAAGAGGCAGAAGTAGAATATTCTACTTCTGCCTCTTTGCCTAGTTCCTCAATGGCCAAGTGATTCTGGGGGAAATGCTGGCTTACTGATAAAGGAAGACCGTAAGCTAATATCTCTTACTCATGAAATAGCTTAGGAGTAGGAAAAATTTAGATCAGGAGGCCTTTCTGAAAAAAGGCAGAGAATAAATAAGTAAATATCCACCCAATACAGGAATCCTTCCTACAATATATCTGACAGCTAGTCCTTCAGCTTTTACCTGTATCTCTCTAGTGACCAACTAACTGTTCCTCTCCCAAGGCTCAGTCCATTTCAGAGCTGCACAGCTGCATTTATTCTCATGCATAATGTGCCAATACTAGGTTGTAAAAGACTGAGAGCAGGACATTTAATTAATCCTTCTTTGCATCCTCCACAGGTCCAAAATAACACTTTATATTTAGAAGGCTCTCAATGAACTGTTTGCTGAAATAATGAAGGAATTATGTTGAGGTGCATTCTGCCACTATAAATCTTATCTCTTGGTCCCGGTCTGCTTCTCAATGCTTCAGGTTGACAATATTTCAGATACCTGTAGGCAGATCTTATGTTTGTACTTAATCATTTTTGGACAGGCCAAGTATTTCTATTTCCTTCAGTTGACCTCAAGATGATTTTTAGACCATTCTGGTCACTTTCATTTGAATTCTTTAAAGAGAAAAGCAGAACACAGCTCTATGGTCATATCAAATGGCATGATCTATTACCATCAGAAAACAGCAGGGAGGTTAAAGGGGAAGAGGAAATATTTTACATATATATTAAAGAAAGGGCTTGAATAAAGTAAGTTCTCTAGTACATTAAAAAGGGCATGAAATTACTGGAGAGTGTGGAATGTATATCTGGTAATTAATAAAGCATTTGATATAGCTCTCATGAAATTTTACTTGCAAATTTTAGTGAAATTAGCTTGGCTAAAAACAGAATCTCATTGTCTCAAAAAAAATCACTTAGAAGGCTGTTAACAAAGGGTGATGAGAAATAGCAGGCATTCTAGATTAGGGCAGTATCCAGAAACCACTGGGTAGGGTCTGAGAAAAGATGGGGGAAGTGCTATTCACAGTTCTGAGTATTTGTACGAACGAAGTAAAAAGCAAGTAACTACATGGAATAACTGCTCTTTAAAGGTTCAGGGCTGCAAGCATGAAGAAAGACTGAAGTGGAATAGAAAGGATGCTAATAAGATGTAATTAAAGTTGATAGCCCTACATTTAATGCATAAAATGACAATTCAGATTGCCTCAAGATTTTACCAAATGGCAGGATTCATACTTTCCACTCAGGTTAGCATGTGATTTAATGGAATATCTGTTCAATGAGGGGTATAAGTATGAATGCTAGAGTCTAGTACAGGCAGATCAGAACCCACAAGATGGTTAAAGCCAGACACATTTGTTTCACCTCACAATATCTGATTTAGTGCCTTTGGTAATCTCAGGACTTTTCTAAAATATTAAAATCAATAGAAAAAAAATACATTTTTCCCCCTCAAAGGTGATGGCTTCCATTAGCTCATGTTTTAGAGAAAGGTGTCTTTGTAACAATAGTTATGTCATTTTCAAGCTGGCTAAAAATTTGGAAAAATAATTTAGGCCTTTTCGCTGGTTAGAAGGTTTGGGATGCTCTTTGCCTGAGATGATCAAACAATTTTTTGTTCAAATTAGGACACGTTTGAGAGAGAAAGGAGATGCTATCATTGGAACACTGAGATACTTGGACAATAGGCATAAAGTGACATTGTCCTAGGAAAACTAAAATATCAACTACTATGCTAAGTACCTCCAGATGCTTTAGGGGTTGTACAGTCAGCTACAGGCCCGTGTGTTCTGTGGGAAGCTAAGAAATTTTTCTCAGTTATTTGTCTCTGCTTTTCAACCAAAATATACACAAGCATTATATTTATGATTTGGAAAATTCTTTCCTTATTTTGAACTCTCAAGTATATTTTGCTTACAACAGAGCTTAAATTGCACGTTTAACCTGTGTATCATGGCAGACTAGAGTTCCAGCAAACTCCCACAGGTGGATTGCCCACAGTGTTACAATGGTATCTGGAAGATGGATTCCTGAGATGAAGGATCATAGAGAACATTTTGTCAAATAAGATGTAAGAAGTGTAGCTTAATGCCAGGCAAAGCCAAACTGCCTGAATATTGACACATGAAAGAATCTTGCCTTAGGAGGGTAGATACATGAACTTGATTTGTGTAAAAAATATTTAATTCAAATTACAGTGCAAAGCTGAAAGGATAACCAACTTAATGGAATAGTGATAATACATTTTTATTTGATTTGTGATTTTTATATATATTAAAAGCTAGCATTTGCTTTTTAATCCCTCTGTGTATGGCACAAAAATTCATATATATATATATATATATATATATATATATATATATATATATTTTTTTGTCATGAAAGACACTAAGGCTGAGAACCATGAATTTTATGGTTCTCATATATTTTATGGTTCTCAATAAAGAGATTGAATGCCAAGGAGTGTTTGAAGACAGGGTTTACCATGATTTTTGGGCAAAGTTAAGAGAATGTAATTTGTGCCTTTTGACTATAAAGGAAACAAGCAGGATTGTGAGGGAGACATAAGTCTACCAGATGCTTTGAGTTTCGTAGGGGACACAGTGATATTTGCTAACGTGTAGAGTGTATTGAGCATTAATTAAAGAGCTTGCTGTATGTTCTGAGGCTAATGCAGAAGAGAACATATGCTGTGAGGAGACCATGGGGACAGAGCCCAGGCCCACAGTCTCTGAAGACACAAAAGGACAGTCAATCTGCTCGGGCAGCTGCTTCCATCACAGCCAATAGACCATGACTCTTACTATTATTTAGATTTTGAAAATACTAGGAATTGATGAGAAAATAATTGAATATATTTTTAGGAGTCCCCTACCTTCATGTAATGCTTAAAATCTTTCCACAACACTGACCCTGTAGCCCCTCTCTTCTTACCTTACAGCTAAGCTTGTTGAAAGAGTTCATTTCCACTGTCTTCATTGTCTTTTATACCATTCAATCTGGTTTCTGTCCCCACTGATTATTTGAAAGGTCTCTTAGTGAATTTGTTCTATTATTTGTTTATATCTGAAGTATTTCCTAGACAAGTAAGCTACATGCTGGTAGAGTCTGGGTTGTCTTGTTCTTCACCATATCCCTACCTAGCATTATGCCTAACATAGTAAACACAATATAAACGTAAGCTGAATAAACAAATGAATGAATTATCTAATATCATAGCCAATGAATATCAAATAGTCTTTAATTCTTTTCACTGAAGCATTTTCTTTCTGTCTCTTTCATTGTTTATTCTTTTTGCCCTGCCTTTAAACATTGGCATTTACAGTGTCTTATCCTGTGACTTTTTGTCTAATTTTATGTACTTTTCTTGGATGACCTCTCTTTGGATAGATATTGGTAAATGGCTCCAAAATGCTATGTGTAGCTAAGCACTAAGACCTTTTCTGTGTGTTGGATCAATCTATCCAACTATGTGCTGAGCATTTCCACCTGAATAATAGTTCCTCTTGTTTGTATTGGGGACTATCCTTCAGAGAGAACTCCTCTAGATTCTTCAGGCTTCTACATATTTTAGCAAAAGATACATTTTCTTGTATCATCTATTCTTCATCCTCTTTTCCTTAGGACTATTCTGAAAAACGTAATCTTTTGTCACTTTTTGCCAGCACAGTTTTCATATATTTCTAGTTATTCAATAAACATTTAAGATTTAGATTTATGAAAATGCAAAATATAAAGTTGGGGCATCTTAGAAAACATGGAAGTTGCAAGCCTAGTGCTTTGGCTAAAGAATACCTTTAACTGAACTTCTATTGTGTGTCAAACAGTGTGTTAAGGACTTTTCATAAAAGCTCTCTATAGTAACTATTATCTATATTTAAAAATGAAGATACTAAGGCTCAGAAAAATGAAATATCTTGTCTCAGGTCATATAGCTAGAATGTGCCAGTGCTATACCAGGTCAGATTGGTGCAAGCCAAAGCTCTTAATCCACCATGTACACATTTACTGGGCCTCTCCGTGTTTAAGGAATTATTTGTATACTTGCTAGCAATATTTTTTCTTTGGTGAAGTTTTTCTTTTCCTCTTTGACTCTACCATCTCCAGGTCACATTATTTCTGAATCTCTCTTGCTTTTTCTGACTCTTGCTCTTGAAACACTGAAATGACTAATAGAACAACCCTTATTCAGAGCCAGGAAACTCTTCCATTTCAAGGGTTTTGGCTCATGACTGGGGTGGGGAGTGAATGAGTCTGTTTTGATATAAACATGTTGTGCTTTCCTATTATGTTGGACTGGCAGGGAGTGGAGAAGACAAGCAGATAGAGAGCTGAGCTATGCCAGTTTTTTGTTAATGGGCTGGGCCACTCTTATCTTGGAAGGGGACAAGTTCATGAGAAGAGGGAGTTGGGAAAGAGAACTTTAGCATGAAATTTCATCATGAGAAGTAATTCAGATGCCTCTAAATTACAGTTTCTTTGAAGCTTATTCTTAAAATTAAATCAGGCAATTTAGGAAGCGGAAAGTTAGAAAAATACAACTGTTAACAATAGCTAATTTTCACTTTCAAGATAGGTATCTTGTTTGTATACATTTATTTTTTATTAAAGTATAGTTGACACATAATATTATTTTAGTTTTAGATGTGCAACATAGTGATTCAATATTTATATACCTTATGATAGGATCACCATGGTAAGTCTAGTAACCATCTGTCAGTGTACAAAAGCATTACAATATTATTGACTATATTCCCTATGCTGTATATTATATCCTCACTAGGGGCCCAGTGCACGAATTCATGCACCTTGAAAGAAACTGTGGGCTGTGAGGCTGAGGTGGGCTCAGGGATGGGTCTCGGCCCATCCTCCCCACCCCTGCCTGGTCCCCAGTCCAGTCTTCCAGCATCCCCACTCCCGCTGCTGCTGCTTCCACGTGCTGACTGCGCTGGCCCTGCTCAAACCCGCTGTTGGTGCGGTGGTGGTGCGGAGCGACTGGGGCTGGTGCCAGCAGTGGGTGCAAGCGGCGGCTGCTGCCCTGATCACCACTCAGGAGCAGGGGGAGGTGGAGAAGCCCTCAGGGGTGATCAGAGCCGGCAGCTGCCACTCACAGCTTGCACCTGCTGACTAGACTGAGTCTTCCCTTCCTACATGTTTCATTGTGGCTTTTTCTTTATATCCTTAGTTGTAGAAAATCTGTTCTGATAGTCTTCATGTCATTATCAATGAGAGTTGTTCTATAAAAAGTTGTAGTTTTGGTCTGTTTGTGGGAGGACATAAGCCCAGAATCTTCCTACTTTGCCATCTTGGCCCCTTCCAATAGCTAATTATTATAGTTAAGTGCCTTTTCTGTGGCAGGCATTGTACCAAGACCATCCTACCCATACCTCCTTGGTCACATCTCAATTCCTATGCAGATTATATACGTTCTTCTATTTCAAAGTTGAAGAAACTGAAGCATAGAGAGGTGAAATACCTTGTGCAAATAATGCCAAGATATTGAGAGAGCTGTCCAGAACTCCCACTACATTGGACTTCCCTGGATTTTTCCTTGGAATATTCAATGGCTTGGTCACTCATATGCTTCATGAAACCTGGAAGGATCATTTAGGTGTTCTCCTGTCTTTTCAAAGTTTCTTGCTGGGAAGCTGGTACTCTCAGCAGCACCGAAAGCCACCAGGCTCAGGCCTCCGTTCACACCTGCAGACATTACCTTGCTCTCTCTGATGGATTAATAGTGAGGATACATTATCAGAGCTAATAGGACTCAAATGAAGAAAACTGGTCAAGTGAAACCCTGTAAATTGGTTTGTGTGCTTCCTCTGTCTCTTTTAATATCAGATGCTGGGGATTTTCATCCTTGTCCAGTCAGGCTTCAAGGGAAAAGATTAGCATAAATAACTCTCATGGCAGTTATAAGTGTGTAGCCAGCTGCTTTGATGGCCCATTTATTAGCATGACAGGAATTTAAACCTACGACAGGGAGATTTTTTCTGAAATTACCCACCAGCCCTGGCCTCATTGTTCTCTTCATTTTGTTCTCTTCCTACTGTTCCCCCTGTCATAGTGAGTTTGCCATCCACTTGTCTCTTTAAGCACCAGCACCAGCTGGTGGGGTGTGAACTACAAGCCTTGGGTTCTCAGCCTGGCTTCTCTACTTAACACCTATGTGATCTTGGCTCCTTAACTTCTCTTTGCTTCATTTCTTCCCGCCACTTGGGGGTGGGAACTTGAGCTGAATATCTGTTCTAATCAGGAGAGACTTCATTAAATAGACTGAGACCCAGTGCTGCAGAATGACAGAGCCCTGACCTAAAGTCAGGAGCCCAGGTTTGAATTCAGGATCTACGGTTGAGCAGTTGGTGATATTAGACATGCTGCTTTGCATTTCTTGGTCTCTTTACTCTTTTAGATCATGAGGAAGTTGCATTAGATAATATGTAAATTTATGCCAATTTCAAAAATATAGATATCCTACCACATCTTGTATAAGAAGGGAATATGGCGTAGCAGCCTTACTCAGCCTCTGGAATCAGGGATTTACATCCCAGTTTGGGTACATTCCCAAACTCTCTAAGTCGATTGCCCCACCTTTCTCAGGAATGGGGATCCTTGGCATGCCCATGTCCTGGGTGAAAAGGATGGCTCAGTGTCAGGCACTCAGCATGGTGTCTGGCACACATAAGCACTCAGTAAATGACAACTTCTTTGAACTTACCGAGTCCTGATTTCTGAAAATAAGTGTGTGCCACCCTCCCTTTATTTTTAATTGTTCTCTGCTTCTCTAATTTTTATGCACATGCTTTACTCACTAAGCAAATTGGTATTCTAGAGTCCGGCACAGGTAACAAACATCCTTCTTTTTAAGTGCATTGATTCATTACCAGTGAGAATTTAGAATTTAATAGAGTTAATGGTCAGCAGCAGCAATTCAAACAACTAGAAGACTACATGGTAGGATCACCAAGCTCCGTGGCTTGTGCCCTGGTGTGTCCAGTGCCTAGCACTGGGCTTGGTGAGTCCTGAATGATCAACAGATGGCTTCTTTGACTAAATCTTTTAGAGTCTACTGGCAGGTTAATTTTATTAATGACTAATATTTACTAAGTGCTTAACTAGTATGTTCAACAGTTTGTGCTAAGTTTTTATATGTACTTTTAAAAGTCTTATGAGTACTACTATTTCTGCCATGTGACATGTGAGGAAATTAAGGAGTAGAGAAGACAAGTAATTTGCCTGAGTCATACAGCTGCTAAAGAGCAGAGATAGCATTCAGCCCCAGGGTTTCTTCTTCTAGAACTGATGTTCTCTCTCTGTGTATCATGCCACATGGACACACCCATCTTTACTTTGGTCTCGTGGGTAGATGAAATGATGATGACCAGAAATAGAGCCTTGCCCCAGTTACTAGACTAGTAGAGATTATAGCTGTTAGGCTTTCAGTCCCGTGAAATTTAGTGTCATTCTTGTAGTTGTCAGTGCTGCTATGTATTTTGAATTCTCATTCAGGTAGTCCACAAGGTGTTGGTATAACTTCTGTGAACTTGAGCAGTTCCCATGAAACTGTCATTATGACATTGATGTTCCCGGTAGTGAGGTGGTAGACAATGATGCTTTACTTGGAGAGTAGGCTGTCAGGCATATACTCAAAAGCAAATGAATCTCCCCAAAACTCTGGTGTCCACTGAGCTGTGCGAGAGAGCCATCTCTCTCTTTTCCTGTCTTTACTTTCGTCAGTAGTTGTTGGCTCTGAGGACAGCTAGTGACTCATCTAGAGATGATCAAACTGTTTGGACTGAGAGGAAGAAAAGATTCCCCTTATGTCATGATCTAACTTTTTTTTTTTTTTTTAAAGAAATCTGGCTAGAACATGACACAATTTTCCTCCCGTTTGCATTAGCCAACGCCACAAAGATTCTCAATATGTCTGGCCTGATTCAGGACACCCATTAGTGTTGGAGATCACTACCCTTTCCCTCTCTTCAACTCTGTTTAATGAACAAGTATATCTTGTTTGTGTGACATTTAATTTTATACAATGTTAATTTAAGAAATGGATTAGTACAGTGGGTATATTAATGGCTATGTCTCTTCAATCTATTACTGAGCTGTCAGTTTATCCATGAGAAAATATTACTGAGCCGGGACCATTGCTCAATAAGAGTAATTTTGCATTGCCGATGTCTGTGCCCTTGTTTTGTCAAGGCTGTCTGAGAGACATTTGTTATTTTTTGGAAGTCCTTATTGGATTGTTTTGGGGATGTAGCTGATTCAGACTGTATGAAACTCTACCTTTCCTACTCGGGTCTCTTTATCATGATCATTTCTGTTATTTGGCTCTCCTTTGGATGGAGGACATTTGTTCTGTTTGTTTGTTTGTTTCTGTTTTCTTTCTTAGACCTCAGTTTCAGTGGATTGAATAATGACACATTTTAGTTCATGATGCATGATCCTTCTTACTTTTTGCAAGACCCCCAGTATTTTCTTTCTTTCTTCATTTTTATCCTTATTTTACACATACTCCCATTTCCCTCCCTTCACTGTAGCAACCATTCTAATGGCCTAATTCATACTTCTTGGTTGTACATATGTCTTCCAAAGTGTGCATTGCTATTTTACATGCATTTCCTTTTAAATTATGTAAATGGCATGATGTCAAATATTTCACCTTCCACCTTCTCACTCTTTAAAAAATCAACATTGTGCTTTTAAGATTTACCTATGCTGCTATGTGGACATCTAATTTGTTTTTGCCTCTGACTGCTCTCTTTCTTCTACCTACAGCCTTGAAAGGATGTCAGTGTCCAGCACGCTGACCCACTCTGATCCTTGCAGTGGTTCTCAACCTTCCTAATGCTGCGACCCTTTACTACAGTTCCTCATGTTGTGGTGACCCCCAACCATCAAATTATTTTCGTTGCTACTTTATAACTGTAATGTTGCTACTGTTATGAATCGTAATGTAAATATCTGATACGCAGGATGTGTTTAGGCGACCCCTGTGAAAGGGTCGTTCAACCCCCAAAGGGGTCGCGACCCACAGGTTGAGAACCGCTGCTTCAGTGGTTGGCATCAGAGTCAAGCGATGATGCGATGATCCCAGAGGAGCTCCTCTGTAGTTTGTGCAGAGCTCTATCTATGACAGAGGCATGGACATTTAAAAACGTGTCTGTCAGTTCCTGCAGATACATTGATTTTTCTTGCCAGGAGGTGACAGCAACCCTACATTGTTCTGGAGGTGAAGGAAAAAAAGCTTTTTCTGAGGGCACACCTCAGTTTCTTCATTAGTAATATGGAGAGGATAGTAGTACTTACATCATGAAGGTGCTGAGATTAATATAAGATAATTTATGCGTCTGTTTGGTACTGTGTCTGACATTGATAAAAGGCTTGCAATCAGTATTCTAAGTCTAGTGTTCCATTCACATTGCAGTGTGCTGCCTTATAGCACGAAGATTTGCTCTTTTATTAGCATGGACATTATCTGGAAAATGTTAGAGAAAGCCACGGATGGGGACTGATGCTCTGTATCATGTTATTTAATCGTGAGCGGACAGACTCATGCTTCATGTGCAAGAGACTGTGAAAGCTGGAAACATGAACACAGCTCAGTGTTTGTAATCACATACACCCACAACAAAGTTCTTATCTCCCAATCAGTTGTCATGATTGTTGTTGTGTTGCACGGTCATTATGCATAAATGGTACACGGTGTACGGACACACATCTACTATTACTGCTTTGACCAGCAGACTATGTTTTAATGTTCCAGTTGTTCTTCTGATTTTGTTTTGCATTTCTAGTGTCACGAACCTTCATGCATGTGAGGGACAGGTGTACAGGGTGAAGGGGAGCCTGACCCAGGTCATGTGGTAGAAGGCATGGCAGGCATTTTAGAAGGGGGATCATGAATGGTTGTGCTTGAGGCACTTTGTCACAGCACAGGGCCTGGTGGTGAGAGACATTGGTCCATCTGTGTTCCCCCTTTTCAGTGAGGAAGACACATAGGGATGTCACTGGGCTCACCTCAGTCATGCCTACTCAGGAGAGCAGGGTCCTGGAGTTGGGAGGTAGTGGCTGCAAAAGAGATGCAGAAACTGTGCCTCATGGGGCTTGTCTGACAGAAGTCTCACACACCTGGGCCAAGCTCACCTCTGTGCTGAACCCGACAGCCTTCATCCCACCTTCTGGGAACACGGCCATCCCTCACACTCACTTTCCTATTATCGCCGGCAACTTCCACACAACAGCAGAGTTCAGTGGTCATGACAGAGACCTCGCAGTGGGCAAAGTCTAAAATGCTATGTGCACCTATCCAGAGGAACATTGCTGACAATTGCTCTAACTCAAGCGAGCACTTTCCTTTTTGTGGATAGATGGTAGGAGGCCGTGCAGTCGAGCAGTGAAGAGCAGGCCCTCTGAAGTCAGAGCCCAGGCTGCAACCTGCTTGCTCTATGACTTTCAGGCCCCCTTACAAGCTTTCCTCCCTTGTAAAGCAATAAAAAATATGCTCTCCCATAATGTTCTTGTGGAGAATCGGCATGCCAATTAATACCAGGTGCTTCATGGTGCCTGGGATTTGGTAAGTATTCGATGCATTTTAGATATTTGCAGAAGTCCAAAGGTTGGCATGTAAGTGAATATGAAAAGTCCAGCGCTGTAGGCAAGCTATCCGATCACTGTGTGTCTGAGTGCTGGGAGAGCATGTTCCAGCAGGTTGTAAGGGAGCAGTTGAAGGGAGGCCTGGATTGTTGGAAGTGAATTATACCCAGATAGCTCTTGGGGTCTGGCCTGGTCATTTTAAGTGCATGAAGATGCAAACAGAGGTTCTTCACATCAGCCTTGAGATCTGCTCACCTGTGCAGGGATCTGAGGAGGGTATAAGGCTCTGTCAGTCAACAGGGGTGTCTTTTGTCCTTGTGCATCCGTGTGGTTCCAGTTGGATCAGATGCCCGGGAGTGGCGGCCTGTTCCCGGGTGCAGCAGCCATGCATTCTGGGAACCAGACGGGGTGTGGACTGCTGCTTCATTTTCTATAAATGGGTGTCCAGGGTCTTTCCCCACAGGTGCGAGGAGTCTGATCTGAGGAGCATTTCCCAAGATAGAGAATGAGAAATTGAGACTCCAACTTTAAAAATCTCCCGACCACGGTTGAGAGGCAATACGATCATTTTCTGCCAGTCTTGCTCCAAGAGGATGCTGCCGGTGCTGCTGCTATGGAGCAAAGAGCAGCTAGGTCAGCTCAAATGTAAGGACTTAACCACTTCCTCCCAACACTTTTATTCCGTTCCTGTCCTCGTCTGCCGCTATTAGTATATGAAGTATCACTTTTAACATATTCTTGTTTGACCTTTATAACTTGCTAAGGTGCCTGCCATTTACATTAGGCTCTGACCAAAGTGAGCCACTGGGTTTAGCTGATGATGAGTCTGAGCAAAATTTTGTGAGCATTGCCTCTGCCAAGCACTGGGTTACACACTGCATCCTCCTTTGGAGTCCGACCTATATTAAGTTCTCAATAATTATTTGTGAACAGAGGTTGAGTGATGCTAAATATATTTGATATAGTTCCTATCTTGACACATTTCCAAGTGTAAGTGGGAAAAATAGACATGAATCCTATCATACGTATGATAGGTAGGTATTTATACATAAATAAGTTGAAGCTCAGCTACACTGAGTGACCTGATTAATGTCAAAGCCAGAGTTTGATCCCAGGTCCAAACTTGCCCTCTTCATCTTTAACCTCCACTGCCCCTCTTGATAAGACGGCGGGAAGATTGCATGCATATATGCATAACCCGTGGGCACAGACAATGGGATGGTGAGGGTGGGGGCAGGGAGGATGGGAGCAGGCTGGAAGACGTTGATGGGGGGGGTAAAGGAAGACCTATGTAATACTTTCAAGATTAAAAAAAAAAAAGGCTGCAGAAAGAGAGACTGAAGACTCTTGGTGAGGAATGGCCATTCCCTCCCCCTCTCCCCCCGCCCCCCCCCACACACACACCCTCATCACCACCAGGTGTGATCTTTAGGATGACATCACAACCTTAAAATAAGTTTGTCTTTAGTTAAGCTGTTTTTTAAAAATTGGGCTTTTTTCCTCTTCTAATTAAATAATCCATGAGTAAGATGTCTTGAAGAAGTTCACGCCCAGCAGGGAATGTGAACATGTAAACACAGACAATTACAATGGCGCATGGCTTGTGCTACAAAGAAGATTATGTACGAAGTCCTGTGGGAGACCACAGGGCCAGTGGATTTGTATTCACCTTCCCATCATTTCTGCGCTGGGGACCAGCCTCATTCACATATTTTACAAATGATTCTCATTAAGACACAAAGTGTGGCAGAAGCGAAATGGTGATGTTCCACGGTAGAATTCTAAGAAGGCGTCAGCTAAGGCATATACTGGTCAGTCATTGCTGCTTTGGGAACTCAGCCCAGGCTCTCTCTGCATGATTATATTGTTGCTTTTCAAGGTCCTACATTTTTCTGGCCACACTCAGTCTGACTGTACTGTTTCGCTCTCCTGCTTGAGCTCACCCTCCAACCTGCCGAGATCTTTCCATTGTGTTAGATAAACCATGCACTTGCCATTCTCCTGTCTCTTTGACTGCTTTCCACCTAATTTTTCTCTACACAGTTCCAAATTACTCTTTAAGACTCAATTAATTCCCTACTCTGTCAGGAAGCCTTTCCTGATTATACCAGCCCCACCCACAGCTTCCTTCTCTTAACAATTATTGCATCAAACAAAACCATATTTATTTGTTTTTATGTGGTCGGTGTTATTTTGCCCAACTCAGTTGAGCATTCTTGGAAGGGTGGGGACCATATCTTAATACTTTTATTTAGCAAATAAATATTAAGTTATGTGTTCAAGTGCTAGATACCGAACTCAGTGATGTGAAATAAAGATTGTTAGGTGGGAGACACGCTGTGTAAAATTCATACATGTAAAAAATACTGGACAATGGAGAAGGTATTAGGAAAAATAGGATCAAATCTGTGGGGTTTAGAAGAGGAAGAGCTGACTTCTAGTTGGAAGTATTAGAGAAAGCTTTCCTGATGCCATGACAATTGTATTGGGCCTACAAAGATGGTTAGGATATGGGTGTACAAAGAATAGGGTGGGGGCAAGAATCCCACTGCACCTCACAGTCAGTGCCTTCAGTGACTATTGGTCTAGGGTGGTATTGATAAACTTTTGTTGCAAAGGTCTACATTTTAGACTTTTCAGACCATACAGTCTTTGTCTCAACCACTCAATTCTGCCACTGTAGTGTGGAAGCAACCACAGACAATACGTAAATGTATAGACGTGACTGTATTCTAATCAAATTTTATGCAAAAGAACAGGTAGTGGTCCAGCTTTGGCCTGTAGGCTGTAGTTTGACACCCCCTGGTTTAGGATATTACATGATTGAAGATGTAATAGAATGCATAATTGCATCTTCACCAATGCTCAAAATTAATACAAACTAGAAAGAATTTTGTGAAATATTGACAATAGTTGTCTTTGATTACTGAGACTACAAATAATCTTTCTACTCTCATTTTTTTTTCTGTCTACTTTTGTTTTTCCAGGCATTTCATAAAGACTATGAATTAATTTTATAGTGAGGAAATGAAAACTTTATTTACTGAATTAGAGTATATAAGAAGGCAGTCTACATGACCCAGGACTCGGCACATAGGTGCCCAGGGCATGCCTGAGCTTGGCTGATTGGCAGCATTTCTGTAGAATTACCCCTAGTGCTAAGGAACGACTGTCCTTGGAATGCCAGCTTCGCTGCGACAGACAGGCTTGCATCAAAATGGGGCTGTTTCTTCTGTTGCCCTCTGTCATCAGCTCCACAGAGCCATTATGTTCTTTGAGAAACATTTTATAAAAAAGGCTGCCTAGACAGAAACAAAATTGATTTTCTGATTCCACCCTTAACCCATTGTTGTGTGTGTGTGTGTGTGTGTGTGTGTGTGTGTGTGTGTGTGTGTGTGGTCTCTAGAGGGAGCCCAGAGTTTTAAAGCACTATGTGACATGCTGCCAAGTCAGATAGGAGATGGAATAATTGTGGACATGGCCTTCACCCCAGATCACAGAAATGTCAGTGGAATATGGTCAAACAACAACAGATGCCTGATTATACGTGAGCTCAGGAAAAAACACTGTGCATGAAATTCTAAGGTTAACGTGCTTCTAATGATAAGAGAAATGATTTCTTGAACACTTTTGGTCTGTGTATGTTTCTCTGATGTTCAAAACAAGGCTTCAAGATAGGTCTGACTGTCCCCATTTTACAGGTAGGAAAAGTGAGGCTCAGAAACTTAGAGCGCTTTGCTCAAGGTTATAAAGTGAGTCTATGGTAAAGCAGGATCTGAACCTAGATCTGCCTGATTTCAGAGGCTGCTCTATCCACTTTGCTGCTCGACTTCCTGCCAGCCTTCCTCCTCTCACTGCAAGAGAGACAAGTACCCCCAGGGGAATCTCAGAGTAGTCTTTCTTGAATGCCAGAGCAGTCTTTCTTATAGTCTCTCTGCATATGACAAGCTAAGTAACTACAGGTCATGCAATTTAACACTGAGTCATGAGAAATCACATAGGTTTTGGGGGCAAGACATTTCCTTGAGCTTGATTACATTTAGAGAGTGAGCAAGACAACTAAATTCTATAAAAGAAAGGGATAGGATACCTCTTATCTTTTTTTTTTTTTTTTTTTTTAAATCAGACCAACGGTATTGCTGGTTTTCAGAGACATTGAAGTAATGGCCCCACAAACAATGAGAACAGCTGGAGAAAATTTTATAAGTTGTAAAAAGCTTGGGGTAGGCTTGGAAATAAGATTGTTTTAGTTTAAGTCCAAACTTTTCTAGTTGCTATGTGTATATGTGTATTAGGGTTCTCCAAAGAACAGAACCAATCGGATGTATAAGAATATAGATATACATTACAGGCAGAGAGTGAGCAAGAAAGAGAGATTTTAAGGAATTATCTTGTGATTGTGAGGCCCGGAAAGTCTGAATTCTGCAGGGAGGGCCAGCAGGCTGGAGACCCAGGGAAGAGCTGATGTTGTAGCTCAGGTCTGGAGTCTGGAGGTAGAAAGAATTCATCCTTCCTCAGGAGATCTCAGTGTTTTTTCTCTTAAGGCCTTCAATTGATTAGATGAGACACCAACCCCTCACATTATAAAGGATAATTTGCTTTACTCGGTTTAAGTGTTAATTTCAAAGTCTAAATTTAAGTGTTAATTTCATCTAAAAATACCTTCATAGCAACATCTAGACTGATATTTGAGCAAACATCTGGGCACCATAGCCTAGCCAAACTGACACATAAAATTAAGCATCACACTATGTAAATATTCACAGGTAATTTAATGGCCCAACTCTTGTTTCCTCACCTGTTGAATGGGAAGAATAGCAGTATCTGCAATAGAAGGTTTCTTCAATGAGCTAATGTATCCACATTGCAGAGTGCTGGCACATGGTAAGCAAGCAATAGGTTTTAGCTAAAATTATTGCAGCGAGATTCCAAAAATCTCTTAAATTTGTCTAGCTAATATATTCTAAGAAGCATGGAGAATTTTATGAATTGCTTTCATTTGCCTTAAAAAGTGCCCTTTTCCTGTGATGAGCGGACATTGAAAGTTACCATTTATTAAATCAGAAATGAATAGAGACCAGAGAGGTCAGGAGTGGCGTGATGGGCTCAAGGTCAAACCACAAGTCAAGTTGAAATAGATCAGAGTGTTCAGCCTCTGCAAGACACTTCCCATTAGACTGCCATCATGTATCATGGTCCATCATGTTCCGTTTACTTACACATGGAGCTGTTTCCTCAGGGCATTTTCTAAGACATTCACATGTACATCCCGGCAGTGAAGTGGGCTGCCTTCACTAAGATCTGAGATGTCAAAGCAGCTGGATGGAATGTTCAGAAGGTCAGACATTCTCAAAGTTGAGCGCAGTTTTGGTCTCTGTGCTTTAATTTAGAGGATGCATTGTTAACTGCCCGGTGTACTGACCTATCAGGATGAGGAAGAATAGTACGGTGGATTAGAGCGTGGGCTCTGGAATCAGGTGCTTAGGTTCAGATACTGGCTGTGTGACTTCTTAGCGACTCCGTCTTGGGCAACTTACCTCACATCTCTGTGCCTCAGTTTCCTCAACTCTAAAGATGGAGATAACATTATGCCTATGTCATAGGTACTGTGGTGGTACTAAAGCAGCTCCTGGGGTGGAGCTGGTGTTCACTAGAGTTTGCTTATTTTCATCATCATCCTCAGCATGGCCATCATGACCACCACTCTTAGGTAGTGTATTTCGTATGTAATGTCTATCAAGCCTGGTTGGTAAATGCTCCTAGAGTTTATGATTTAAAGGAGAATAGGAATTAGCAAGATCCTCTTGTTTGGAATTTTCAAAATTCCAACTGAATCCAATTCAGACTAGATTAAGGTCCAAGGGGAATGCATATGCTTATCAAAGGGACATTCATAAGCTCACCTGTAATCAGAACCAAAATCTCTTCAGGACTCTTTTTCTTCCTTAAGCTCCATTTTTCTCTGGGCACCAGCTTCCTTTTCTTGGCCTGGCTTATCCCTGGAGTGGAGAACAGGCTCCTTGGAAGCTTTGCTCCCTACACTCATACTTCCATGACCAATGTGGCAAAGGCACGTTCATACTGGCTTCACTTTGAATAACCCCAGGGAAGCGCTCTGAGCAGAGGGGTGATTGGCTCAACCAGGGCCATGTGCCAGTTTCCCTGGAAGGTGCCAGGCTCTGTTTCCACTCAATAATTATAAGGATTATCCAACGGAAAAGGGCTTTAGAAGTCATGTTTCCCCAGCATTGCTCAAAGCTCAAATTCCATAGAACTGTTCACTTGGTCAGATGTCTATATTGTCTAGTGATATAGTTCTTGCCTTATTTTCTGTTCCTCCCACTTACATGTCTATCACAGTCTTTAAGGTGTGTCCTGATTTTCACCCAGGAGATAGTTGAAGGGACTGCAGAGGTGTCGGAGGCAGGGGTGTATATGCATAATTTAAAAAGTCCTCCTTGGGTTCCTGATTCACATTTTGGTTGGGAGTTTGGGTGAGATGGGGTACCTCGTCCCTCACCATTCCCAGACTGAGAATCAGTAAGATCAACTCTTCAACTACAATGACTAATGCAATCCAACTGGGAGAAGACAAAGGGGGCTCAGTGAAAAAGGTAAACTATGGACTTCATTATACCATTTTGCAACTCATGAAGATACTTTAAAAAGTTAATATCAAGTATAGTGTTTCCAGGTAGACCTTCTGAAGAATCAGCACTTTTAAAGCTATAAACCTTTACAAAGATTATAAAGCTTGTTTGTAAAATGTGCTATTAAGTGATTAAAACACTTATTTTCTTAAGAAGGTTATTCCCTTTGAGATCTTGTTTAAACTTGGAATTTGCCAAGCAAGAGAATTTTAAAGAAACTAATGGTGAGTGCAGTCATAATACCAAGCTGGAAAGAACTTGAAACTATAATATTTTTGAAGGTGAGTGAAGAAAGGGGGCCAGGGACATCATGATGCACTATTTAAAATTAAACTGAATCATATATATATATATATATTTAAATCCTCACTTGAGGATATTTTTTCATTGATTTTTAGAGAGAATGGGAGAGGAAAAGATAGAGAGAAATATTGATGTGAGGGTAACACATCAATTGGTTGCCTCCTGCAGAAGCCCTGACCAGGACATGGGCTGGGGAGGGACCTGCAACCAAGGTACATGCCCTTGACTGGTATCAAACCCAGGACCCTTTGGTCTGCAGGCTGATGCTCTATCCACTGAACAAAACTGACTAGGGCAGTCCTCATATTTTTAGTATGGTATTCTAACCTCACTTATGCCAAGTGACCCCAAATCCAGAGCCTTTTTGAATCAACCTCTTCAGAGAGTAAGTCCCTCGTCTTCTATGGGAATGGTAGTGGGGTTTGAGATTGATCCTGGATTTAAAGTCCTTGTTGTAGGAATGGGCTGAGAATTTTGGTTTCTGAACTATATGTGCCTCCTTGCAGAAATAGACAGTGTTTCTTATTCTTGGGCATTTCTGGGTTTTGCAATATGCAGCATCTACTTCTAGGGCTTCCCAGGGCTAGTCTAAGTTTTAGATTTATTTCGGTTACAAGAAAGCTACCACATTTTCCTTTACTTCTCATCTTCTACAATTCCATATCCTCTCCTATTATCTTTGTCTCTATGGGTGTTTTATTCAAAAATCACTTTATTGTCATGTTAGTGATGATAACCAGAAGTAACGCTATTCTTTCATTTAGCAATGTATTTTGCAAATATTTTCATATTTTTAGTTAATATAGTCTTAGTAGCTACATAAAATTTAATAATTGGGATAGACTATAATTTATTTAGTTACTATATTTTTATTTACATTTAGAGTATTATCAATTTTCATGATTAGGAAAATCTATCTGATTGTATCTTTGTGCATCTGATTATGTTCTTAGGATAAAATATGACACTTAAAAAATTGGTACATGCATGGAAGGGAGTATGTATGACCTTGGGTTCCCTAGGGACACTCAATTGTTCTTTTCTGTCAATTGAAGAATTTAGATGCAAATTTGAGAACAATGGCTCTATCTAACCATCATTAAATCCTTTTAGATTTGTTTATACTTATATTTTAATAGTAAACTCTTTTTTGGGGGGTGATGGGAGAATTCACAAATTTTCAGAAACTGAATCATGCTGTTGATGTTGAGAGAAACAGCCTCAAAGTGTGTTTTTTTAATGCAGTCTAATTGAAGTGAAATTGACATACAAAAACCTGCACCTTTTTTATGCATACAATTTGATATATTTGAACATACGCATACGCCTGTGATACAATCACCACAATAGGGAAATAAACATATCCACATCTCTAAAGGCTTCCTTGTGCTCCCCGCTTTTTTAAGGTAAGAAAGCTTCACATGATGATATATGCCTTTTTAACCAACCTTTTAAATGCCCAATATCATGTTGTTAACTGTAGATATGATGTTGCCCCAAATATTTATTTATGCTGAACTCTGATGCACTTTAGAAAATAGGAAAGACTTAATGAAGGAATCAGAGGTGGTGGTAATGTTAATAAAGTAGGTAGGATCAATGAAAGGCTGCCTTCAATCTTATTCAGTCTTTATTGGCATAAACTCTAAGAAGAGTGCATTCATTCATTTGTCCATTATTAATCAACAATTTCTAATTGAGCATTTATGATGTGACAGGCACTGTTCTAGGAAAAGGATCTATAAAATTGAATAAAATAGGCCTGGTCCATATTTTCATGGCGTGTACTATTTAATCAGAGAGAAGTAGGGAAGTGAAAGGAAGTCTAGCAGATACATAAGAATTCATTGCACATGGGCAAGATTCCAGCAAGAATCATGTTATCATGTTACAGCATTAATTTGTTGAAAGCTACTATGAGCCAAAGACTCTACACCAGTGCTCCAAATCTAGTGTAACATTTAAAAGAAAGCTATGAACAAGGTATTGTTATCATATAATTTTTTAGGAGGGGAGACACAATTTGAGAGTTTAAGAAAAATTTCTGGGCATAGTCAATTTCACCCTGATTGAATTGACACGGCTTCCCCACCAACCCCAGGGTCTAATTAGCAAGGGTCCAAGCCCCTGAAACCCACGGGTATAGACAGTCATGCCTCTCACAAACTTCTTATGCAGGTGCCTGAAGTTCCCCTTTGACTGCAGTGAGATTTTATAATGTAGCCACAACCTGACAAATGACACAAAACAGGAAGATCGGCTTTTAGTATAATTTATACTCTAGCAAAGGCATGTTGCTAGTCTTGAAATAATGTTTAAATTTAAGAATTATGCCTGTTTTACAGATGCAGCTATTAAAAAAGAAAAACCTTTTCACTCCCAAGTCCCACAAAGTGGCAGAGATTGGATGTAGCCCTAAGTGTGTTTGGCTCCAAATTTATACTGCCTCCAACAAGTTAGACTTGGTAACTCAGGTAACACCTAAACATTCAAGGATAAAAGAAATAACAGAAAAAGTCTGAAAGATTAGTTTTACTATCTGATAGAGTTGCTCTTCTTTATCTTGTCAGAGAATGACAAATGGATCTGTTTCAATGCTTCATTATGCTTTCAAAAGCTTTTAAAATCCCGTCCCACATGTCATATTCATCAAGAGACTGAGAAAATAGAGTTTAGCTCATTTTACTCTTAAGTACACAGCTGGCTCAAATTGAAAGTATTTGTCAATGGGTCACTGTGACTTGAGAGAAGACACTTTCAGAGAAATTCTATTGTGGTGTTTAGACATTTCATTAATGTCTTGGATAGCTGAATGAGTGTGCTTATTAATTTTCCCATTGACAGCAAGTTGGATATGGCTAATGCCTTGGAAACAGGATTGAAATTGAAAATGACCTGAGCAATTGGGAGAAGTGGGAAGATAGAAAAAGGATGAAATTCAATAGCTAGAAAAATTGATGGTGGAAAGAAACATCAATATGCCCCTCTGTTTCATTACATTTATCAAATGGAAGACTATCAAGGCTGTTGGCCCATGGCGGCATTGCCAATGATGATGATGATGATTAAAAGTTACATCCCAAGTTTTCTAGGTGATAACAGTAAAAATAAATGGGCGATTAATTGATTTTCATGCCGGTGTGAAAGATTAGGTGATTTAAACGTTGGTATAAATTTGTTTTGAATGGCAACATGCAACTGAGTCATGTTTAACCAAGTCCTTCCAGGTGTGATCTTTAAGTTGAATTCTCTATTTGTTCTTTCCCAAAAGAGCCATGTTTCTAAAAACCCAGTAGTGGGAGAATCCATTTGAAGTTTGGACTTTATGGGAAACATAAGGTAGGGGTCAGGTTATGAGTAAATCTCTTTTAAACACTGGGTGACACAAAATCCTAGTGTGTGATAATCACGCTAAAAATGGTAGTTGGAAACCATAAATATACTAGAGGAATCCACAGGCAGCAAAATCTCAGACATATGCCAAAGGAATTTCTTCACTGATACTGCTCCTAGGGCAATGGAAACGAAAGAGAAAATAAACAAAAGGGACTACATCAAAATAAGAAGCTTTTGCACAGCAAAGGAAACCATCAACAAAACAACAAGAAAGCCCACTGTATGGGAGAACATATTTGCCAATGTTATCACTGATAAGGGTTTAATCTCCAACATTTACAGGGAACTCATACAACTTAACAAAAGGAAGATAAACAACCCAATCAAAAAATGCGAAATGGACCTAAATAGATACTTTTCGAAAGAAGACAGAAGGAAGACCAAGAGACATATGAAAACATGCTCAAAGTCACTAATCATCCGAGAGATGCAAATCATACGACAACGAGGTATCATCTCACACCTGTCAGAATGGCTATCATCAACAAATCAACAAACCACAAGTGTTGGCGAGGCTGTGCAGAAAAAGGAGCCCTTGTGCCCTGCTGGTGGGAATGCAGACAGGTGCAGCCACTGTGAAGAACAGTATGGAGTTTCCTCAAAAAACTAAAAATGGAACTCCCATTTGCCCCAGTGATCCCACTTCTAGGAATATATCCCAAGAAGCTAGAAGCACCAATCAGAAAGGATATATGCACCCCTATGTTCATAGCAGCACAATTCACCGTAGCTAAGATTTGGAAACAGCCTAAGTGCCCATCAGCAGATGAGTGGATTAGAAAACTGTGATACATCTACACTGCGATAAAAAAAGAAGGAATTCTTACCATTTGCAACAGAATGGATGGAACTGAAGAGCATTATGCTAAGTGAAATAAGCCAGTCAGTCAGAGAAAGATAAATATCACATGATCTCACTCATTTATAGAATTTAATGAACAACATAAACTGATGAACAAAAACAGATCCAGAGGCAAAGAAGCATCGATCAGACTATCAAACCTCAGAGGGAAGGTAGGGGAGGGTGGGAGTAAGGGGGAGAGATCAACCAAAGGACTTGTATGCGTGCATATAAGCCTAACCAACGGACACAGACAACAGGGGGGTGAAGGCATGAGTGGGGGGTTGGAGGGGTAATGGGGAATAAGGACACATATGTAATACCTTAATCAATAAAGAAACTTTAAAAAATGGTAGTTGGTACAGCACAAAGATAAGCAGTGATATGTACTGTGCATTTCTGATAGGCTAAGGAATAATCTTCATTCACAACTCTCTCATATGTTTGTTTCTACCCACTGAGATGTATAGCAGGTTCTGTTTTCTGGTAAGGAAGAAGGAATTAATGTATATATTTCAGAGATGAAAGAAGAGAGAAAGAGAAATAGAAACGTCAATGATGAGAGGAAATGCAGGCTGGCGCCTGCATGCCCCAACTGGGGATCGAACCCACAACCATGGCATGTGCCCTGACTGGGAATTGACCTATGACCTTCTGGTTCACAGATGGATGCTCAACCACTGAGCCACGCTGGCCTGTCAGAAGGAGGAATTTTTGCTCTGAGGAGGGGTCAGGTTGCTAGCAGAACAGGGAAGAATGATGTTTCAGTGTCCGCTTTGGGTCAGGACAACTGGGTTGGCTTTGAAATTTTATGGTTAGGAAAATTAGGACCAGGGTGTGATCAGATTTTTGGAAGATCCTAAGAATATGCAGAGATTTATCAAGGCTTAATGGCTGAGTTGGGCATAGAGTTTAGAAGGCAGCCCCTCTTCCTCACTTCTGTATGAAATCCAGGAAGGCTCTGACACTCCAAAAATTAGAGGCAGTGTTATTCAGAATGCTTTCAATGTCAGATACCAGTAAATGCAACACAAACTGATTAAAGCAAAAAGGACATCAGCTAGCTCTCTTAATGGAAGTATTCTAGGCTGGATCTTCTAGGTTCACACATAGCTGGACCTAGAGTCTCAAATGTGGTCATTACCACCTGGTATCATTCTGTCCCTCCAACCTGGCTTTCCTCTCTATTGATTCCTTTCTCAGATGTCTTAGTGTGACCGCTTTGTGATAGCAAAGTGCTTGGCTGGCAGCAAACTAGGCTTTCATTTTAATCTCTTATTTTCATCAATAGTTCTTACAACTGTTTGGGGGCCTGACTCTTACTAGTCTGAATGGGATTGCATGCTAGTATTAATTAGAATCAATTAGGGCCTCCCAGACTCTAATTGGCAGTGATGGAGGCATGGTTCACCAAGAGGACCATGAGGTACTATTACCAGAGGCAACAAACAAGTGGGCATCAAAGAAGCTAGTTTTGGAGGCAAATAGGGGCATCACCCTTTGCATGTGTATGATGGGTATGAGCTCCAGAGAGCCAGGGCTTCCCCACCTGGCTCTCGAGGACAGCGGGGGAGGAAGGAGGGCTGTGGTGAGTGTGCCTCAAAGCCTCAGGTGTTGTCCTGTGTCTCTTTAAGTTCTCCAGAAAAGAAGGGAAATTCGTTTTTGGCAATTAGGTTAAAGGGGTGTGTGTGTGTGTGTGTGTGTGTGTGTGTGTGTGTGTGTGTGTGTGGCTAGCACTGCAATAAATTGATCATTGAAAGAGAATGTAGCCTTAGTTTGCAGTTACTGATGAAATGCATGGAATTTGTATTACAACATTATTCTTTTTGTGGGATTTGGTGTGAGGTGAATTGATCATGTTTGGATTAGCCATTTGAAGAGGAGGGTGTAAATAAGAGATTCAGACAGCTATTTCCTCTCAAGAAGTATTGGTGAGACAATTTGATGCTAGGTGAAGCGATGCTAAAGTTTACACTCAAACCTGGAATAGTTTGCAATTTTCCTCATACTTGATCAGAAATTATTGCGGTAATAATAGCTGAAAATTTAGTGCTATATTCAAGGCACTGCTCTAAGCATTTTCCCTGAATTATCTCAATCTGATTCTCCTGATAATTCTAAGAGTAGGTAGTACAGTTGTTACCATATTATGATGGAGAAACTGGCACACAAACAGTTTATCCCTGTCTAGGACCAAGATCCCCATGGCTGGTGAGTGGCTGAGCCAAGACATAGACTCCAGGCAGTCTAACTCTAGCACCCATGCTCTTACCCAAGCCATGCACTCTCTCCAAGAGAGCAAAAGCAGTCCTCCCCCCTCCCTTTCCTCCCTTTTCCTTCCCTTCCCTTTCCTTCCCTCTCATTCTATCATTCCTCCCTTTCTCTCTCCCTTCTCCTCCTTCCTGTTCTCTCTCTCTTAACATTTATTGGCCTAGAAACTCTGGACAAGTTTCTAAACTACAGGTGAACCCCCCCCCTAATCTCCCCTTTTATGAAATAGATTGACTTGCTTGGATACCTCCATATTTCAGAATTCTGGATGGGAAGTCTGAAGGCTCATTCCTATATAAAATTAGAGTGACGCATTAATGTAGCATGAAATGGGATCATCTTGTTCAAGTCCTGCCTTTTGAACTCTGGATGCATTTTGCTATTTTTCATTGGAGGTAGTATGTGTTTTTCACTGTAACTCATTTTGGGGGGCATTTCAGGTTTGAAGACTAATGGGCACTTACAGCAGCCTGTCTGTGTGTGTTCCAAACACCAATGCCTCTGGGAAATTGCTTGTAGAAAGAGGGGTCAGTGTACTTAAAGGCTTTAAACTAGCACAGTATGACAAGTTGAATGAAAACTTTAACTTCCTCAAAGCATCCAAGTTTCTTGTAAGGCACGAACAGACGTCCTTTTACAACTGCTTGGTCGTCTGATATCTTGAGGTTCATCCTCTCAGTTTCAGAAGTTCACAAAACTTGTGTTTGCATTTGGGAGCAGAGGGGGCCCTAGGAGAAGGAAAGCAAACTAGGATTTTTGGATTTGAAAGCGTAAGTGGCATGGTGGTAAGAGCAAAGCTGTGGTCACAGGAAATCTGTAAGGATTGTACATCTGTATGCCCTTAGCCTAGATTCATCACTTTTTACCAATTTCTGCTTTTCCTTCCTCTCTTCTTCCCTTCCTTCCTCTTTCTGTGTGTCTCTCTCTGTACACACATAGACACAATAGACACTTAATTATTTGCATGTGTGTTGCGCACTGAACCATTTCAGAGTAACTTACAAGCATCATGACAGTAAATGCTTCAGCAACTATATCCTAAGGATGAGGACATTCCCACAATGCAATGATCACACCCAGTAAATTCAACAATGATATGACACTATTTCTAATACACAATCCATATTCAAATTTCTCCAATTCTCTCAATATTATCTTCTATATTTTTCTTTTTATCCAGGATCTATTTTTTAATAACCATAATTAAAAATATTTATTGTCCAAAGTATTACATAGGTCCTTCGTTTCCCCCCATTAACCTCTTCCAGCCCAATCCTGTCCTCACCCCAACCTCTGGCCCTCACCCCCGCATTGTCCATGTCCACAGGTTATGCATATATGCATACAAGTTCATTGGTTGGGTCTAATCAAGAGTCACATATGACATATACTCATCATGCCTCTTTTTTTGAGTTCTTTATTTAAATCATTTTTTATTTTTCAATTATAGTTGACATATAATATTATATGAGTTTCAGGTGTACAGCTCAGTATTCAGACATTATATATACTAAGTGATCATCCCGATAAATCTCATACCCATCGACATAGTTATTACAATATTATTGACTATATTCTCTATGCTGCACTTTACATCCCCATAATTATTTTTAACAACCAATTTATACTTCTTTTTTGGGGGAGTGGAGGGAGCTTATTATCAGGCCTTTTAAATTTTCTTCAATTTAGAACTATTCCCTAGTCTTTTATTATCTTTCATAATTATGGCTTTTTGAAAAGCCAAGGCTGATTGTTAGCAGAATGTTTTTTTTTTATTTTATTTGAATGTGTTCTATTGTTATTTTTATGAACTAATTGTGGTTACATAGATTTGACTAGAGTATTCCATGGGTGACTTTTTTCCCTCTGTGTCTCAAATCAGAAGGCTTGCAAGGTATGTTTGCAGTGTTATGGGACATATTAAATTTGATGGTTGGTTAAGGTGGTTTCCATCATATTTCTCCATTACTAATGTAACTGTTACTAGGAGCACAAGCTTTGAAGTCTGGTTCCTGGTTTTGCATTGTAGTTCAGCCACTCACTAGTCATATAGAATTTGTCAAGTTATGACATTACTCATCTCAGTTCTTAATGCACTGGGGATAATCACAACCTCTTATAGGGCTTTTGTAAGGATTAGGCATTGTGGCATAAATATGTACTCAACAAATGGCAGTTATTGTCATTTTTCAGGGAGTACAGTGTGAATTTTGGAGTTATACCGATCTGTGCTCAAATTCTGTCTCTAAGTAAATTTTCTGTAAAGGACTAGATAGTAAATATTTTAGGCTTTGCTGGAAATATGGCCTGTGTTGTGACTATTCAGTTCTGCTGTTGTAATATGAAAACAGATACACATAGCATATAAACAAATGGGCATGACTGTGTTCCAGTCCAACTTTATTTATCCACACTGGAATTTGAATTTCATATGCTTTTCATGTGTCATGAAACACTATTTTTCTTTTGACTTTTTCCTTTAATCATTAAAAATATGTAAAAAACATTCTTAGTTCATGGGCTAGAATAAAGATAGGTGCAGGCAACAGGCTGAATTTGGTCCACAGGCCATAATTTGCCAACTGCTTGTCTATCTCATTGGGTAAGAATGAAATACTGTGTATTCTGTAACACTGGCATTCAAGAAATTGTAACAATTATTTGCTTTTTTCTTTTTACTATTTTCAGTTGTGCTAAGACTTATGGGTATTTTTTTTGAAAATTAAAATGTGTAATAAATTGAAAAATAAATAGCTATCAATTATTTGTATTTTCTCCCACTAAAAGATTGAGTCTATTGTTTCTACCCCTTGAATCTGGGATATCCTGGTGACTTCTTTTAACCAATTAAATGTAGCAGAAAGGGGTGCTGAGCAATTTTCAAGTCTAGGCCTTGGAGATTTTACAAGACTAACCTTTGTCAGAAAATTCAGTGACCCTGTGTACAAGCTTGGGCTTGTGGATACTGAGACTTTGTGGAGAGAGACCCCAGATGTCCCAGCCATTCCAGCTTTATTACCTGTGGTTCTCAAATATTCGAGTGACCTAAATGACATCATAAAGAGTAGAGATAAGTTGTTCTAGGTGAGCCCCACTCCAATTGCCAACCCACAAAATCATAAGCAATTAAATAATTATTGTTTTAAACCATTAGTACTGGGTTTCAGTTCACTAACTGGAATTTCAAGACAGAGACTTGGCCAAAGTATGTTAATTTTTATGAGATTTTCCCCCCCTTCTTTATCAAGACAAGTAGGGAATTTTACAGTCAAAATGTAATCTAGAATCAGCCACGTTAGCAAAAGTGCAGAGATTCCGTCAAAATCGTTATTTGTTATTTTTCCCTCTGTCGTTGTTCACACGCGCCTCTGACCACTCTCCTCCCGCCATGCTGGAAAGGTAAGACAGGCAGCCAGTCTCATCCTGCCCAAGAAGCCATTTCCCTGCACTCCCCTTGGCCTATAGCAGCAATATAAATCTGAGATAATGTGTCCAGGTTAGCAGAGTTACTTAAAAGAGCAGACAGTCAGTGTGGCACATTTATGAACATCATATATGACAGGGCTGTAACTGTACAGTCAATTCCATTTAGTCACAAAGGTGGGGGAAAGTGCTGCTGAGGTTTTTAGGGCTGGCTCTGGACTGGCGAGGTGAGTTATATACTCGAATAACTCTTGTGTATCATAAACTGGAGGCTAATAAACCATCTTTAAACTGTACACTGTCTCTGTGTTAGAAGAAATGGATCTATTATTTCCTTTTTTTGGAATGACATAATAATGACCCTACACACACACACACACACACACACACACACACCCCACACACAATATCACGCAATCCTGATCAGCTTCTGGCTACTCTCAACAAAAGCTTTTCTGCCCACACATGACACGAGGCAGGTCATTTAGGGAAGAGGAGATGCCTTTTAGGCTGGACAGGAACTGGTGGGCTGTCAGCACCAAGGAAAGTGTAGATCATAAATGTCATTTCCATTCTACATCAGTAAGAGTCCTTGGCTGGGTAACTTAGTTAATTGCAGCTGCGGGCTTCAATGAGGCAGTTAAGCACTTAATACAACACAGCGCTGTACTGTAATTACCTGCCCCCTCCCTGGCCTGTGAAGCTTTGAGGGCATGCATTGTGTCTTATTTATCATTTTGCTTCCAGTGACTCAAGGTGTTTGCATATTTTTTTTTAAACATCTTTATAACTTGCCCTAATTATGCTCCCCCCCCCCCCCATGGTGGTAATTTCTATGTCTGTCTAATGCACAGAAGAATCTTAATTCCAATGTGGAATATCTTGCCTGTAGGAGGGGAAATATAAATGTGTATTGGCTCAAACAAAATGTATATTTATCAGTAAAACATTTACAAAGACAAGGGCCAGTCTCCTATCCCTTCAGGTACCAAGAAAGGGGGAAGCTGGTCTTTCTATCTGTAACAATAATACTAAGTCCTTGTAATAAAAGCATCCCTAACAAGGTGACTTCTAAATGCCCTTGGTAGATGGGATTAGTACAGGATACTCACGGGCACTCTGAGTTCCAAGCTCTCAAATACACAGTCCCGGTCCCTGGGTCCTCGCCTTCCTCTCCCTGGTTACAGGTTTTAGACAACCTGCTGTGTTGAAATTCTGATAAACAGTGGAGCATACAATACAACAAAAGAGGGAAGATTATCCACAACACAGATGGATTCTTTGTAGGGTAAAAATACTTTCAAGAGCCTGGCCAGCGTGGCTCAGTGGTTGATCATCAACCTATGAACCAGGAGGTCATAGTTCACTTTCTAGTCAGGGCATATGCCCAGGTTGTGGGCTTGATCCCCAGCATGGGGTGTGCAGGAGGCAGCCTATCAATGATTTTCTCTCATCATTCATCATTGATGTTTCTATCTCTCTCTCTCCCTCTCCCTTCCTCTCTGAAATCAATAAAAATATGTTAAAAACATTTCCAAGAAATCCCTATAAATAATTCCTATGGCATGTTTGTAACATTGCTTAATTTAACACAGTTTACTTTTACATATAATCATCCCCAACTTATTGAGCAACTGTTATCTGTTCCATGATCTTAAAATAACACAATCATTTTCTCAAATAAGGAAAAATAAACTGTAACTCAGATTCTGCTCCACCACGCCCTCTGGCCTGTGGCCTCTTGTTGCTGACTTGATATCATGTTGGAGCTCAGTATCACTCAGTGTCCGCATCCTTCTCCATTTTTGCTGGTGCCTGCACACATGTGCAAGAGACTCTACATGCATGATGTTGTGCATTCTCTAATGTGCCCCCAGCGTGATAAAAATGTGACCGGGGCTTCTGCTGAAACACAAAAGCAGAGCGACATCGTTGGAAATGATTCCTGAATCCTGGAAGGAAGGCAGAGAGCAAGCCAGTGTGAGACAGAGCCCCAGCCCGGGAGAGGAGAGTCTGTTTTCATCGGCATCTGAGGGAGCTACTCAGAATGCATTTGAAACGTTAGATGTTGCTAAAGAAAAAAATGATTTAGTCATTTTACTCAGAATGTCTTTGTGCTGAAATTGTTTTTTCCCTTGACACGGTTTGCCTTATGCCCTGTTCCTCCTCCCCCCACCCCCCGCTTTTTAAATTTTATTTTTAGGGTTGGTTACCGAGTACTAAGCAGCCGATAGGTAGGCGTGCTACTTTCTAGGAACAGAGCAAAGACACATGGTGAGGTTCTCGAGTTTAAGCATTATAGCAGAGTTCTGTACATTCCCAGCGCAGAAAAGAGGCTTGAGGAAAACTGATTCATTAAAGCCTTATTTTATTTTTTTTATTTTTTTATTTTAAAATATATTTTATTGATTTTTTACAGAGAGGAAGGGAGAGGGATAGAGAGTTAGAAACATCAATGAGAGAGAAACATCAATCAGCTGCTTCCTGCACACCCCCTACTGGGGATGTGCCCGCAGCCAAGGTACATGCCCTTGACGGGAATCAAACCTGGGACGTTTCAGTCCGCAGGCCGACGCTCTCTCCACTGAGCCAAACTGGTTAGGGCTAAAGCCTTATTTTAAAAAACAACCTTTATAGAGGAGACTGAGGAATTTTTTGGTTCGGCATGTCATAAAATGGTTCAAGCTTTTAGGAGAAGGAATAGTAGATACAGTCTCGAGTCCTTTCAAATTTGAACTTATGGCTTTGCTCAGGTTAGAATCAGGGGTGGGCAAACTTTTTGACTCGAGGGCCACAGTGGGTTCTTAAACTGGACCGGAGGGCCGGACCAAAAGCATGGATGGAGTGTTTGTGTGAACTAATATAAATTCAAAGTAAACATCATTACATAAAAGGGTGCGGTCTTTTTTTTCAATAGTTTTATTCATTTCAAACGGGCCGGATCTGGCCCGCGGGCCGTAGTTTGCCCACGGCTGGGTTAGATGCTAGTGGATGGTTCAACCCTCACACAAAAATTTGGGTGGTTCCTTCTTAACTGCCAAATGCAGAGAGAGCTGACTCTTTACAGGTGAAGAGAGCCTCTGTTTGCTCTATCAGAGAAGCCACCAGTCAGTGTTAGCAGCAGATGAAAAGGGGAAACACAGACTAGGGTTGTTTGGGGAAGCTTTTTCTGAGACCAGGGAAAGGCTACAAAGAGGCAGGCTGCGTGAGAGGGGCAGTGGGAAGTGATAACCCGCATTTGTGCAGTGCCTGGGGCAGTAGCTCTGTTCGTTCAGGGAGCTCTGTGGTGTACCTAGAGGGGAGGGCATCTCGCTCCCAGCTTCCTGGCTTTGACAGTGACTTCTGTGTGCAGGTGTAAAAATAGGCATCACCCACTCTCAAGGAACACCGCAGGTGTGGGCAAAGAAGCCTGCTGGCAGTGGCCACCGTGGGTTGAAGACCACAAGGCCTTCTTCATAGAGTCTGTGCCTCAGACTCTTGTATGTCCCTAGGGAGGTGAAAGGGCAAGACCTCAACCTAGAGGCCCTGATGCCCAGTGCTCCCCGTGGTCGGTCCCGGCGTTCCCATGGCGGGCTCCTGCCAGCCCGTCCCCGCCCGTCTCTCGGCACCGGCGCTGCCCCCGGTCTAGTTTCCTGCCCGGGAAGGCCGAGGCCGCGGAGAGGGGGCAGGCCCGGGGCTCTGGGGGAGCAGGGGCGGCCCGAGCCCCCTCCAGCAGGGGAACGGCGTCCCGGGCTCCTGGGTGCTGGGGAGTGGCTTGCGGCCTTCGAGGAAGGACGCCTATCGAGGGGCGAGGACTGCGCCCTCCATCTTGCCCTGGGTCCTCCATTTTTGGGCAGAGCCATGTGCTCGGTGGGGCTTCTTCCCAGAGGCCCAGGCCTCTGCTGGCCACGCCCAAGAATGAGACACCGACTTGCGCCTGGCCAATCGGTAGGGCCCACAGTCCCCTCTCCTGCCCTTACTCCACCCCCCTATAAAACCCCTCATCCCATCAGGCTTCGCTTTCTCTGCCAGTGGGCTACCGTTGCACCAGTGAGTGTGGTTGGGGAGCCGAACTAGTTCGAAATGAAGGACTCTTTGCTTTTGCATCGGACTCGCTGGCTCCCTGGTGGGCTCTTGGGAATCTTGAAATCTGGGCATAACAGGAGGCTCCCCTAGCCCTCCTTCCCAGTGAAGCATGGGACATTTCTCACCCTAGTAGTGCAAAGTAGAATTCATGTCTGCAATCAGTACACCTGTAAAGCATTCAGCACAATGCCCAGAACACAAGTCATCAGCAGATTATTTTTTATTATTCTTCAGAAATAAACGATAGTAAGCTCAAATCCTTTGTAAAGTTAAGATAGAAATATTCCTTTATAAAGTTGGTATATGAACTCAAAGAAGACTAGGAATGCCTTTGCAGGTGATTAATTCAGTGCTGACATATTAAAGGTGCTCAATAAACCGGAACTACTCTGAACATATTTACGTATATTTCTTTTATTATATATATTGTGACTCAGAGCTGATATATAAAGTTCTGGAAGAAAACCCCACAGCAAACTATGTCAGTAGCTTATTTTGCTTACTAAGTTGTCAGAATGAAAATCCAGTCAGTTTTCTCTACAGCCGGATAGTTCAGATATGCTCTCTTCTCAAGCTGTCTTCGCTGTCTCTAAGTCAGGGTTTCCGGCTTTATTTATGGGAACATGGGTTCTTGGCTCTTTGCTTTTTCTTCATGGCCCACCTGAAAATGTCATGAGTATAATAACAATGTCTCCCACAAGCACTCAGTCTTTTTTCTTGGTCCGCGCTCTGGGCCTCGGTTTCTGTGGCCTGGGCTGATCAAGCTCAGATTGGGGTCCTGGCAAGATGCGAAGTTCGGGGTGGAAGCTTCTGAGCTTCAGAAAGACTTTGATCCTGTTTCTTTCCACAAAGAATAATTGGACCCAAACCGTGTGAAGAAGGCAGATGATTGGATATGGTATTAACTCCTTCCAGAAGGCATCCACAGTCTGGGGTTGTGCACTCCTGAACTATGGATACTGCTGATAACTTGTTCCTGTAACATGGCTGTGTCGGAGAGGGGCTGGAGCTGTTTGGAATTATGTGAGAGACCATCTTATTGTATGTGGCATATAGTGCATGCAGTCAAGCACTTTTTATGATATAAATTTAAGCAAGACATTAATTAAAGACCAGTAGAGCATGCAGCTCTAGTTTACTGCATCCCAGAAGAAAGGCACCCTGTGGCTACCAGTAATTTCATTAGGGAAGGCCTAATCATGGAAGACCAGGGTTTACATAAGAAAGATAAAAATGTGTTCAGGAATGTCACTGGGGGCACCTTGTGCATAACCTCAGCCCCATTCATTATTCTGAACATCAGTGATTCTGGGATGGTATAGCAGAGGGCGCACAGAAAAATACAGCTTTCGACTCCACATAGAAGAGCTGTCTTCCCACCTCAGCATCACATTTTGTTCAGTAAGTTGATATTATGCAAGCTGAACTTGCATGGGGACAAGTTAGATGTCAGTGGAAGGCCATGGATATCCCAGAATGACGGAGGACCTGCTATCTCACTCAACCACTGTCTGATGCTACATAAACTCCTCCCGCTGCCCAGCTGTTCAACAGGCTGAAAATCTTAACTACCCTATCTTAAAACTTAATATTGACTGAATTTACCCAGAATAGACAGACCAAGTACACGTGGAAATACTAAATAAGAGTTCTATGATTAGGTAGGAAAAAAATACATTTAAGACAGAAAAAAATATAAGAAAATTGAATTTTTATAATTTTATTTGTGATTTTTGAAATTCCTATTCATTCCAACTGGGTTTAATATCCAGACTGTATTTTTCCATGGAAAAACTCCAGCCTTATTCATAGCCGAAATCACATCTGTTGAGCTGAGTAAGAAACAATGTTTCTGCATAATGAATAAAAATACTGGATGAAGAAGTAATTAGGCTGCACACTCATAATGGTTGACACCTGGAGGCCTCAAGGAAGATACTGCTGTTTGTCTATATGGACCAGAGTAGATGCACCAGAGCACTCTATTCTCCCAGCATCCTGTCTGGAAATTGAGAATTAACAAAACTAATCATAACCATTACTATTGCGGAGATTGTTTTATCTGCTGACTGTATTGCTAGTAAAAGGGTATTATGTCACTGGGTAGCAACATCAAAAGGCCTATTGCTTATCTCTTATTAGTCAGAAAGTGGGTATTGGATTAGTTGGTCTTTCTGCACACTGAGCCTTCTGTGTCTTTAATGTGACCGGTTTCTGACTTTTAGAATTTATATATTCTACAAGTGCCTCTGGGATGAGTGGGGAGTGTTACGCAATAAAATTCTTACTTTATTCCCTGCTCAAGACATGTCATCTCTGGATATCCCAAAATGGCAATTTTATTAATAATTGTATATTTTATATGTAATATTATTATAAGTCATGGTCTCTCTCTCTCTCTCTCTCTCTCTCTCTCTCTCTCTCTCTCTCTCTCTCTTTCTCTTTCTCTCAGCCTAGGTGACCATTACAACCGGTCGACTGGTCACTATGATGACGCACTGACCACCAGAGGGCAGGCCAACCTCCCATGGCCGGCCAACCTCCTGCAGTCTTTCCCCCTGGCCAGCTGGCCAGCTGGCCAGCTGGCCGATCGATCCCATTTGGCCCCAGTCGCCAGCCAGCTGAGGGACCCCACCCATGCACAAATTTGTGCATTGGGCTTCTAGTACTTTTATAAACAAGTTATACACTTTACTCATTTTACTAGTATATGTCTTTTCTAGCAAAGTGACCCTAAATCCTTAATGGGTGTAATAAGCATTACATATATTTAAATTTACCCAAATATCCATATAAAAGACTTCCTTCTTTTCTATTCCTTAAAAATCTTTGGAAATTATCTTAATGGCTTAAGAGCAGAAGCTTTTGAGTCAAAGGTGAGGATAAATACTGTTCCATTACTACATTGTTGTGTGATCTCAGATAATTGGAGGGCCTTCTTTGAACTTCAAACTTGTAAAATAGGGACTATAATGCCTACATGAAAGGGTTGTCAGAAGTAGTAAATGTAAAAAATTTGAAAAACAGTACAATGCTCAGCATGTAGGAAGTGCCCAACAAATGTTAACTTTCCCATTTTATGAATGAGGAAACTGAAAATAAGAGGCTAATTATCTGCCTGAGATCACACAACAAGCCAATGGCATGAAGTCCAAAGTTTCTTCCATTCTGTATGATGCATGCCAAGATGGTTCCACTGTATTTAAGTCAGGCACTGCCCCTGAACTCTTAATCCCACACAGGGAATCCTGGGCATTTGAACCGGCCTTGTACCTAAAAAGAGTTCCCTTCATGTGTCTGTGTGTGTGTGTGAGTGTGTCTATACACATGACTCTGGTTCCACTCCTTCATTCCCTTCAAAGGGAAGGCAGGGGCCATTGTTCTACATGGGATTTTTGATGGAATTACCATCCTATTTAAGGAAAAGAACAAATGGTCAAACAAATCTAGACCTGGAATGTTTTATCATTTGAATTCAAAGGCTTGATAAATGCTTTTTGTATGAATCTTTCAGAGGCTTTGTCAAGGTCCAAGAGACTTATGGGAAGACTTACAGGAATTCTTCCTGTGGATCAGATCAGTGGTTCTCAAACTTGACCATGGCATAGAATCACACAAAGGGCTAGTTAAATCACATATCACTGGGCCCCACCCCAGAATTTCTTCTGATTTGGCAGCTCTGCAGCAGATCCCTAGACTTTGCTTTTCTGCTTAGTTCCCAAGTGGTGCTGATACTGCTTGGCTGGCAACCACACTTGCAGAAACGTAGCTTTGATCTTCACCAAGGGGTACCTTCCAGACTAAAGAATGTTGACACTGGGCAAGAAGAGTCCCCAGATTTACTGTTTTCAAAATGACTTCAACTGTCCAGAAAGTGCCAGCAAAAAGGAGAACTACTTCTTTATAAATGGGTCATATACTAGGATAAATCATGTGTTGATTTACTCTTTGTCACTGGTGACATCTTCATTGAAAACAGAAGTTATTTACCAGATGTAAAAAATTCAAATCCCATTTTCAAAGGATAGAGTTTCTATAGACAGATGTGAAGAATACGAACTTGAGCCATCTAGGCTCAAATTGTGGTGTACAATTTATTTGCTTCAAAGTCTTGAGCAAAGTTAGTTTATTTCTTTAAGCTCAACTATAAAATTGAGATATTAATACCTAATCTTGAAAGGCTTTTGTAAGGGCTAAACCTCCAAAATATCTTTTCCTTGTGGTCTACCATTGCAAATAAAATTTATATATTTTGATTTAAAATTCTTCACTGCTTTAATTTCAAGTTAAATAAGATTAGTGGTCCTATACTTTATTCACTTCAATGTGCACATGTTGTAGGCAAATGGGTCTGAAAGAGTTAATTCTATAGAAAAGTGTTTTTGATCATTCAAAGATATGAAAACCATTTGTTGACTGATTGTTGACTTTTTTTTGCAAAAATAAAACAAAAATTTTGAACATGATATAGAATTAGAAAACTTGATGAAAGTAATTTATAGGATTATATACAAAACATTTCCTATAATTTATGGAAGTTTCAGGAGCATCTTTGCCTTTATAATTTTGTTGTTTATTATGGTGACTTTAGTGCCTAATGCCCATGTAAGAGGCAACTCTGCCCAAGTGTACTGACTCATTTTTTTTATTATTGTTTTTGACATTTAAAACTGGTTTTCATGAATTGATGGCAAATGTGTGTAGATAACTTTCTTGATTGGATAAATGCTCACATGACTTAAATGGTCAGTCTTGTCCCTGATTTCGAAGACTTTATTATTCTTGGAGTAGTGTCAGGGTCAGTGCCAAGGAACAGCATTGAACTTAATTTCCTATTTCTAATTAGATAGCCCCTTGTGGATGATTATAACTCAATTGGTTAATTGATTCTCTTTCACAGCCAGAAAGGTGACTCTACTCTCAAGGAAAGTTATTTTTGGACTGCGTGGGTTGCAGCCATAGTCATGGCATTAGAATTGGAAAAGAGAACAGTAGGAAGGCACCACCCTGATTAACCTCTAAAGCAGTGGTTCTCAACCTTCCTAATGCTGCGACCCTTTAATACAGTTCCTCATGTTGTGGTGACCCCCAACCATAAAATTATTTTCGTTGCTACTTCATAACTGTAATTTTGCTACTGTTATGAATCGTAATCTAAATATCGGATAAGCAGGCTGTATTTCCATTGTTACAAATTGAACATAAAGCATAGTGATTAATCACAAAAACAATATGGAATTATATATGTGTTTTCCGATGGTCTTAGGCAACCCCTGTAAAAGGATCGTTCAACCCCCAAAGGGGTCTCGACCCACAGGTTGAGAACCGCTGCTCTAAAGGGACTTCAGGACATCACTTCTCCCTTCACCCCCTTCATTCAAAGATAAGCAGCTTGTGAGTAAGGGAACAAAAAAAGAATTGTCAGGGACACATGACTGAAGTTAAGGTTCAAGAAAAGAGCCTAAGTAGAGAAACAAAAGGGTTGTTATCTAAAACATGAATTCGGCTTTCTCTTCACTTTTGTGAGTTTGCTGTAGGTGGGTGGTTTAGTTCTCCAGTAGGACAGAAAGGGGATGGGTCTCTTGGGTCATCTATTTCAGGTCTTGTCTGTTTTTTTATTTAGACTAGTTTGTGCACTGCTTTCAATATCTTAGTGCTGAGATCCAGGAAGGCCCAGCCAGCGTGTGATTCTAGAGGATCGAGGCCAAGGAAAAGACTGCTTAACTTAGCTAGAATATACAGCATATGGCACAACATGTGATAAGCTAAACAGAAGACCAGCTCGTGATTTGGGGCCGAGGCTCATCTGGTAATAATGGACATCTATTTGGGCATATACCACTTTAGAAGCTTCTATAGTTGCTGGTAGCATGACAAAGACTCTATAGCCTCCAATCTCTCTGTCTTAGATGTAAGGCTCATCCATAAAAATATCACCTGACCGTTACATGGTGCATTTTCCAACATTAAAAATAGATTTAAATGACTTATAAAATACATAAATTTATGTATAATGTTTATACTTGCCTAGTAAAATTTTGGGAGGCTAAATAAGAAAATGTTGATATTTATTGTCACTCAATCACTTTGGTTCTGGTTATGACTATGCTCTGGGACAAATGAAAGGCTTATTGTTCATTGTATCCATGGTGTGTGTGTGTGTGTGAGTGTGTGTGTGTGTGTGTGTGTGTGTGTGTGTGTGTGTATGTGTATGCGTGTGTTTGAATATATACTACATGATTCTTCTACTTCTTTTCAATAAATGTCATACACTGAAATGGTTGTGTGGTTATTTCTAGGTTGTAGGATTAGAAGTGATTTATTTCTCGCTCACTCCTTTTACATCTTTCTCTATTTTCTGATTTATTTTTTGCAATGATCATCTATTATTTTAAAACCAAGCAAAAATAATCGAAAGAGATTCATCTTTTAATCCCCCAAACAGCCCTGTAATATGAATGATATTCATCTCTCTGTGTTTCAGTTTCTATTAGGATTAAATAATTTGTCTAAGATCTTATCTGGCAAAACTTGGACTCAGACCTGGTTTCCTGACTTATTGCACCATGTCGAAGAGGCTCAATTTGTGATAAGGAGAGCAAAAAGTTAAGCCTTTTAAATGTCCATTCCCCCTAAGGACCTCATCAGTCACTGTAGCATTCCATGATGTTTTCTTTTAATGCCTCATCAAGATGAGTCTATTTGGAGTTTGTGATGCCTATGAGTCAAAACTTTGGTAGAAAGGGCCTGAAAGAAGGGGGATCGTGCACCACAGGGACTACCCAAAGTATGACCTTGTCTTCCCTATCTTATTCAAGGAGTTCCATTCTTTATCTTTTAAAGCTATGTTTCTCAGGGTATATTCACAGGAACCAGGGTCACTTATTAGAATTCAGTCCCTGCTGTCGGCAGAAAGACAATTTACCTGTGGCACTAGCTCAGACATGCTTCTTCTAATTCATTTGAAGGGCACTAAGGGAAAGCAACGGAGTTTAATATTCGCCTGCAGCCTCACCAGTGCTCATTAAGGTGGCTTTATAGTCTCATCTTGACCTGGCTACTTTCCAGAAGGATTTACCAGAGTTTTATGGAGAAGCCACTGTGAGGCTGAGGTGAAGGTGAGCCCAAGACCCAGAACTGAATTTCTGCTGGTTGACGGATGCAGCTAATCAGACAGGAATGGCCAGAACTCAGGGTAAGTGCCCCCGCTCTTGCGCCCGTGGCTGTGGCAGTCACTGCTAATTGATTTCTTGGCTGAGCTTGCATATAATCTCAGCACCTCTGTCACATCACTCCAGGAAGTTACAACCAATTGACTGTACTTGTTAAGCAACAAGTTGCAACCTGTTTCCACCCCTGAGAATAAAGTGGGCACAGACTAGGAAAGAGCTCGGCTCAGACAATCTGTGTGCATGCTGAGTGCCACCTCCCCCCAACCCCCTCCCCCCTGCCCCGCCACAACCCCCGATTTATTTTATTTCATGGCCTCAAGTTTACAATAATCTTAGTGCCTTTCCTTGGATTGTGCTGCCGGTTTCTTCTCCCTTTCACTTGTCTCAGAAGGAACGGAACAAAACACATCATTGCACAAGTGATCTGACTAGGGCAGAGGTGAAAGAGCAGGATGCTTACCCTCCTCAACCTCGGAAGTCTCCATATCTATTGATGCTCCTAGAGCACGTGTTAGTGGTGATCTTTGTCTACCTCATCCTATGGAAGAGTGTTTAAAATTAAGAAAAAAATTTTGAATCCACATGTAGAGTTATACACTCATCCATATTAATTTTTATTATAAGATTCGATCCATTGCTCAACATTTGGTAGGGAATTGGTGGGGAATTCTGTTAAAAATGCATTTTCCTCAAAGCTTTTCTCGCCCACAATATCTTCATCCATAAAAATGCCATAATATTTAGTGTCTCTCCATCTCTGCACAAAAGTAGAATGTAGTAGGCCCTCTCGTTCTCTGACTCATTTCTACCGATTCTTCAGTTTTCAGCTGCTATCTTTCCCCTGGAAAGACTTCTTTAACTCCTAACATGGTTGCTTTTCCCAGATGGAAGCTCTTGATAAGTGAGGTGAATCACGTGTGAATTGAAAGATTAGGCATTAGATTCTACCTTAAGTCTCAGGATGCTATCCTGGGTGATTTGCAAACGTACTCGACACATTTATTATTCTCTCCATTTAGTTCAAGATGTCATTCTGGCTTGTCAAAACTTTCCCTTTCAAATTACTATAAAAACACAGAACTGTTCTGATTTTAAAAAACAAAACAATTTTTAAAAAGACCCTGTCATAAGTATTAGGAATCTTTGTTGTTTAATTCCAAAGCAAATTGTATAATAACTGAGATGAGAGTGTTGTTTGTATATGGAAGTTCTGTGCCACATATAGCAAACTGAACCCCTTGTATTCTTTCCCACCCTCCTTCCTTGGTGCCTTCATTGACTTTGGTAGCTGCTAAATAATTTTATTAAATTCAGCTCAGCTACTAAGTCAAGATAGAGGAGTTCAGTACTTTCCTACCCAGGGGATGTATCAACCATCATTGCAGATGCAGACAGCAAAACAGCAATTTGAGCCTCAGAGAGCAGGTTGGAAAAGAATAATTTACAGTTGTATTTTTGCTGCTGGCATTACACTAAATCACACCAAGTCCCTTCATTTGTTAGGCTTGCTTTCAGACAGGGATCAGAACACATCAACCAGGGTAGATTTTTTCCTTTATGTGTGTGTGTGTGCAAATATTTTATTTTTTTTAGAAATCTAGGGCTAAGAGAAAAAGATTTGCCTGCTCATATACAAATGCCTTATTTGTACTTGGACCACAGACAGGAGAGCAGGTGAGGTCAGATGTGAAAGCAGGACTTGTGGCAATTGGGGAGGGAGAATAAAATTCTTTTTCTTCCCTTTCGTTTTCAGAATGCCTCAATCAATACGCCACTTGTAGCTGCACCAAGGGACACAGGAGCAGAGGATCCAATACAAATACATTAAACCCTTTTAAATTTGACACTGTGCAAAGGCAGAAGTATTCTTGACATTGAATTTTCTGAATCATGACAGCCATTCCAAATCACCTGAGCAGGAGGGTTTTGGAACAGAAGAACTTTGTGTCAATTTAGCATCCGCCCTTCATCTTCTCAGCATCTTAATGTGTTTTCTTAAAAGTTAGTATCTTCTGATTTGGTTGAAATGGTCAGCACTAATTGCTTCAGAAGTTCTTTGGGCCTTTAATCCAGATATACAGAACTTGAAAACCAACTAGATTAATCTTACCTATTATAACAATGAGGATTTTGAGGTTTAGACAGGAGAATACCTTGCCAGTTAAGGGCAGTTTGTTGTCATGGAGATTTCACAATTAGAGGAGTAGGAGCCAGGAAGCCAGGCAACCTGTCATAAGTAGGACATGGTCCCTCTCACAGGTTCAAACCCTCTTGATTTATAGGTCTATTCTGAATTGAATATTTTTTTTTAGACAAAAAGCCTCATAAGTCGAGAAAGCTAAAAAAGGGGGGTGGGGAATAGAACAAAATAGGCTTGCAAAGATGAAACAATGAGGAGCATTTTGCTTTGGTGATGTCAAGATCACTTTTAAGTGTTTAGACAAAGTTCATTAATTATGACCAATCAGATGCTTTTTCTCTTGACATTTATGCTAGTCCCATCTCCTCCCCTTTGGTAATGTTGACTGTTATCTCTGACCCAGTGCAAGTGGGAGCAAAGGCGACCACTTGCCACCCCTGAGATTAACAGATGGCTAGTTTCTTAGAGGAGAGGAGAGGGAGGTAGATGTATCAATGATGAGAACCATTGATCAGCTGCCTCCTGCACTTTCCCCACTGGGGATCAAGCCCACAACCTGAGCATGTGCCCTGGCCAGAAATCAAACTGTGACCTCCTGGTTCATAGGTTGATGCTGAACCACTCAGCCATGCCAGCCAGGCCAGGCAGCTATTTTCAAAAGAAGAAAGTGAATTTTCAATGACCAAGTCCCTTTAATTCATATCTCTCTCTCTCTCTCTCTCTCTCTCTCTCTCTCTCTCTCTCTCTCTCTCTCTCTCTTCCTAACACTCTTGCTCTGACAGATCCTGTGACATACAGCAATGGTTTCCTTGTACATTAAGATATTGTTCTTCTTTGGCCTAAAATGAGAATCAAGTACGTAACTTGAGCATCGGCAGCACTACCTAGGAACCAGCTAAGCCATCTTTCTTGTCTTCTCTTTCCATGTTCAACTTTGAGTGACCATTCTCGGTCTATGGTTGGAAGGATGGCTCAAGTGTCAGGACAGACAGAACAAAGAGATTCACAGCCATGTGCTCTGTGAGTCCTGGCTTTGGAGACAAAAGTGAAGGCAGCTAAGAGCAGGCTCACTGCTCTGTTGGCTGCTGCGTTCACAGACCAAGCATATTGCCGATCAGTGAACTTCTGTTGTTACAGTCTTCACATCCCCTACTTGGCTCTCCTGTAGACATTAGTGCTATGAAACAGCTTTCCTAACACCAGGGAACTGCCACACTCCCTCTGAAGCTAGAATCCAAAAGGAAGGCAGAGCTCAGACTGAGCGCCAGAGAACCCCTCGCAGTGGCATCAGCACCTCTGTGCTGTGCTGTTGGTTACTGAGCAGAAGAGCCACTCTGGTGAAGTAAGTGCGGGGAGTTGCTGGGAAGCCAGTTTTTGGCTCCCTGCTTAGGGTGCTGCAGATCCCAGGCCAGAGCCTCAGGGGAGCTTTCCAAGGTAACAGCCGCATCCCCACCTGGGTTTGGTAAGTCATGTCACCTCCTTTCTCCCTCTTTATCAGCCATCCATGCGACTGTAATCGAAATTGTAGCTCAGGATTATTTTGTTGATGTAAAAGGCAAAATAGAGAGCTCAGCCATCCTGGAGTTATTTTGAGAGCTCCAGGACTGACAAAGACACAGTAAAAAAAAATGCCGTTTCCCTTTTGAAAATCAGAACCTTTTGTGTGATGTGAGTGTGTGTGTGTGTGTGTGTGTGTGCGTGTGTGCAATTACTTTGTAAATTCTCCCCTGGCAATTCTCATGACAAGAAAGAGTCATTTTGTAGGAAACTGAGTAAAGTTCTTGTGCAAAGTTATCCTTTAAATGTCAGGGTTTAAAAAATATCAAAGATACATAGGTAGATTGAGAGAAGGAGAAACTAAGGAAATTTACAAAGCCTGCAGAATGTTTGAACAGTTTTTTTTTGCAAGTTAGGGTTTTGTTTTCCTAGATTTTGCTGTTGAGAGGCTGGCTGTGGATGTAAGGACTACTGTCATTGACAAACAGATTGGGACATATGATATTTACTGAAATTCATTTTAAGTGTGCCCTTGGGTTCACAAGCAGCAGTTTTTTTAGATTATATTGGAAGTAGATCAACTATTTAATCCCTATTTATTCTCTATCTCCGGATGGGCGTGGACACACACACACACACACACATTTTTCCCATTTCAAGCAAACATTTGAAGGAAAATATGACCTTGGAAATGAATAAAAAGATAATTATAAATATTGCAAAAAGTAATATTGAATCTAGAGAAAAAACAAGACCAGACAATAGACAGTGTTCCTCAGAATATCTGTCTCTTAATTCTCTTCTGTGATTATTCATTTCACAACTGAAAAAAAAATGCAGCAGTATCATCTCAGCATTGAAGAAATATAATAAAATCTTTTCATAGAGATCTGTGATACATAGAAGTAGCTGGTACCCATATTTAGCAATAATAAGTATATTATTTAATTTTATTAAATACCATAATAGCAGAGTGCTATAAAATTAATTCTTTTACCTAATTCTTCCTTCCTTAAAGTAGGCAGAGAGAGAAAAAGGGAAAATACCTCCTTTGGAAAATGCTGAAACAGTTTTGCAAGGTTCAATGGTACAGTTGATTCTGGCCATGTTGGAAGTATCTTGAGAATAAAGTACTTTGAAGGGAAGGCTGCATTTCTAGGAAATAATGAGTCTTAAGTTTGTCTGATGAAGTAAAAACAGGCATCGACATCAGACACCGGGGGTTTGAATGTATTGACTCATAACTCCTAGGGCTCCACAGGTGCAGAATAAGAATTCTTGATATTATAGAAGTTCTGAGTAACTTTTACTCACCACTTAGTTTGACAGGGGGTGTTTCTCAGATCCTGACTCCATACACAAGGTAATACAACCTCCGCCCTGCCCATGAATACTTCATACCCAAACCCAGCACAAAATAGTGAGATGAGTTGATGTTATATGATCAGAGCCCCCTAAACACATCTCAGATTCCTCTTCTGTTCCCAGCTCAGAACTACATTTCCAATCTTGATGAGACTAACATTTTCTCTTCTAAGACTCCATGTTAAAGATATCTAGTTCTGATTTGCCATCTTCTCTGCCTTGTTCTACCCTTTCCAATTCCCAGAAATTCTCCTTGCCTAATAACTTTCCCATTGAATTCTGGCTTCTCTACTTTCTAGTATAATCTCAATTAACTTTTACAAATCTGCAATCTCATTAGATAAATGGGTAGAGTAATAATGTTTCATCACAGTTGTAAGAAGTGAGCATTGTATTTGGCAGAGAACAGATGTTTAATAAATGTTACTCTTCTCTTTTTTTCTCTCCTCATTCTCTGACCCTGAAATATGTCATAGGGAGACCAGAGGGTTTGTAAGAGAAAAGGACACAAGACATATCCAGTCCCAGGAGTGTCCCTTCTTTATTGCCATGATTCAGGATCATAGATATTCTTTTAAAATCAGTACTGATTTATTTGTTTAAATTATTTGTACCACTATATACACAAAAAACAGTAAGCGAGGGGCTATAACGTAAAGCTGTTTGTTCCTCAAATAATTTACAGTCTGGAAGAGATAGGCAGACACATAAATGACTACAAATAACAGCTGTAATATAAGAGAGAATAAAATAAAAGTTCAGTATTACCTTAAAGATTTCACAGAAAGCTGTTAGAATTAATAAATTTATTCATCACAGTTGCAGGATACAAAGTCAACACAAAAATCAAATTTCTATATGACTAACAATGAGCAATCACAAAAAGAATATTAATAAAACAATGGCATTTACAATAACATTAAAGTGAACAAAATATTTAGGAATAAACTTACCCAAGGAGGCTAAAAACTTGTACAATAAAACTATTAAGTGTAGCTGAAAGAAATTAAAGACAACGAATTTGAAAGGCATCCCACATTCATACAGTGGAAGACAATAAGATTTTAATTCCATCAAAAGCAATCTACAGATTTAATGCAATTCTATCAAAGTTCTAACAACATTTCTCTGAAAGAAAACATCCATTCTAAAATTTATATGGAATTTCAAGGAGCCCCAAATAAAAATAATTTGGCAAACAAAAATCTTGGAAAAGCAAGTTGGAAGACTCATACTTCCTGATTTTAAAACTAACTACAAAACTACAGTTATCAAAACAGCGTGGGACTGGCACAAATACAGGCATTTACATTGGAATAGACTAGAGACCCCAGAAATATTCAAATGATTTTTGACAAGAGGGCCAATGGAGAAAGGAATCTTTATAACAAACTAGAGGCTCAGTGCATGCAATGCGTGCATGGGTAGGGTCCCTAGGCCTGGCCAGCAATTAGCATCAATCTGTGAGGTGACTGGCAGGGCGATGGGGAAAGGGGGGCTGCTGGCACCCACCTTGGCTGACCTGGGGCCTGCAGGCTGGGGGCAGCTCCTGCATTGAGCCTCTGCCCCCTGGTGGTCAGTGTGCATCATAGCAACTGGTTGTTCTGCCATTCGATCTTGCATATTAGGTTTTTATTATATAGGATGGGGCTTGGAAAACTGGATATCTACATGTAAAAGAATGAAGGTGAATCCTTAGCTTACACCATATACAAAAGCAAAATGGATCAAACATCGAAATGTTAGAGCTCAAACTACAAAACTCTTAGAAAAAACAGGGGAAAAGCTTCATGACATAGGATTTGGACTACAGATATGGCAGTGCAGAGTGGAGAGGAAGAGATTTGAAAGGCAGATGCATAAAATGGATACAGAGGGTGGGTGAAAGGTGAACATGGCTAATTTTCTCTTTTTTAAGCCTGGGTGCCTGAGAAGATTCAGGCATCTAACCTTGAAGTATAGCCTTCTTTTTGGAAGACCAACAAGATCCCGAAAGAAAGGTCAGTCATGCCCTAGCTGGCTTAGCTCAGTGGATGGAGCATAGACCCACAGACTGAAGGGTCACGGGTTTTATGCCAGGTAAGGGCATATGCCTGGGTTGCAGGCTCGATCCCTAGTAGGGGGCATGCAGGAGGCAGCCGATCAATGATTCCTTCTCATCATTGATGTTTCTATCTCTCTTTCCCTCTCCCTTCTCTGAAATATATATATATATATATATATATATATATATATATATATATATATATAAAATTTTTTTTTTCTGAGCCAGTATTTCCCAAATTTATTTGACCATGAACCATTTTTTTATTTAATACTTATTAAGAGCGCACAACTTGTGGGTGGGGGAGCTGAGCTCGGAAGCCTAGCGCTAACGCTGGGAGCTGGGAAAGATGCAGACCACGGGGCACTGCTCATCCCTCCGGCTCCGCTCCGATCCGCTGCTGCACCCGGGTCCAATCAGGCCTGTGTCTGCCTCCTTCCTGAGCAGGCAGCCAGAGACCCATCGGAACAGCCTTCCTCCAGCAGCTCCCCACTCCAGGCGGCCAGACGGGAGTTCCAACCAGTGCTGTCTCCCGGGACATGGGCACAGCGGCCAAGTTCATGGGTGCTGGGGCTGCCGCCGTGGGTGTGGCTGGTCCAGGGGCCGGAACTGGAACAGCGTTTGGCAGTTTGACCCTTGGCTACGCCAGGAGCCCTCTCTCAAGCAGCAGCTCTTCTCCTGCGCCATTCTGGGCTTGCCCTGCCTGAGGCCATGGGGCTCTTCTGTTTGATGGTCGCCTTCCTCATCCTCTTCGCCACGTGAGGCTCCGTGGGGTCACCTACCCGTCCCTGCTGCTTCCATTCCAGGCCCGGTGCTGGAATGTGCCCATTAAACACCAGATTTCTCTTCGAGTCGCGATGCTGGGGGGGGGGGGGGGGGGGTCCGCGGGGAGGGCGCCGCTGGTGCTTTCGGGCTCCGGACGGAGCAGGGCGCCCGGCCCGCCCGGCGGGGGCAGCAGCGCCGCGGGGTCCTGCGCGTCCTCGGCCTCCGGGGCGCCCGGGCACACGGTCTGGGTCTCGGTACTGCGGTGCTCGGGGCGCAGCCCATGCTGGCGGCGGCCGCTCTCCGGTCAGCCAACGGTCAGCCAACGGTCAGCCAACGGCCGCCCGGCGCCTCGCGGCCACCGCCCGCGCCGTGTCATCGCCGCCCGGACGCGCGGCCGGGCGGGCGGCCGGCGGGAGCGCGGGTCTCACGTCAGGAAGCGCGGCCGCCGCTTTTATCACGGGGCGGCGGCGCGGAGGGGGCGCTGGGGCGGGGGCGCCGCGGACGCCCCGCCGAACATGCCCTCCCCGGCGCCCGGCCGCCCTCACAGCGCCCACTCGCCGGCCGCGCGTCCGGGAAACGCCGGGAGGAGATTCGCGCTCTCCCCGCCGGGGCCCCGCGGCGCCCGCCCTGAGGCCGGGGCTGAGGGGAGCCGTCGGGCGGCCGCCCGCTGAGAGGCAGGGAGCGCGGATCCAGGCCGGCCCGCGCCGTCGAGAACCGCGGACACGGCGCGCCCCCGGGAGCTGCTAAAAATATATTTTTAAAAAGAGAAATTTCAGTCATTTATAGTCATGGAGAAAGAGGAAGCATCATAAAATCCTTTCTGTCAAGGATAGCATAGGCTGCAATGAAGATGCCCTCTAGACTAGAATGTTATGGGCTTCCATCATTTACTAAAAGTCTATTTCTTTGCCCACATATCTTGCTAATTCTCTCATTACACGGTATATTTGAATTGTCTGGACCGTTTAAGTAGGAAGCTGTATTTGATGAAGATAATTTTATTCATTTGAGGTATTTGGTGACCGAGTGAACCACGGAAGTGAGATCGCATTCTCACCAAGATGACAGATCAGTCAAGGAACCGTGTCTGAGCCTTGTATGAGAATTAGGTCATCTCTTTCATTCAACTCTGAGAAAATGTGTTAGATAAGCAAATAGTGAATGCCTGTCCGCGCTCGCTATGATAGCACAGGTGCACTTGCTTAATGAGTTAACAGCCCTTTTAAAGAAGCCACGGAAGATGGATGTTAATAGAACCCCATAACTGCCTCTCCAATGTTAGGGAAAATGCTCATTAATGTTTACGTTATGGTTTCTGGTATAGAGGGGTGGGCATTAAATATATATTTATAAATATTTCACTATTATAAACCGCCTATCAGCAATTTGAGCAGTAGAATACATATGGCCTCTATTACTTTAAAAGTGCGTTCTTTATTTTTAAATGTCCATGGGATGTCACCTACTCCAATCCATTTCTCACTGCTCAGGCATTGAGTGTTCACGGTTAGTGGCTAACAGTGACGCCACCTGCCCTGTGGGTGCGAGGGGGAAAGTATTGATTGTTGGGAGGGGTTATTTTGCAGATTCCGACTCAGTAATCGTGAGCACGGATGTGGTATTTAAGGAACCTGATTTTACTTTTGATTTTTGCCTCTATTTGACCTTGGGGAAGTTATAAAATCTCTCTGACCTGGATTTTCCTATTTGAAAACTGGGAGAGTAAATGGCCTCCAACAGGGATTCAACATGTAGTAAGCAGACGTGGCGTGGCCGAGAATGAAGTGGATCCGCTGGAGCAATTACAATCAACCCATTAGGACCGACTTCGCATAGAACGGACTTGGCTTCCGAGTTATGCTTTTCAGCCTTTAGACTGCAAGCTCCCTGGTTTCAAGGACAAATTTATTTTTCATCTTCGTATTCCTTTCACATAATATGTACTTGTTTGATTTTCATTCAAAATAATTTATCGAATATCCTCTTTGTTAGTCAGTAGTTCAGGCAATGGTTAAGAGCCCAGGTTCTGGAATACGATTGCATGGTTGCCTGATGGGGAATGCTGGCTTGTCACTTACTACGTATACCACATTGGGCAGGTAACTTCTCAATGCTCCAGTTTCCTCATCTGTGGAATGCAAGTAATAAAATACCTCTTTTTTAACAAAAAACATATTTTTTGATTTTTTACAGGGAGAAAGGGAGAGGGATAGAGAGCCAGAAACATCAATGAGAGAGAAACATCGACCAGCCGCCTTCTGCACACCCCCTACCGGGGATGTGCCCGCAACCAAGGTACATGCCCTTGACCGGAATCAAACCTGGGGACCCTTCAGTCCACAGGCCGACACTCTATTCACTGAGCCAAACCGACCAGGGCAATAAAATACCTCTAATTGTGAAGTTGTGAGGATTAAATGGCATTACTTGTGTAAAGCTTTTGACCTGGTTATAGGGCACAAAATAATTGATTAATCATTTTCATTGGGATGGTGATGGTAATGAGGAAGAGGAGGAGGAAGATGAAGAGGAAGGAGAAAAGGAGCAGGAGGAAGAGGAGGAAAAGCAGAAAGAGGAGAAGGAGACCCCCCTGGACACACAGTACATGTTTATTGAACACAGGCATACCTTGGTGGTAGTGTGGGTTTGCTTCCAGACCACTGCAATAAAGTGAATATTACAATAAAGCAAGTCACAAATTGTTTTGTTTCCCAGCGCATATACCTGTTATGTTTACACTCTACTGTAGTCTATTGAGTGTGCAAAAGCATTTTGTCTAAAAAACAATGGTCATACCTTGATTAAAAATACTTTATTGCTAAAAAAGCTAACCATTATCTGAGCTTTAGTAAGTTGTAATCTGTCTGTAGAAAATGTAGTATCTGCGAAGCACAATAAAGTGAAGTGCCCTAAAATGATGCATACCTGTAAATACAAGTCTTAACTATTTATCTCCCTGTCTGCTCTAGATCTGCATTGGGGTTATCTTGACTTTGTCACATGAACCAACATTTCTAGGTTCAAGCTTTCTTGATCTGGTATATGAACAGGCAAATGCCCTTCCTGGTCTCTTTTGTCTCTCTAGGTTTTTATTTGTATTTGTTGTTGTTGTTGTTTTTAAACAACACAAAATTATGCTTGCACGTGTGTTCAAGAGGCAAATAGTCTTACAATTCTTGTTTTGAAAATAACAATTCCCTTAAACTTTTTTGTGTCTTCTATTCTGCAGAGGCAATCAATTTCAACTCTTTTAGCTGATTTGTAAAAAATTATTTTAGAGAGGAAGGGAGAGGGAGAGAGATAGGAATATCAATGATGAGAGAGAATCATTGATTAGCTGCCTCCTGCATGCCCCACACTGAGTATCGAGCCCGCAACCTGGGCATGTGCCCTGAGCAGCAATTGAACCGTGACCTCCTGGTTTATAGGTTGATGCCCAACCACTGAGCAACACAGGATGGCCTTAGCTGATTCTTTTGACATTTATCCTACATGCTTTTACTGCAATTTCTTGATATTCCACTTTTGGGCATAATCAACTGATTTCCCACAATGCAAAATGATGATTTAGCTCCCATTGACCACTGCCACCCTGTATGCATGTGCACATCTCTCATCTCTGCACCCTCCTCAGTTGCTACTCTTAGAATTGTACTTGGGTCACTGTCAGTGTTGCACTGCTATGAATATGTAAATACTAGTCACAGCTGAGCGTTGTAGTTTGCATGATTTCTTTTCCTTTCATATTCAACATTTATTTTCTTGGACTTAGTAATTGTCATTTTTGGGTTATGTTGTTTCATGGTTGGCTTATTTTTCTACCCTCTATAGTTAACTCTTTCCTATATTCTTCCCCCTTTGTGTGCATTTCCTCTGAATAGGGTTCAAATACTTAAGAATTAGCTTTAGTCTTATGTCTTGAAAAAATGTTTCCAGGAACTCTGACCAATCTAGTCCCCAGGAATCTTTCTTCACCTGTTACTCTGTTATTCCATGTTGTTCTTTTGCCTTCTCTTTAATTAATTCCATATATTCTTTTTCCTTGGTTTACTTTCTCATTTTGGGAAGTGGGGCTTCCAGCACCTTCCTGAGGAAGGGAGCATGGGAAGCAAATTTTTTGGACCTTGCAAATCTAGAATTATTTCCATAATATTCACACCCTTAATTGATAGTTTGGCTAGGTATGCAATTATAGGTTGGAAATTATTTTCCCCCCTAGGATTTGAAGCATTACTCCATTCTTTCTTTTCACTTCCAGTATTGCCATTGAGAAGTTCACTGCCATTCTAATCTTTGTGTGAAAGTATTATTTGTTTCCTTCTCTGAAAGCTTTTAGGATATGTTCTTTATTCTTAGTGTTCTCAAACTTTATGATGATATGTCTTGGAGAGGGTTGATTTTCATTTACTATGTTGGTCAAATGATGGCCCATTTATTCTGTAAACTTATTTTCTTCTTTTAGTTCTGAAAAATTTTCTTTATTATTCTTTTAAATATTTCCTCTCTTGTCCCCAACTTTTCTTCTCTCTCTCCCTTTTCTCATTTTTCTTTTTTGAATACCTATCTCTCTGACATTGAGCCCTGTGGATGGATCTTCTACTTTTTAAAATCTTTTTTCTCCTATTTTCAATTTCCTTGTCTCCCTGCTCCCTTAAAAAAACAACAAACTTCCATTTTTCTTTTGAGTTGTTTTCACTCTTGTCACAGTATTTTTATTTCCAAATACTCTTTTTTATTCTAGAAATATTTTTGTGTTTCATGCCAACCTTCTCTTTATTCATCGATGCAATCTGCTCTTATAAACTCATGCTTTAAATGCTTGATTTTTGTTTTTTAGTTTTATTCTTGCATTAATTAGTTTTTCTCCATTTTTTTCTTTCTTTCTGTTTGGTTTCTGTCAGTTATTTTAGAGGCATGCCAGTAATGGCTGGTGATCATTGGCTGCCTACTTATACTTAAGAGTGGGACATTCACCAGCATATTGAAAACTGTGTGAATGGAGCCTGTCAGCTCAGCCAGTAGAGGGCTATCTGGCTGGAGTTTTCCTCCAGGAAACTCCTATGTCTATATGTTTACTCCTTTTCTTTTTAGCTGGTCAGGCTCCTCATTATATGGTCTCCCAGCCTCTTGCTCAGTACATGGCTGGCTTTCAGTATTGTAGAAGAGTGGATGCAAAAAAAGTGACTGGGGCTTCAATATTCAGTATAGATGCTTTTACTCTTCATGGCCCCATTTCACTATAGTAGTCCTGACTTAACCATGCCTTAGTGTTCTGAACGCAGATACCTCATGTTTTAGTATATTTGGACAATAAATCTCACCTTTATGTTGAGATAAAAGAAAATCTTGGGTTCTAACGGCTGTTAAAATACTTTCAACTCAATTATTTTAAAAAAATTTTGTCTTCACCTCCATTTCCAAAGGTGCTTGCTAATTGCTGAGCCTTTTGGAGAATCATGAGATATAAATGACTTGTTTCTAGACTTTTCTTACTGCTAGCTAAATTTTCCCTGTTCTGTTAAATCAGTTATCTTTCATCTATTCACTTCCCAAGTTTTAAAATTATGAAATTGTGTGGCCATTGTCTTTTCTTCCACACTGTTTGTCCTTGTAGGCTATGTCTTTTAAAAACTCTTTACTGTTATTTTAATGGGGTTTTTGGAGTGTGTAGAGACTCTTGTTTGGGTTCAGTCTGTTTTTCTAATTGGAAGACTAAGTATGTAGTCATTCCTTATTGTTGGCAAATGTTTGTCACAGGGTCTGTATTTCAAAACTGGATAAAAGAGAATCCATGGCCGGATGGTGTTTTCTTTTCATCAGTTCTACACCATTGGAGGATAACTGTTTATTTGAGTGAATTTGGATCTCTCAATTTACGCTTTCTGGGCTTAAGAGAGAGGATGCACAATTCAAAACACATTAAGTATTTATTGGCTCATGACTTTGAAAGGTTTAGGGTAGTTCTAACATTAATCTTGGTTTGGTTCAGGGGCTCAGATGATATCAGAATGTGTCTCTGTTTAGCTTACTTGCATATGTATTGAAAGACAGATATCCATGAGAGTAAATAATGATAATGCTAAAAATAATTTAAAAATATATTATATATTGATCTTCCATACTTAAAAAGTAAGTATAATGCCGAACACATAATATGTACTCAATAAATTATCACTATTAGTATTAGTGCCAGTCATTCTATTACTTACTGCATTTAATCTTCACTACAATCCTTTGTGGTATTGCTACTATTCTACTCATTTTATAGATCAAAAAACCAAAGTACAGGGAGATTAATAAACTTGTCTAAGGTCGTAGAGCAATCAAGTAACAAAGCTGAGGTTTGAACTGAGACAAACAAATTTCAGGGGTGAATGGTTAGTGTCAATGTGCCACCGACTTTAAGAATGACAGTCTCGCCCTAACTGGTTTGGCTCAGTGGATACAGCATCAGTCTGTGGACTCAAGGGTCCCAGGTTCAATTCCTGTCAAAGGCAGGTACCTTGGTTGCGAGCACATCCCTAGTAGGGAGTGTGCAGGAGACAGTTGATCGATGTTTCTCTCTCATCGACGTTTCTAACTCTCTATCCCTCCTCCTTCCTCTCTGTAAAAAATCAATAAAATATATTTTTTTTAAAAAAAGAATGACAGTCTCAGTCACTGATTCACTACACATTATTTACAGGTCACTTCATCTCACTTGACAATCCCAATGTATGGAGTCTGGTAGTATTGTCCTTCTATTGAGATAAGAAGACTGAGTTTTAAAGCACTTAGGCGATTTCCCAAGCTATCCGGCCCACATGGCCGAGGTAGGGGTTGAACCCAACTTGCAGTTTTTTCCTACGCACACTGTGCTACCTTTATGCTGAGTTGATATTTTTAACTTCTGGATGAGCATCTAAATAGATGCATAGAATTTGGGGCATTTAAAAAATATGTTTTTATTGATTTCAGAGAGAAGAATGGAGAGGGAGAGAGAGAGAAATATCAATGATGAGAGAGAATCATCAACTGGCTGCCTCCCGTGCGCCCCCAAGCCTGCAACCCAGGCATGTGCCCTGCCCAGGAACTGAGTCGTGACCTCTAGGTTCATGGGTCAATGCTCAACCACTGAGCACGCCAGATGGGCAGCATTTGGAACATTTCTAATCCTTGTAAATAGATGTGTTCTGGGTGGTTGTGTATTCGTTGTCTGCTTTGCAAAACTAAGCAAGTAGGAAACTAATGAGAGATCACAGAACACGAATTGGCTTTCCACCCTTTTGCGACTCTGTTGTACCTAGGTCTGGCAGAAGGTCAGAGGCAGGAAAAGGCAGAACTGATGGGGCTGGGGTGGTCAGTAAGAAGGGTCACCTGATTTCAAGGGGCCTGGTTAGGAACAGAGAGACACTGGCACTCTGATGGTGCCTTTGTTACACAAATTATATTCCAAAGAGGCCCAGAGTGGCAAGGTTATGTGTATGAGCTTCCACGTTAGGGAGGCTTGAGTTTGAGTCTTGGTTTTCCTATTTATTAGCTGTGTGACCTTGAGCTTGTTTCTTAATGAGCCTGAGCTTCATTTTTTCTCAGTATAAAATCGAGGCAAAAAAAAATGTGCCAAGTTCATAGGGTTGTTGAACGGATCAAATATGACTATGGAGTTAAGCACTCAAGACTGTGTCTGGCATTTAAATGGGGTCAATAAATGTCAGTTATCAATAATAATATTCAGATACAAACAAGATGGATCTTGTTGATCCTTAGAGTTTCATGCCACAGTTCTTTTCTAGAAAACAGATGCCAGTCTGCAATCTGAAGAAGGGTTATTCCTCTACTGTACATTTCAGGTTTCTATCCCCCGTCCCCGTTAAGCCCTCCCCACCCCCCCTCAGCCATATACATGCATATCTTAGCCCAAAGTTCTTTGCTTTGACCTTTTCTTAATAAGGTAATTATATTCTTTGACATTAGCCTTAGGTGTATGCTGCAACTTTGTCTGAAATGAAAGCTTGATTGCAACTGTTATCAATAGCTCAGCCTTAAATCACCTTTGAACAATTACACACCCAGGAGCCCAATTGATTACTTTTCGGCTTTGCTGAGGCTGATCCAAAAGCTAAGGCTGGCAAAAACCGCTTTGTTTTATAGGCCCATAGTGTAAGGTGGGAAGGAATGGGTAGCATCTCAGGTTGAAGACACGTTTTTATCCCCATGCTCCAGACACAAGCCTGTCTTCCCTGCATGAGGCAAGGGTGGGTTTCTCCAAGGCATCCGGATAGAATTCTGTCTTCTGGTGGATGTCACAGAATCTTATCATGTGAGAGCTGGGAAGAGGGAACTTTCATTGTCCCTGGAATGCTGGTGCTCTGTGAAAGTGCCATGAGGCAAGGAATGGCCGATAAGTTGGGTTCTCAGTGGTCTTCTGGCTTTTTCCCTCCACATTTTCTATATTGAAACTCAGCATAGGGTTTGAAAAACACAACACACAGAATAAGGTTAGCATTGAAATATAATGTTACAAAACCCTTAGCTAGTTAACATTTTTTCAGTTAATAAAATTGAGGTCACAAAGATAAAGTTACATATGTGTGTTTTTTAATTTACACAACAAATATTAATTGAGAATACAATTTGTTGTGTAAATATTAACTCCTGGGAATACAGTGACACACTCAAAATAGAACAGATTCTTATTAAAGCATTGGCTCTTGGAAATATTGGCCTGACCACTTTGGAAAGCAGAATTTTGTAAAATCATACATATAAACCCTGTCTTTCTGGTCACCCTCTTGTCACCTTTCTTAAGAATATTCATTAAGAATTAATATGATCACCCTAGCCAGTTGGGCTCAGTGGATAAAGTAGACGGAAGGGTCCCAGGTTCAGTTTCAGTCAAGGGCACATGCCGGAGTTGTGGGCCCTATCCCCAGTGGGGGGGCGTGCATGAGGCAACCAACCAATGATTCTCTCTCATCATTGATGTTTCTATCTCTCTTCCTCTGTGACATCAATAAAAAAAAATTAAGAAAAAGAATATGTTAAAGGGCTAAACAGATTTTCTGTTTTTGTTTGTTTCTTTTTTTTTTTTTTTATTTTGTCCTATTCCTTTACTCTGGCTTCTCAGAGAAGGGAAGGGGTTGGCAAGAACAGGTGGAGCTATTCATTGAAAAAGTTTTGGTGGGTGTGGGAAAATTGAATTTTATGATGATTATTATTTTAGATCATCGGGGTTTACTTTTTTGCTTAGAAATGTTTATTTTTTAATTAAAACATTATACACTGTTACTCAAAGCCAATACAGTATACTTCTTTATTATTAGTTGAATGAAGCAGGTCTCTAGCACAATCCCATTTGTTTTTATAACGTTTATCTTAATGTAATTTTTATTGAAGTGTAGTTGACATACAGTATTATATTAGTTTCAGGTTAAAAACAGTGATTTGACATTTATACGTCTTATGATGTGATCAGCACAGTAAGTCTAGTAACCGTTTGTCATCATACAAAAGTATCACAATAATATCGACTATTTTCCCTATGCTGTATGTTAAAAACACCACCACACACACACACACACACACACACACACACACACACACAAACACACACAAATGGTAGGAGAAAGTGATTTAGTAGAGCCTGAGGCAATCTTGTAGGGAAGAGATTAAGGTTATGACTGACCTAACCCTAGGGAGGATTCTTAATGCCAAACTATTCTTAGTGATACCACATTATAGAATTAATTACTTAAAGTTAAATAATTAATAGGGACACAAATAGGGATACCTCTTTAATTACTCAGTAACCACTAATGGGATTTTATATTCAGCTGCAGGGTTTCAATGAAATCCTCAGACAGGTATTCATAGGAATATTACCTGTCCCACTCCCATCGGATGCTTTTCCATCATCACCATGATCCTAGGAGTTCTCTCCTCTGTCCTTGTTCTGGATCTTACCAGACTGATGAGATCCTCACTGAGCCTGATCATTTTACTTTTGATAAAATAGTCAACCTAGTTGGAGAGGGTTCTCAGTATCTCTTTGTAATTATTCAAAGTTTGGATTTTAAAAATATGACATCTTTTTAATTGACCCTATTTGCCTTTTGTTCCCATCCTACATGATGTCAGATCTCTAAGGCTGCAGCTTCCTCCAGTTTAGTGAACACTCAGACTGGAATGGCAAAAGGTGAGCAGAGAGAAGAAGGAAATGAAAAGGTGATCAATATAGACCATCTTGGCTTTATGGCCAGAAAACAGAAACCTGAGCCCCACCACAATGTTTTGTGTTCTTGTTGCTAAAAGCACACAATTAGCCTCTGTGATTACTTTTCATATTTCACTGGGAGATGTCATCCCTGTGAGAAGCCGCCTGGGAATTTGTGGTTGGTTTGACAATTGTGCACACAGTCATGTGTGGGCTATAGAAAGAGAATTTATATTTTAAAAATAGAGAAGGTCTAAATAGTTATTGTCTCATTCACAGTTTAAAAACTCTCTATTCCCTACTATTACATCTCAGATAAAAATCAAAGCAGCTAGAAGGCTCATCACATAATATAGGCTGCACACTCTTATAATCTTGTCTATTTCAGATATGTTTGACCTTCACTTATACAAAGGAAAAAGTCACAATGACAGCTGAACATTAAAACAATTTCAAGACACAGTAAGTGAAAAGATGCAGAGAGTGAAAAGGCCAGATATTGGAGGCAGACTTTGTAGGTGGCTGGTAATAGTCCTGAGGGCCCAGGAACTGACTTTGCAAAGTAAATCTTCAGTTATAGGGGTTCTTATATCTGCACAGCGAAGCAGTAACTGCTGTACTTGGAATCAGGCAAAAGTCTGTAACACATGAATTGCCCAGGTTCAGAGCGACAGGAGCTTGGTGCCCATACTCCACCTCTTTGTAGAAGGAGGCATGTGCTTTCCCCACTGTTCTTTTTCAAGCTATTGATAAATATTAAGTCATTTCTGCTTTTATCCATTATATAAAAGATAAACAACAAAATTCTGTTCAAAGGGCAAGAATGCTAAGGGGCTGACATTTGATTACTTTCTTATATATTTGATGTTTCTATATCTGTATCTCTATCTCCTATATATCATCTAACATTACATGTATGTCTATACCTATACTATATCTAAACCTATACCTACCTGTGTATCTATATCCATTACTAGGAAAAGAAGGAGTGAGATATTCCAGATTTAGCATTTCATCTGGGGCTTTCAATTTTGCCAGTTTAGTAGTTGGGCAGACATGAAGTTACCTTTTATCCACAAAAAGTCTTGATCATTTGAGTTAAGTGTTTTCCATTGCTTAGAGTATTATTAGCGTTTTTATCTTATTTTGGGTGGCAGTGAGGTAGAGTTCAATAGGACTGCATCTTTAGGATTGTCTATCCCTGAGTTTAAACCCGACATTGTTCCCCTCACTGGATGTACAACCTTGGGAAAACTACTTTCCCAAGCCTCAGATTTCTCATGTGTAAAAATGAGGATATTGCTGACTTTGGAGGGTGGTTGCAAACTTTATTTTTAAAAATATTTTTATTGATTTCAGAGAGGGAGGGAGATAGAAACATCAATGATGAGAAAGAATCATTGATTGGCTGCCTGCTGCACACAACCCAGCCATGTGCCCTGGCTGGGAATCGAACCCCGACCTTCTGGTTCATAGGTCAATGCTCAGCTGTTGAGCCACACTAGCCAGTGGTGGTTGTAAACTTTAGAAGGATGTCAGAATGAACCGGAAGGGAAAGAGGAAACTGACAGAACAGGGTTAAACAGCCGTTAGGGATCTGAGGCCTGGAGTAAGGTGGTTAGTAAAAGGCCCAGCCATTGCTTTCTCTCATTTTATTCAAATTGGTTTTTCTGTTCTTCGTTTTTGCTGGCTTACCCACTCCTCTGTCCACCACTGCATTACTTTGCACTGTGGCTTTTTGCATTTTAGAACTTGCTAACTTTTTTTCAGATGGTTGGAGTTAATTTAAGACAAAATAGGTTCCACAGCTCAGCAATAACAGGCTGCTGAAGAAGACAATTGTTAGAAAAGCAAACATTAAAAGACAGGAAAACAGACCACTGGAAATCCTCAGTCTGAATCAAGCTGACACAGGGAGGGCAACTGGGAAAATTTACCAGAGGAGAGGAGAATGCAAAGATGCTGCAGTTGCTAATCAGAATGTTTTAAGTATTTATTTAAAAGATTAATTAAATGGGAGGCAAAACTGTTCTTTGTGTCAACATTTGAAGACTTAACATTTTTTTCCTCATTCCCTTTTGGAACAAAGCCTGCTCATTCTATAGTAATTAATTCAAGCATTATTAAAATGAGACATCCATTCTCTAATAGACCGAGAGTGAGAAAGTAAACATGGTCTTCATTTGAAAGAGTGTAGAGATGTGTGTGTGTGCGTGTGTGTGTGTGTGTGTGTGTGTGTGTGTGTGTGTGTGTTTTACTGATTTCACAGAGGATGGGAGAGGAAGAGAATCATTTATTGGCTGCCTCCTGCACACCCCCACATCTGGGATGGAGACCTGGGCATGTGCCCTGACCAGGAATCGAACCATGACCTCCTGGTTCAGAGGTTGACTCTCAACCACTGAGCCATGCTGGCCAGGGCGATAACAATGTGCTCTTATTCTTAGAGATAGGAGACCTGGTTATTGTTGACCTGTGAAAGCAAATTCACATTTGGTACAACTTCTGAAGAGGGTAAGTCAAGTTAGAATCCAATTCCTCTCATTCTATCCAATGCAAATAGACCAAAACTCTACCCTCATATTATAAACATCTTTCACGTTGGTCCTGTTGGTGTTCTCCCAATATTTACTGTGAGAAGGAAGGAGTTGTGTATCTTTAAGAGTGGACCACTCCTTTTCAAAATACCTGTGTCTGCCATAGTGTCTTCAGTGAAAACCAAATATCTCTATAGCCACTTTGGTTCTTGTCATCTTCTGTCATAAGAATGTTAATGTAGTACCACAGTCTATTTCCATTATAATCCTTGTCCAGTAAACAGATTAATTAGTTCATTTTTTATTTTTTTTTTTTAATGTTTGTCAAAATCTGGAAATTGCCCAATAAGGATAAGAATGAAATTTTTATTAAGAGTCAGTGAAAACTTATAAGCTTTCATGACAAACATGATAATGGCTTATTGTAAGAGGGATCAGGGCTCAGCTCTCGTGTACAAGTTCACATGAGAGGGCATGTGGGTGGGTGCCTAGAGGGCTGAGAGAAGCACTGTAGGGAGAAGGGTAGAGATGTAGTAGAATGAAAGGGGCCCTGCAAGTTTTCTCATGGATGGACACACCAACTATGTTCCAGTTCCTGGAACTAGTACCTGCTTGTACTCATGAAAATTAACATTAATTGGTTTTCTTCCAGAGGCAATGTTACATTAGGGGGAAAGATGCAGGCTGGCCTTATTTCAAATACCAGCTCTAACTTAACTACTTTTGTACATCAGGTTTTTTTGTTTGTTTGTTTGTTTGTTTTTAATCTTTGGAATGAAGATCATAATACAATCTCCTTCGTATTGTGGAAAACGTGAGTTATGAGGGTAAAGCATTTGGTAAACTATGAGGCACACAGTATGCATTTATACTGTGCAAATTGCTTTGCATTTTTGATCTTTAGTTTTCCCCACCTGTAAATTAGGTATTAATTGCTTTTCAGGATCCTTGCAAAGATTAGTGATAATGAATGTAGAGGACTCATCCTGGCTCATAATGGGTTTGATGAGTGCAGGTATTAGCTTCTCACTGAGTACAAAGTAGGCCTGGAATCATGAGAGGAGGATAGTGTTTATGCATAGCCTCCACTGTTAGTTTGTTGACCATCTTCAACCATCTAGCAATGGAGGGATAATTGGGGTCCTCCACTATTACAGTCCCTTCGCCATTTCTCAGTTCTGGGCTGGCTTCTATGCTTTTCTCTATTTATCTTTGCCACAAGCCCTTGACAGTGATTTTGAATCTCCTACTGCTGACTGTCTCTCTTGGTTGGTCTTTTCTTCTGCAAACCTGGCTCTAGATATATTTAATCTTCATAAGTTCCTCAAAGATAATCATGCAAGCCCTTCCTTTTAAATGCTTTACCGCTGATCCTTGGGAGGAGCCATGAGAAGCACATGTGGCAAAGTAGCATGGATTTAGGAATATTACACAGTAGCATATACAGTCCCGACTTCTGGTTGATTACCTCGCAAACCCTTTTTCATTGTCTGAAGACCCTTGTTGGCCTTTTGCTCTTTTGTTTTATTCCTGCTCCTGGAATTTAGTCAACTAGAAGTCCTGATGTGGAGGCCTGGAGATGTAACCTAGGCACCTATGTAAGTGAATTCATGTCATCTCAGGGGCTATTTGTGCCAAGCAGGCCATTTACATTTTTGAGACCCGGGTAATATTCAACAATGGTTGTTCCCTGAGTTTTTCACCTGCCAGCGCTTCCTTAGGTTCTTGATGTTTTCCCCTTTGACGAACTTCTTTTTCCTTCTCCTCTTTATCTACTTGGAGGCCAAGCAGCCTTCAGGGTTCAACTGAACACACCTATATAATAATCCTGCTCCTGAATATTTCAGCCTTATCAATGAATATGGTATACATCAGGCATTGCGCCACCCTGATTACCCCTTTACTAAATCCCAGCCAAATTCCAGCTCCCAAATCCAATAGGATTTAGCATTTGTCCTAAACGGTTAATTTTATAATAGTGAATAATTACATTGTGTGGCACTTTTCTTTTTCTCAAAACTCTCTGATATTTATGAGTTTATTTTATCTTCTTGGTAACCTTATCAAGCAGGTAGAAAGTTATTTTTCTTTTCATTTGACATATAGAGAAACCTGCCCCCAAGGAATTTGTGTATGTTTATGTGTTTGGGAGAGCAAGTAACTGACTTGGATAAGACACCAGAGCTAATCTGTCCTCAAGCCTTGACTGAAGAGCAAGGCTTCTTTCCTTCAAACCTGAACTTCACCCCTGATGGTATGCTACCTTCTTACTCTATTATACCTTTTACATTTTAATTTATGAATTTGATTTGTTTCAAATTTCACCACTCAACACACACACGCACGCACGCACGCACGCACACACCTGCAAGTGAAAGCTCTTATCAGTAATCTTTCAATCCTCATTATAATTACTATAAAAAGTGTTGCGTTGCCCCCTGATGTGGCTCAGTGGTTGAGCATCGACCCATGCAGCAAGAGGTCGCTGGTTCAATTCCAGGCCAGGGCACATGCTCAGGTTGCAGCTCAATCTCCAGTTGGGGCATGTGGGAGGCAGCCAATAGATGTTTTTCTCTCATCTATGTTTCCATCTCTCTCTCTCTCTCCCTTCCTCTCTCTGTCAATCAATACAAATGTTTTTTAAAAACCTGTTGTGTTTAAATGAAAGGTACATCCAACATTAAACTGGTGGTATCAGTAATATGCATGCATAATTATATATAGTAGATCAGCAATTTTCAACCATTTCATCAAATGTCACACATAGACTAATTACTAAAATTCTGTGAACACCAGTACATATATTATTTTTTGCTGACCTGACAAAGCATAGGTATAATTTTTATTCGTTCACACCAGACACCGATTGTGGTATTGGCCGTTTTTATTTTTTTATTGGAAAATCTAAGGGAAAAGAGGTCAGTGCCCCTGACTAAATTTTGTATTGCGTGCTTTAGAAATTCTTGCAGCACACTGGTAAAATCGCTGCAGGAGATAAATGGAAGATTTGTCACACTTGCAGAGTGCAGACTTCTCTGAAGTAGACAGAGCTTGTCAGAGATGCAATAGAGGCTCTTGTTATCTTGCCAGTTGATTAGAGACGGCAAATCGGGACAAATGGCTGAAGCATCCTGACGGCATAGGAGCTGCATCTGCACACATTTTTTGAGACTAAAACACTGAATTTTTCTTTTTGCTGAAACAGAGTATTTCAGGGTGAGAGCATGAAGAATTAAGAGTACCAGAACCACCGACTGAGACTTAGAACATCAGCTTGATGGAAAACTTGACATTGCCTTCCTTTGTGAGAGCTTAATTGACCTCCTCTCTTGCATTGCTCAGACAGCAGGACTGGATATGTGTTGTTAAGGGCAAACCTGAAATTCTCCCTGTTGATTGTGGTGCATATTTCACAACTGAAACTTCTATTAAATCATCAAGCTGTCCATCTTAAAAATATACACATGTTTATTTTTTTAAAAATGTATTTTTATTGATTTCAGAGAGGAAGGGAGAGGGAGAGAGAGAAACATCGGTGATGAGAATCATGGGTGATGAGAGAGAATCATTGATCGGCTGCCTCCTGCATGCCTCCCTCCTGGGGATCAAACCTGCAACCTGGGCATGTGCCCTTGACTGGAATCAAACCCGGGACCCTTCAGTCCACAGGCCTATGCTCTCTCCACTGAGCCAAACTAGCTAGAACATTGAACATATACAAATTTGTAATCATCAATTATACCTCATTAAATTTGAAAACGAAAAAAAATTCCCTCTGTTGAAATTAGGGGAGAGGCTCACCCTCTCCCCTTTTCTTGGAGCATCTACTTTAAGAAATATGTCATTGTAAGTTCTTTCTCTGTCTCTTCGACATGTATATAAATCATTTTAAAAGTTAAATAAGCCTTTTATCAGCTCCACAACCCAGGAATGTCAGGATGTTTCTCAAGAATCTGACATCTGTCTTTTGAAATGTAATCATCAAGGAAGACAGTGTCCCTATGCCCCAGTTTCTGTGGGAGGGTAGAGGCCTATCTTGAGCAGGTGCCTCGATCCAAGTTGCAAAAGTACACTTGTCATAAACATCTGAGAAGTTTATTTTTCTTTTTGATAAAGCCAATTAGCTAACACAGATGGCCACCCCAATCACCAAGTGAATTTCGGATAAACTGTGTGCGACAAATGGTGCTGTCAAGTTCTCTTCCTTGAGGACTGGTTATTGTTTAGCTTGAGACCAGGACTGTAGTGGGTTCTATCTGCTGGGCTACATAGAAGGGTGCAGTCTCTTTCAGTTTTTGCAGTCTCTTAGAGGATTGCCTGTGATCACCTTCTGCTCTAAGTTCATTCAATAATAACGTTGTGTTTCCCTTACTTTGTGGGAGAGGTTTTCTGGATTAGGTTGAGATTAAAAAATATTTTCCAACCATGTGTACACCTCACATAAGCAAAAACATCTAGATTGCATGATGACTGGTTTCTGAAGAGGCTGCCTTTGTGTCTTTTGTCCATAGTTTTGTGTGCCACAAAGCACTGAAATATCATGATTTGTGGGACCCTTAGTTAAATCTTTTTTTTTTTCATGATCTTTGTGCTTACCTCTGTGGTGTGACCACCAGAAGGCCCTGGGTAAATACTTCATTGAATTTTTCATATGGCCAACTTGCTATATAACAAAATGATGCTGTGAGTGTTTTGTTTAATAGTGAGCAAAACATAACAGCATTGAACTAGTTGCTAGAATTTAAAGCTGATGCTGGCATGCTCTCGAGTGCTGGGTAATTGAGGTATTAGATTCAAACCTCACCACTTCAACATGTGTTGATACAACCTGAAGAAGAGCCATCTGGTTTCCATATCCTCAGTATTTTGAGACTCGTCTTACCATCTCTGACATATTGTCAGTTATACATTGATTTTCTTCAAGGAAAGAGGGTAAAGCAATCAACCAACTCTAGGTTTCTTTTTTTTTTTCGATATTGCCATCTTCTCCTATGCACAAATATCACTGCTTCTTCTGTGGTTAGTTTTCTTGGCAGGTAGGTACCTCAGGTCTTCCTTAAGGATTTAACTCCTTAGTGGACCCACTGATTCACCCTCCATCTCTTAATACCAAAAGGGGTGGCAGAAAAAGCTTAAGGCTAACTATGGAAGACAGTATGGAGTTTCCTCAAAAAGTTAAAAATGGAACTCCCATTTGACCCCGTGATCCCACTTCTAGGAATATATCCCAAGAAAACAGAAACACCAATCAGAAAGGATATAAGCATCCCTATGTTCATAGCAGCACAATTTACCATAGCTAAGATTTGGAAACAGCCTAAGTGCCCATCAGCAGATGAATGGATTAGAAAACTGTGGTACATCTACACAATGGAATACTATGGTGCTGTAAAAAAGAAGGAATTCGTACCATTTGCAGTAGCATGGATGGAACTGGAGCACATTATGCTAAGTGAAATAAGCCAGTCAATGAAAGAAAAATACCACATGATCTCACTCATTTATGGATAATAAAGACCATTATAAACTGATGAACAAAAACAGATACAGAGGCAGATCAGCATTGAACAGACTGTCAAACTACAGCGGGAAGCCTGGGGAGGGTTGGGGAGGGGTAAGAGATCAACCGAAGGACTTGTATGCTTGCATATAAGCATAACCAATGGGCACAAGACACTGGGGGTAGGGGAGGCCGGGGGACTGTCGAGGGGGAAAAAAAAGTATTACATATGTAATACTCTTTGTAATACTTTAAGCAATAAAACAATTTTTTTTTAAAAAAAAGCTTAATGCTATGCACCTTTTACTAGTAATTTGTTGGCCAATTTTCTTGAGGGTAACAGAAAAACATATCCAGAGAAGGCTACAACCCCATCAGACCTGAGAGTCAAGGATAATGCCCCTGACCTCTGGTAATAAGGATTTAGGACTTGCACACCCTGATTTGGGGAAGTGATTTCTCTGTAGGATGGAAAAGAGTGAAAAATATAGTCAGCAGTGGTTGCTCTAACTGACTTAGCAGAAATAGTAAACTAGGAGCTTTGAAAAAAATGCCTTAAACTTCTACTCTCCACTTCATTCAGACCATAAAATGAGGGTTTCATTGAATTTCACAGCCAAGGAAAATAATAAACTCAAACATAATAGAACACATGCAGGTCAACACATTGCTTTCTGGACAACTGGGCTAACAGGGGGTCAAGGCCGTAGGCAAAAATTTACATATGAGATGACACTGGCGGATTTGGCTACAATAAAACCCTGATTAGTGCGCACAGCTGCTCAGCATCCAGAATTGTTCTGTGTTAGCTTCCATTTCAAGCTATTGTTGCCTTCCTAACATTTGGTGTTTCATCACTGGGCTCCGCAGTCCTGTTCAAAAGTAGCACAGGGGCAAATCTATCTATACAGTCTCAAATGGCCAACTCGAATTTGAGGTTTTTTTTTTAAACCTTAAACACCATCTCATCAGTTTTCTGATTGTGCTGATTTCTCCCCTCTGCCTCTGCTTCTTTCTTGATGATACTGTGACAATGGAAATGAGCTCTCAACAGGAGTAGCTCTACTGGTGTTTTCCTCTTAGAAACACGGAGGAAGCAGGAACGCCTGACAGTCCACTGGGCTTAATATTAGGGAAGTACAGTTCTGAATCTCAACCCTCACAGCTGTGTGAACTTGGGCAAGTTTACTGAAGTTTTCTATGCCAGTTTCTCACTAGTGATGATATATTGTTCTGGCTCATAAAAGTCACTGCACAAGGGTTAGGTGCCTTTGATTCTGAAAATGAAAGTGTGGGGGTAAAAGTAAACATTTTCCAGATGGGTTAGTATTTGTACATTTTAAAGTAGTGGTTCCCAAGGGTGGAAATCTTCCTCAGGGATATGTCAGAATATAGGGAGAAGGAATTTTTGTGTTACTTGAAAGATCTTTAAAATCTCTGTTGTTAAAAAATTAAAAAAAAAGCAGGAGGCGAGACAGCCGAGGAGAACCAAGATGGCGGCATAGGTTAACGCCGGAGTTTGCTGCTTTGAACAACTACTTCAAAAGTGAAACCAAAAAACGGAAGGGACATCACCCAGAACCACAGGAACGCTGGCTGAGTGGAAGTCCTACAACTAGGAGGAAAGAGAAACGCATACGGACACTCAGAGGAGGCGCAGTGCTGAAGTCAAATTCTGAGGTGCGGAGTGCGTGGAGCGGGCTGGCGGCCGGCACGGTTGGCGTTTTCAATCGGGAGGGAGTCGCAGACTCTGAGCTCCAGATCCGGGCGAGTCTTTAGGGACCCAGACTCAAACGGGAGAAGCGGGACTGTCTGGCTTCGGTCAGAGCGAGTGCAGCTTTCTCTCTGAGCTTTGCAGCGGGTGCTGGGACTCAGACAGGCAGAGCCCCTGGGGACAGGACTGAGAGCCGCCATAACTGCTCTCTCCGGCCCACCCTGTTGATCCTGTGCGACCCGCCCCGCCCAAGCCCTGCACAGAGGCTTTTGCCAGATAGCCTCAGGCAAAGGCTAGATTAGCACCTCCCTAGAGGACAGAAGTTCTCTCACTGCTGACACAGCTGATTCTCATAGCCACTTGGCCTGGAGGTCAAACCCTCCCTGGTATTAGCTACAACAATCAAGGTTTAATTATAAGACTGCGAACAAAGACCACTAGGGGGTGCACCAAGGAAGCATAACAAAATGCGGAGACAAAGAAACAGGACAAAATTGTCAATGGAAGATATAGAGTTCAGAACCACACTTTTAAGGTCTCTCAAGAACTGTTTAGAAGCTGCCGATAAACTTAATGAGATCTACAAGAAAACTAATGAGACCCTCGATCTTATATTGGGGAACCAACTAGAAATTAAGCATACACGGACTGAAATAACGAATATTATACAGACTCCCGACAGCAGACCAGAGGAGCGCAAGAATCAAGTCAATGATTTGAAATGCGAGGAAGCAAAAAACACCCAACCGGAAAAGCAAAATGAAAAAAGAATCCAAAAATGCGAGGATAGTGTAGGAAGAGGAAGAAAAAGGTAAAGATACAAATTGTGAACAACAAATATGCATCTATCAACAAGTGAATCTAAGAATCAAGTGAATAAATAATCTGATGAACAGAATGAACTGGTGATTATAATAGAATCAGGGACATAGAAAGGGAATGGACTGACTATTCTTGGGAGGGAAAGGGGTGTGGGAGATTCGGGAAGAGACTGGACAAAAATCGTGCACCTATGGATGAGGACAGTGGGTGGGGAGTGAGGGCGGAGGGTGGGGCGGGAACTGGGAGGAGGGGAGTTATGGGGGGAAAAAAAGAGGAACAAATGTAATAATCTGAACAATAAAGATTTAATTAAAAAAAAAAAAAAAAAAAAAAAGCAGGAGGCAAGTTCCACAGCAGCTTCTTATATTATATTGGGAAAGAAAAAAGACTGGAAATTAATGAAATAAATTTACAATTCAAAGTTAAGAAAAGAAAAACAGAGTAAAATTAAGGAATATGGAAGGCTGTAATTAATATATGTGACTGATATTAATGAATAAGAAAAAAGGTACAATATAGTCACTCAAGGTCAAACCAGGTTATTTGGAAAATTTTATGAAATAAGTATATTTTTTGGCAAGCTTGATCAAGAATAAAAGAGAGGAGGCCCACAATAAAAATAGAAAGGAAAAATGGAACATACACAAATAGAGCAAAATTTTAAAAATAATATATTCCATTAAGAACTCTACTAGTATAACAGTAAATTTGAATGTAGACAAATGGACAATTTCCTGGAAAGCTATACCTTACTAACACTCAAAATCAACTAGAAAACTTGGATAGGTTAAGGAAATTAAATGAATAGTTAAATATAATCTAAAACATAAAAAAGACAAAATTACATTGCTGAGATGACTTTTTATAGGTAAGTCCTAGCAAACATTCAAAAAGAGCTAATTCCAAGCTTATGCGAACTGTTCTAGAGGACAGCAAAAGACAGACTGCTTCCCGGCTCATTTTAAGAGTCCAGTATAATCTTGAAATCAGATCTGAGAAAGAAAAACTAGAAACCAGTCTAAATCAAATTAAATAGTGCTAAATTTTACAAAAGCAAGCTTAATCCAGGTTACAGTGGTTCTCAACCTTCCCAATGCCACGACCCTTTAATATAGTTCCTTATGTTGTGGTGAGACCCAACCATAAAATTATTTTCGTTGCTACTTCATAACTGTAATTTTGCTACTGTTATGAATCATAATGTAAATATCTGATATGCAGGATGTATTTTCAGGGGTCGCGACCCACAGGTTGAGAACCACTGGAAGAAAAGAATACCTTATGAGCAATTTGAGTTTATTTTAAGAATGTATCAGAAAGTTTATTAATGCAATTTGCCACATTAACAGATGAAAAAAGACAAAACATATTAGATGTAGAAAAACAAATCAAATAACAACAATGACCCCAAACCTCTTTGCAAACTAGCAATAGCAATAGGAATTTCCTTAACTGCATGAAGGTATATAACAGAAATAGAGAGCAAATATGATATCTGATGGTAAACTATTAGGTATAGTTCTCTTAATGATGCATCTAATACAACTTCTATTTTATTTTGCCTGAGAATCTCTAACCTGTGTAATAAGACACAAAAATGAAGTAAGAGGTATAAAAATTGGAAAGGAAGAAATAGAATCCATTATTTTCAGATTCTATTATTGCCTATATAGAAAATCCAAGAGAAATGATAGATGAACTAATAGCATTAATAAGAGTTTAGTACAGTGACTGGATACAAGACCAATATATAAACATCTTTAATTTATTTTACATTAACCACAGTGAATGTAATATAATAAAGATAATATTTACATCAAAATAAAAATTATGATATGATAGTTTTGTGAAGAAAATTTAAAATCTTCATTGAAAGATGTTAAAGACCCACTTAAGTGGAGAGATATAATATGATTGTGGATGGGAAGTCTCAAATCATAAGGCTCTTCATTCTCTAAAAATTAATCCATAAATTTATTCATTTACATTGAAGAGTATTCTCAATAGGATTTTCCATGGACCTTGACAAACTCATTCTAAAGGTTATGTAGAAAAACAAGGAATGAAGAATGGTCAGGAGACTTTTGAAGAGGAAGATCAAAACATGGATACTTAACTTACCAGATATTAAAAATCTTTACATTTGATTAATTAAGGTGATGTACTATCAACACAAAGATGGAAATGGAGCACAGTAGGAAGCCTGCACAGAGGTAATGTTGCAGATCAGAGAGAAAGGAGAGACTGTTTAAGAACCACTATGCCGTATACATGAAATTAATATAAAATAATATAGAATGTCAACTTAGCTGAATAATTTTAAAACATTTAAAAAAAATTAAAACATAAAAAAATAGCCATAAAAATCTGGGATACTTAGTTACCCTTAAGAAAAAAGTAAAATTGGGCCTATTTCTTACAACATATTTTAAAATCAATTCTATTTGGATTAAACATCTGATAAACAAAATTTAACAGTTTTTAGAACATAGTATTGAAAAATATGGAAGCAACCCAAGTCCCTATCAATAGCCAAGTGGATAAAAAAGTGTGGTACAATGGAATATTACTTGGCCATAAATCTTACCATTGGCAACAACATGGATCGACCTGGAGGGTATTATGCTAAGTGAAATAAGTCAGACTGAGAAAGACAAATACCATATGATTTCACTTACAGGTGGATTCTAAAGAGCAAAATAAATGAACAAACAAAACAGAAACAGACTTGTAGATAGAGAACAGACTAATAGTTGACAGAAATTAGGGGACTGGGTGAAAACGGTGAAGGGATTAAGAAGTACAAATTGGTGGTCACAAAGTAGTCATAAGAATGTAAAGTACAGCATAGGGGATATAGTCAATAATATTGTAATAACTTTGTATGGTGCCAGGTAGATACTTGAAATATTGAGGGGACCACTTTATAAAGTATATCTTTGTCTAACCACTATCCCATACACCTGAAAGTAATACATAATAATATTGAATATAAAGAGTAATTGAAAAATAAAATTGAAAAATAAGGGCAAGAGGAAGAAAAGGAGAAGACTTTTCTAGTCATTGTTCATCACATAGTCTATAAGAAAAGCAATAGGACTTTCAAATAGTTTGAAATAAGAATTAATCGTATTAATATATACAATATTAAATTTAAAATATATAACCTAAATTTTAACACTCCAGTCAAGTTTTCACTTGTACATTGTGTCTTTATTTACATTTTTGTATCATTAGGAGATGGTCTCTCCCATTCCTATATATCTTGCTGGATGTGTCAAAGATACAAGGCTCAGACCACTCTTAATCTGGACCATTTCTCAGGGCTGTGTTTGTAGTGAGCAACCTTGAAAGATGAGGCTGCATCTCCCTCTGCAGCAAAGAGCATGCTTGCTTATGGACCCGTGTCTCAGTGTTCCCCAGCTGTGACAGGTCTACTGTGTGCATATATCTGGGCCAACTGGGTACTGCTCCTCAGACTTGGGGAGCAGGGGGACTGACTGTGCCAATACTGCCTGCTGTGCCCTGAATAATGAAGTTCTTTGTGAAAAAAAATCAACAGGACTTTGGCATAGAGAAGGATTTCATAAGAAAATGAAAGGCAAAACTTTAAAGGCAAAGAATGATAAAACGAACTATGTTAAATATTCAAATCTCTCTGCCTCATAAGATATAAAAAACAAAGTGAGAAGGTATTTGTCACAGAATGTGAGACTGAGGAAACAAAAATAACAGATATAAGATCATTGTGCAGCATCCTTAGAAAACTCCTGAAAGACAAGAAGATAAATAAAAATTCAATTTAATAATAGACAAAGCATATGATCAGATACATCACCAAATAAAAAACTATAAAGGCCAACAAATGGGTAAATGCATAATATAAATAGTATTCAGTAGAATGCAAATAAGAGCTATAACAAGGTATCATTTAGTATCAATGAAACTGGCAACATTAAAAGGATTAATGATTTCAATTGTTGCAAGGAAGTGGAACCAGGGACGCGCTCATACATTGCTGGGAGAAGTGTAAATTGATCCAATGACTTGGGAGCGCAATTGACAATAGCTGGTACAGGAGCATCTACCCTCTGACCTATGTATTAGAATGTTCATTGAAGCATTGCTTGTAATGGCGAAAAAATTGGAGACAACATAAATGTCCATTAAAAGGAAAAAGGGTAAATCAACTCTACTATAATCATACAACAGCATCCTTTGCAGTGGTTAAAATTAATGAACTAGAGATAAATGTATCCATGTGAATAAATCACAAAAACATAATGCTAATTGAAGAAAGCAATAAAAAGAACACCATATTAGTTCAGATCCTCTACAGTGGTCGGCAAACTCATTAAGTCAACAGAGCCAAATATCAACAGTACAATGATTGAAATTTCTTTTGGGAGCCAAATTTTTTAAACTTAAACTATATAGGTAGGTACATTGTTATTAACTTAATTAGGGTACTCTTAAGGCTTAGGAAGAGCCACACTCAAGGGGCCAAAGAGCCACATGTGGCTCGCGAGCCGCAGTTTGCCGACCACGGCAAGATATAGGTGCCAAGACAAAATTAGATGTGCAAGACATTTATTGGTAGAAACATCTATGAAGGAGAAAGGGGGCGGGGTGAGAGAAGGGCTTTCAGACCTTGATGTGAGTCTAAGTCTTGTGGAAGAGCCAGATTGACAGAGAGTCAGGAACCAAAATGGTCCATTAAAGTAGTCCTGCATTTTGCAAGAATGGGCCTGCTGGATAAGTTACCCTCTGGTCCTCAATATTGGCTGGGAGTAGCCTGTAGGAAGTGGGGCACAAGGCAGGGTGGACCCAGAGGGAAAAGGTTGTGGAGGTCAGGCAATTGCTCTCAACAGGAGCAGGGAGATCTGAGTGGCGCATTTTCATATGTACCAGGAAGACATGAAGTAGGATTCCAATTATATGAAGTTAAAACCTGCAGTACAATTCTGCATGTTGTCTGTGGATGCATAGATACACAGGAAACATTTCAGAACATGCCTCAAAATAAGGGCCAAATGCAGAATAATGGTTGAGTACAGGGGCCAGGGGAAGAGGAAAGTGGGAACAGGCAGGGTACACAGGGGACTTTATTTAGTAAATTTTGGTTAAAAATCTAGATGGTGATTACACTGATATTACCATATTAAGCTCTCCAAATTGTTTTCATAGTGTATTTTGTAATAATACACTACAGATATCTACTTAAGAGGCAATGTAGTGGGTATGTGTTACAAAAATAGTTGGGAAATTTTGTTTTAATGAAAAAGCCAGAAGTCAGGGATATACAGGGGTGGCCAAAAGTAGGTGTACAGTTAGTTGTTCATAATAAATACTACAGTAATTAATAAATAATAGGAGAATAAACTCTGTTTCACATCCTCACAACTGTAAACCTACTTTTGCCCACCCTTGTATATATAAACATCTTTATTTTCCTTGGTTTATGAAATATATACTAATATATATATATATATATATATATATATATATATACATATATATACATATATATGTATATATATATATATTTGCTGGAAATGGAATGAACAATAGACAGTTCTTTCTTTCAATAGTTTGAAGATGTTGCATAATGTTTCATTATGAATTGTATTTTTCTGCTTCTTTGTATGTCTATTGTTTTTTGGTTGGGTAATAGACATTGTGACTTTTACCTTGTTCAGTGCAGGATATTTTTGTGTTCCTATAAATATTCTTGAGGTTTGTTCTGAGGTGTATTTAATTGACCTTAAAATAGTTTGGTCCCTTCAAGGCTTTCTGCTAAACTCTGCTAGGCAGAACCAGAGCAGCCCTTACTCCAGAACTAATTTAGTTTCATTATGAGCCAATACACTTTTGAATATGCCACCCCATGCCTGGTTAATTACAGAGATTTTTCTTCCTAGATTGCAGGAACGGAAATATTTCTGGCTCTGTGTGCTCTCTAGGCATGGTTCCCTATGATCCTTTAGGGTGATTCTCTATCTGGCCTTGAGTACTTTTCTCACCTGCATGGCCTGGTCAGGACTCAGATGAAGACCCAAGGGACCTTCAGCAGATCTCTGAGGTTCTCTCTGTGCAGTAATGTCCTCTCTGGTGTTCTACATAGCCTTCTTGGACCATTCAAACTCCCAGTTCTCTTTCCTCAATTCAGTAGGCTCACTGGGTGCACCAGGCTTCCCCCTCCCCTGGCTGAGGACTGAAAACTCTCTCAGGACAGTAAGCTGGGGCAACCATAGGACACACCTCATTTATCTCCGCTCTCTCAGGGATCACTTTCCCATGCTATCTTATGTTCAGTGTCTGAAAATAATTATCTGGTTTCTTAATTACCTGAGGTAGAATTGGTCCCTATTATTCCATCTTTGCTGAAATAATAGGTAATGATTTGGCTAATCCTTAGTCATAATTTTAGCCTCTGGTTACACCTCTTTCCCCTAGATATGCCTTTGCCTGATCACCCTGTGTAAAACAGGCTCCCCCTCGCCTCACAGCATTTTGTTACTTTCCTTTACAATCCCTACACAATTAAAAGATCTGTAGTCATTTGTGGGTTTGTTCACAATCTACATCCACTACTAAATAGTAAGCCTTGAACAGACATATCTGTCAGAATCACCTTTGTATTCTTAATGCCTAACATAGTGCTTGGCATCTGTGTAATTCCAAATATGCATTGAACAGATAAATGGTTGTAGGGCCAGAATAATGCCTTTATTTGCATCACATCTGTGTCAATGTATTTGTATTTCCTATTTGTATTTCCCCTGAACTTATTTTGTTGAAATTTTGCTGGGATGAAAGTAATAGTGGGAATATACTTTCCAATATATCTTGAAGTATTTTCATGTACTTTGCTAACAAAGAGCAATATTTACTTAAGTAGATATGTGAGGCTGTTAACATTTTGTTCTTCCAATATGATAAATTCTAGTTAGTGTGCATAATCATGTGTGTGTGTGTGTGTGTGTGTGTGTGTGTGTATGTGTGGTGTTTAGTGGAGAGTGGCTCATTTTGACTTAACTTAGTATCATCAAACCCATTCCCCTCCTCTTTGTCACAGATATAGTCACTATTATGAGTAGAGTTTGTTGATATCCAGATTGTTGCTATGAATATATATATATATATATATATATATATATATATATATATATGCTATAAATATATAAAGTTCAAAAACTTGCTGGGAGATTATACATTTGTGCTTTTTATCACTTGTATAATTGGTTTTTTATCAGTATGAAGTATACCTTTTTGTTCCTTTTAATACTTTTTTTGCTTTAATTTTATTGATATTAGTATTTCTACAGGATTTATTTTGAGAGGTGATTTGCCTAATATTTTTTCCAAATCCATTTGCTTTTAATCTTTAATTTTTCTTATTCATTTACTACATGAGCTTAACCCTTTTTATATTCATTGTGATTTCTGATGTTTGGACTTGTTCCTGCCATCTAAATTTGTATTTTTATTTTCTATGCTTTAAGAGTTATCTGTTGCTGTATATCTAATTACCCCCTTACTGAGTGGCTTAGAAAAATAATTGATTTATTATCTAATCATAATTTCTGTGGGTAAGGAGTTCGGAAAGGGAAAAGAAGAGATGGCTTTTGTCTATTCTATGATTTTCATTTTCAGCTGGGATCTTAAATTCACTCATATGTCTGGTAGCTGATTCTAGTGTTGGCTAGGACTCTAGCTGGGGATTTTTGACAGAACTTCGTCATATGGCCTCTCTGTGTAGTTTGGACTTCCTTAGAATATTGGGACTGAGTTCTGAAAGAAAGTGTATTTAGAGAGAGCTAGATAGAAAATGTTTTTTCTTTAAGGAACGAGCCTTAAAAATCATGATACCTCACATCCACTAAATTCTGTTAAGATATTTATAAAGTTTTGTCCAGGTTTAAAAGAAGAGAACATAGACTACATCTCTCAATGGTGATATGTCAATAACCCATTTTAAGAGAAGGTAAGGGATGATATAGATAGTTGTGTGACACCTTTAGAAAATAGCATCTGCCACATAGGACTTATATTTTTACTTTTTTCTTGTATTTTGTTGAATTGATACAGGTCTATTTTTCCCCTAATACTGGCTTCAAAGTTATATATTTTACTTTTTAAAAAATTTCTTCATTGATTAAGGTATTACATATGTGTCCTTATCCTCCCATTACTCCCCCGCTCATGCCCTCAACCCCTGTTGTCTGTGTCCATTGGTTAGGCTTATATGCATGCATACAAGTCCTTTGGTTGTTCTCTCCCCCTTACCCTCAACCTCCCCTACCTTCCCTCTGAGTATATTTTAGTTTTAGCTTACCAGTGATTGCTGTTAAATTTTTAAAAAAGATTTTAAAATAATTTTTAGAGAGAGAAGAAGGGAGAGGGAGAAAAACATTGATGGGATACCTCCTGCATGCCTCCTACTGGGAATTGAGCCCACAACCTAGACATGTACTCTGACAGGGAATCAAACCAACAACCTTTGGGTGTATGAAATGACACCCAATTAATTGAGCCACAACCGGCCAGGGAACTGTTAAATTTTTAATATACATATATAAACTTAAATTTTGTTAACAAACTTTAATTTATATATAGTCCTATCAGGCAAGGCAAAAAGTAGCACCCTCTTACATCCCTCTGCCTACCTGCAGCTCTGCAACACATATTACAATTGACTAAAATTTTAGTTTATGTTTGTTGTTAAAATCAATATTTTAGTCAATCAGCATTTACTTTATTTTTTAATTTCTTTTTGCAGTGATAGAAAGAAATACTTCCTGTCACCAAGAGATCAGACAGCCTGAGTTGGTTAGAATCTATACAATCACTTAATCTGGCTGAATTTCAAGTATTTTTTCTTTAAAATGGGAGATGGTTCTAAAAGATTACCTACAGCAGTGATGGCGAACCTTTTGAGCTCGGCGTGTCAGCATTTTGAAAAACCCTAACTTTGGTGCTGTGTCACATATAGAAATTTTTTGATATTTGCAACCACAGTAAAACAAAAACTTATATTTTTGATATTTATTTTATATATTTAAATGCCATTTAACAAAGAAAAATCAACCAAAAAAATGAGTTTGTGTGTCACCTCTGACATGCGTGTCATAGGTTCGCCATCACTGACCTACATCATTGGTAGGAAAAGTAAAATGATATACATAAAGCACTGAATATAATGCCTGGCACTTATTAAATTTTCAGTATTGTTAAATATTATCAATGGTTTCTAAGTATTTAAATACAAAGACATCTTGTATTTTCTTTTATTATTAATATACTAAAATTTGTGCATGGGGATGGGGTGTCACTCAGCCCGGCCCGCACCCTCTCTAATCTGGGACCCCTCAGGGGATATCTGACTGCCAGTTTAGGCCCAATCCCTGTGGGACATCCCTCTCGCAATCTGGGACTGCTGGCTCCTAACCACCCACCTGCCTGCCTGCCTAATCACCCCTAACCACTCTGCCTGCCAGCCTTCTTGCCCCCAAATGCCCCCACTTTCTGGTATAATCACTCCCAACTGTCCCCTCCCCCGCCAGCTTGCTTGCCCCCAACTTCCCCCCCTGCCAGCCTGCTCGCTCCCAACTGTCCCCCTCCCCCCCCCCCCCCCCCCCCCGCCAGCCTGATTGCTCCCAACTGCCTTCCCTTCCTGGCCTGATCGCCCCTAACCTCCTCTGCCTCGGCCCCACCACCATGGCTTTGTCTGGAAGGACCTCCAGAAGATCTACCAGTCTAATTAGCATATTACATTTTTATTAGTATAGATTCTACTGCTAAAGAAACCATGTAACTTCCTCTTTTTTTTCTTAATTATTTTTGTCTTTCTCTATAGGTATTATATGACAACTACATTATGTACATGACTTGGGTTTGTTGGTAAGCACTGACATTCCTAAATATCAATTTATACTTTGATTACTCCCAATGAAAGTAGAAAGGCAATTTTTTAATTCTTAAATTGAATGAGGTTGATCCTGACATTAATCAAGGATATTAATCCTATATCCTTGTTACAAGATTAGAGTATGGTGAGTGGCATTTAGGTATGTGTCCTAAATGGAGCCCTATATTTACGAAGGAAGAAAGGAATAAGCTGCAAATTGATGATTTTGATCAAGATAGAAATCAAGATAGGAAACAAAGGTAAAGAAACCTATAAGGACTCTGGCACCACTCAACTAATGATAACATTCATCTCAGGAAAAACCCTGGTGGGATTTTGCTCTTCTTCTGGAATAAATTTGTGTATTCTTGACATTTGCATGGGTTACTAAATTGCACTCAGCTATGAGCAACAGACTTCTAAAAATAATGCTTTGAAAAATTAAGGGGTTTGTTTTTCCAAATTAAGACAGGTTTGGTGACCATGACTGCCATGATAGCTACTCTATGTTAGAATAGAGCATCTTATTTGCCTCCTCAATCTTAAATTGGTGATTCACTCTTGGTTTCATGCAAGAAGAAAGTATAGGGAAGAGGAAAAGGGCACCCACCAAGACTAAAAAATCTCCCCAGCAACTTCTGTTTATAACCTCTTGGCCAGAATTGTGTAACATGGCCACTGCTATTTGCAAAGATGTCTGGAAAATATAATTTCTTCTTCTTTATTATTGTGATTTTTAAAAAAATCTAGATATATTATGGCTTCCAACAAAATTCACACTCAATTATTCAGGAAGAAGAGAGAATGGATATTGTGTAGGCAACCAATAGTCTCTGTTGTACTGGGTCAATTAAAAAGATATTTTTCCATCATTCTATACATTTCAGCCATGGTTAATTGTGGTTTCTTTCTTGGCAATTGTGATATCTAAGAATAATATCAATGTAAATGTTTCCTTTTTTACTTCCTGGAAATTTATTTTACTACTAAAGGCCCGATGCAAGGATTCATGCACCAATGGGGTCCCTCGGCCTGGCCTGCGGGGATTGGGCTGAAACTGACTCTCTGACATCCCCCAAGGGGCCCTGGATTGTGAGAGGGTGCAGGCCTGGCCAAGGGACCCCACCAGTGCATGATCAGGCTGGGGAGGGACCACGAGAGGGCTCCAGGGTGTGTCTGGCCTATTTCACCCAGTGCTGATCAGGCTGATCAGGGCCAATCAGGGCTGTCTCACCCAGTCCTGATTGGGGCTGGTTAGGGCCAGCCAGGGAGGGACTGCGGGAGGTTGGCCGGCTGGGGAGGGCATGTTCGGCCCGTCTCGCCCAATCCCAATCAGCTGGACCCCAGGAGCAAAGCTAACCTACTGGTCAGAGCATCTGCCCCCTGGTGGTCAGTGTGTGTCATAGCAACTGGTTGAACCGTCAGACACTTAGCATATTAGGCCTTTATTATATAGGATTAGTTACTGTCCAAGAACCTTGTCCCTTTTATTCTTCTAAAATATCTTACTATTTCTTCTTTCAGGTGTCTCTAATCACTCATTGCTAGTTAAGAATTCTTGAGTAAAATTTGGTAGCAAATATTAGAGGTTTAGGTTTGGAAGAACCATAAATACTTTAAGGTGCAGTGATGATTCAGGGTCATAGAGAACAGTACATATGTTTGGTGGGGATGGGAGTAGAAGGTAAGGATTTGGGGGGTAGAACAATAGGTGGGCTTGGTGGTAGCAGTTGTAGTAAGGATATACTAATGCAAAGGAACATCATGATCCATGATCATATCTCTGGAACTAAATCTTGGGGTTATTGTATGGATGACTTTGCACCTGGGTACAAAATCTTTTGCCATTTTCCCATTCTGCAAAATAACCTATGGAACAAGTTAAATTGTCCTCTCTTGGCAGTGACTCCAGTGGGATTGGCCATGATGGGCATAGAAGTTTGCATTCAGGGAAATGAGAACTCTATTAGAATTCTACTTGCATGTGGATTTGGAAGGGTTTATAGGTATCCTGAGAAGGCTGCATGGGCTTGAGGCACGTGGGAAAAGAGGAGCACACTGCATAGCATGCATGTGTGTGCACGCATGCACATGCACACACACGCACGCACACGCACGCACATACACACACACACACACACTATGAGCAAACCTTTTTTTTTTTTCGTACAAAACATTTCCTGTGATATGTCTATTCTGAAAAAAAATGAATACAGTTCTGGGATAAAGAACAAGAATAGTATAGTGGTTAAACTATACTTAATCCTTTTTTAAAATACATTTTATTGATTTTTTACAGAGAGGAAGAGAGGGATAGAGAGTTAGAAACATCTATGAGAGAGAAACATCAATCAGCTGCCTCCTACACACCCCCAACTGGGGATGTGCCCGCAACCAAGGTACATGCCCTTGACCGGAATTGAACCTGGGACCCTTCAGTCTGCAGGCTGACACTCTATCTATTGAGCCAAACCAGTTAGGGCTATACTTAATCCTTGATTAAGGCAGCCTGGGTGTGAAATCTATCCCTAAACTTATGGGAAAGTTATTTAACATTTTCTGCCTCACTTTTCTCATCCATAAAATAGAAGTAATATTAGTTACCTGATAGGGATGTTATAAGGATTAAATGAGGTAATACAGATAAAATATTTAGGACAGTGCTATTTATATCCTAGTCACTCAATAAATATTAGCAGTTATTCTTACACTTGACAGACAAGACTGGGGACATGGAGAGTGAGTGCAGAGTATTTGAAATATGTTCTGATACTTGTGATGATTTTTATACTCATTCATTTCCCAGGGCATCTTTCAAAGAGAGCTGGTGGGTGCACAGATTGTTAGAGGAGATGGCCTAATGCAATTGAAAGAACACAGCTCAAGACTTTCTGAATTCTGGATATGGGCTTGGTAAAGTAACATTAGCTTTTTGAGCCTCAGTTTCCTTTTTTTTCTAGACAAGAATATTAAACTTCGTAATTTCTACTTCACTGAATTATCATAAAATGGAATGCTTTATAAATTATAAAGTGCTGTAGCTATCTAACATCCTTTCTGAAAGAAGCTGTGTATAAATTATAGATAAAAAGTACTATGCAAATATAAGGAATTATTACTGTTGTATATTCTGGATGTGCCATGCTGATATATGTTATATATATATATATATATATATATATATATATATATATATATATATATATATATATCTCCACTTATTATTAGTATGTGTGTGTGTTTGCTGGTTTAAAAAGCACCCAGTTCTAAATAACTGTGTGTGTTCAGTAGAATGAAGTGCATGTAAATTTTAAAAAAATGTAATGCCTTATTACAAGTTAATTGTCTCCTGGAAGAAAACAGTTAAGTTGTCCTCAAAAATCCAGTCATCTGACAGTCACATGCCATCAGAATGCCCGAGCACAGCTGGCTGAGGCACAGCCGCCGTTCACCAATCAGCCCTGGGAGGCAGTGACCGATACAAATGTGCAGATTGCTTGGAAGAGCTGTTCTTTGAACACAGAATGTTCCTGGGAAAATCTCTTCAGGTTTACCTGTAATCATCATTTAAACTGAAATGCCCTTCTTGGGTAAACTAGGAGTAACCTTGTGTTGGGACACTAATCTTGACTGTTTGGGGACTGTATTCAAATTTTTTTCTATCTTGGTTTGCGTTTCAGAGGTAAACATTTGACTTGATTTGATGAGAGGTGGTCTTGTGAGGTCTTCATGTTCTCATAGTGAAACCCACATTCTTAGATTTGAAGGGAAAGCACCTGTCCGGTTTAGTCCTTGCTTATTTCTGCAGGCTCATCTCTTCCTGCTCATTGTTAGCAGTTTGCAATCCAACCATTTTGAACAATTGCAGTTTCCCGAACAATCACATTCTCTCTCACTTTGAACATGCTGTTACCTCTGCCTGTAGCATTCATACCTTAAAAGCCATCTCTCCATGCCCCTCAAGCACGTCCCCTCTAACTCCTCAAGATTAGATCATGAGTCCCTCCTCTGTGGTCTTCCAAGGTGGTCATTGTGGTGTCTGTGATCTGGATCATAATTTCTCCTTTACTTCTATGCCTCCCCTAGTAGGCTATAAGCAATATAAGGGCAAGGAAGTAGATAAATAAAATTCTGTTTTCACTGTGCTGTGGTCTGCATGATCTTGATCAAGACCACCTCTCCAATTTGTGCCTCCCAGGGAGGGCCACTTTCAAGGATTGTTTGTTCACCAGCCTTAGTTGAGTGATTAGCTTACCAGGGAGCTCCACTGTGATACCATCATGTATCTCAGACCTCAGGACTGAAAGGAAAGGACCACCTGATATAATAGAAATGAGGCAGCCTCTTGCTGCTGCCCTGAAACTTACCTTTTTATAGTAAATACTAAGCTCACAATTGTTAAAGCTATTTTGTGATTGGGAATACTACACACTGACTGGTATGAATTTTGCGTAGCTCACAACCACCCAGAGATAGTTGGCGTTATTTCCATTTTATGACTATAAGAACCAAGGCTCAGAGAGGTAAAGTAACTTGCTCAAAATCATAAAGACAGCAAGTGGTACTCAAAGTCAGGATTGCCTAAATGTAAAGCTCATCCTATTTTCTCTTTATTATGAAAAGGCAGAAAAATATAGTCAGAAAATGGTGAACTCAGGTTGTTCTTATAGCTGTTCGCTAACCCCAGATGGGTATGGATAGTATGATTCCATATGGAAGCTGAGTCCATATTAAAGTTTTAGTGTTGAGTCCTGTTTTGCTTCTCTGGAAGTGTGATGGTTTCTTCATCAGTCCATGTGAGATGAATACATGTTTGGGCATTTGGATCAAGGTAATCTTGAAAAATGGTTGGCAGCAAGAGGAATTGTTTTAAAGCTATACTTGGGCCATTCTAGGCTACTCAAATAATACTAATATAATGCATATTTTAGACAAGAATAGAAAGAACTCCAACCCAGTTGGAGGAATCACTTAGAAAAGTTGCCTCTGTATCCTGAACTTTCAGCAAGATCAATTCAAGTAACTGTGAAGAAGTATCCAGGCTACATTTGTGTATTAAAGTATGACAGTGGCTGTAGTTCACTCGAGGGTCCCCATGTACCCTGACCTACCAATAAATGGCATATCCTTCTCCATGATGTTGGACATAATCAGCTTTTAAAAAAAGACCTACTGTCCTGTGCATTTCTCCTTTACTTTCTACACTACTACCACACTCACAACACTTCACTTCTGTCTCTTCAGGTGTCCCTATGTGTGGAGATTTTCCCCTACAATAGTAGTTCTCTGCAACACCAGCAGGGTGTCCCACAATTTAACTCAATTCTAATACTATTTACCTGGAGATAGTGTCAGATCTCACAGGTTAAGGGTTCAGTGCCACAAGACTGGAGACTCCCTCTCCACTTTCAATGTCAATCCCAAGTAGTAGGTCCCAGGTAACCCCCAACTTCTGTCTGATTTGGTTATAAACCAGTGGCTCCCATAACCTCCCCCTCAGCTTAGATTAATTTGTTACAGCAGCTCACAGAACTCAAGAAAACACTTATGTTTCCTAGTTAAGGAATGTGAGAAAGGATATAGATGAAGAGATGTGTAGGGTGAGGTGTGGGAGGGTCCTGAGCATTGGACCCTCCAACTCCATGGAGCTGGCTGTGTCACCCTCCCAGTGTGGATGTGTTTGCCAACTTGGAAGTGACAGAGGCATGCAAGTGTCACCCTTAAAATGGGAAAACCTGGGGATTTGGAGTCAAATCTAGATTTGAACCATGCCTTCTTATTTACTGGCTGAGTAATTCTTGAAAGGCTCAGTTTCCTTTTTTGTGAAGTGAGAATTCTAACATGCACTGTTGGCTATGTCTCTGGAGCATCAGTAAGTCAGATGCAAGCACAGGAAAGTAATATTTATGGAGTTTCCATCTCTGTGGGTACTTTGAAGGATATCGCTTAATATTCACAGCAAGGCAGCTGGAAATGGGCTGCACACACTACAGTTTAGACTGTACTGCACAGGATTTCTCTTTCCCATTTCTTTCTAGCCAAAAAGGTGAGGAAGAGTTCCAATCTGGGTCAAGGGTGAACTGCATTTCAAGAAGAAGCAGAATTCATAAATGTGTAATCGACTTCATCATCTACCATGTCATCTCTCAGTGTTATTGTCTCTCACCTCCGGAAAGGAGATGAGCAGGGAAGAAATTCCAAGGAAATAAAAGCTAATAATTCTTAGCGAGAAATTGGGCTCCAAATCTCTGATGCTGTTGAATATGAATATACTAGTAAATATAGGTCGCCAAGATTCCTTTTGCCTTTGTGATGCAAGGCCCAGAGTCAGAGTCATGGGAAGGGAGCCTATCCGGGAAGGGAGCCTATCCATGAAGGAAGCCAACAGAGGAAAATACAGCCTGAGAAAGAAGGTAACAGAGGAGAGAGAAAGACTTGATCCTAATAAAAGGATCCTACTCCTGAATCCAGTCATGGCTCAAGACATAATGCCTCTGGAGTTTTCAGTTCATGGGCCAATGCGTTCCTCTTATTGCTTAGGGCCTGTCTGAGCTAGTTCCCCCCCTTATAATAAAAAGATTACTGACTAGTATCAGCATACACTAAGGCAGTGGACATGGGTATCCAGATGTGCCCGAAAGGCAGAGAAATTTGACATGATTCCATCACTGAGTCAAAATGGAGCTTTGGAGAGGAAAAGTAGAATATGGTTTTGGGATTGACATCCAGAGTGGTAGAATACTGATAGCAAAGATTATTTCCCACTGGGATGGATTCCTTTTGTCCTTCCAGATATACTCTCCTCCTCTTTCTACCTTGCTCTTTGCCCTACAATCCTGACCTGTGAGTTACATATGCAAAAGCTCCCGTGTCTCCTGGCTGCTGGCAGGTGGCAGCTAATGAGGAGAAACCAGAATACATCCCCCTGGTTCCTTTACTATGAGGTCACCTAGGGTTGTCTGACTGTGTCTGTGAACGATTTTGCTCTTCCCAACGCGGCCTGATCTTCATGATTCTGTCATTCTGGATTTTTCGGTTATGTCCTCCACCTGATATCTTTTCAGGCTTCTAGTAATCTCAGGCACGATGCTGCTAGCCTCAAGTTCCCACACTCCTCTACTCCTACTCACACCTTTGTAATTAGTCTCTTGGAATTATCCCAATTTGAGTGTTTCATTTGTTTATGTTGGCCACACCAAACAAATACATCTACCCTTGATACTTAATTTATAAAATGACATGTTTATGATGAAACAGTGTCCTTATCTATACAGAGTGCCTGATTATTTTCAAATCTTTCTTATTCCAATAATAATCTCATGAGGTAGGCAGATCAGATGATGTTATTCCAATTTAGTGAAGGAAACCAAGACTTGAAAAAGACATCCTAGGCACACAACCAATAGGCTACCCTTGAAGCAATGTCTTCTTTTTTTAAAAAAATATTTTTATTGATTTCAGAGAGGAAGGGAGAGGGGGAGAGCAAGATACACATCAATGATGAGAGAGAATCATTGATCAGCTGCCTCCTGCATGCCCCACACTGGGGATTGAACCTGCAACGCCGTCATGTGCCCTGACTGGGAATCGAACCATGACCTCCTGGTTCATAGGTGAACTCAACCACTGAGCCTTGCTACTCGGGCCAAACCAATGTCTTCTGATCCCAACTGCTGTATATTTATTCTGTCACACCTTCGTTTATCTGATATAAATTAATTTGATAAAGTGGTTGCATTCGACTCTCTTATATTAAGGTCTTATAGGAAAATCATAAACGAATGTAATTCTCCATTAGATAAATGCAACAAACATATGGTAACTTTAGATAGAGGAGAAAATCTGTGTAAGTAAGCAAATAATGAATCCAGATTATGCATATCAAGACCCACCTTAGATAGATTGCAAAAATGGGCGCAGAAATGATTATAGATATGTTTGTATATCTTAAAGCAGCAAACACTTCAATATGATTTATATATTTGAGATAGGCTAAAACCTCGCTAGTATAATAGCTGAGTCATTTGTCTTAGCAAGTATCTTGTTATTGGCAATCAATAATGCAGCTGAGATGACTGATGGCTTTGTTTTCTTGTGGTGCTTCAGCTGGCCTAAATTATTTATTTGACATATTGCTCTTGGCAGATGTAAGGAAACCAATCATAATATGTTTGCATTGCTTGGATGTACATCTGAGTGTGTGTGTGTGTGGGGGGGGGGATATGGGTATTTTCTTCCTGTCTCTGATCTTTGGCATATTATTTAAGTTGATATATGTTTGGGGGAATTATCATGCCATCTGCACATGCACTGGGAAGAATGAGGCCATGACGTTTTTAAAGTGGTATTCCTGGTTGTCCTAAAACCTAATAAACTTCATTACTGTCAAAAGCACGATTCATTGGCAGGCATCTGACTTTTTCCCAGCCACAGTGAATGTGTGTGGGCGCAGGGCCCAGAGCCCTATATACTACACTCTATTGTGATTTATATGTTAAGATGCCTTTCTCTCCCAATAGTCAGGGAGGTCCTTGAGGATAGGAGCTGTGTCTTATTCATCTTTGTAATCCCAGTGCCTGGCACAGAGTCAGACACACAATAGTTACATAGTAAATGCTTGTTGATGAATGAAAGACAGGAGTGAATGAATCAGGCAATGCATTTATGGCCTTTTTCCTTAGGTTTAGAAGTAATTAACCTTATTCAATAAAGTACTGCTTTGGAACGAAGCATAAACCAGAAATCAGATCTTTCTTTTTGAATCGCAGTGAAAATGGATAAGTTATTTAAGCACTCTGAGTTCAGTTTTCTTTATGCAAATGGGTAAAACAATACTTTCTTCATAGCTTTATTATGGGAATTCAAATGTAATAATGAACTTGAAAAACTTTGGAAACTGTAAATGACTATATAAAGAAAAAAAATGTATGTGAGTGTAGTGGTTAACTGGAAAATTGGCTCTACACACACACACACACACACACACACACACACACACACACAGCTCTGATTTGTAGCGTTTACCGATTTTTCTGGTATAAATATTCTCATCATGGCTGATTTCAAAGTAACAAAGTTTTGAAAATCAGCTCACAAAATTCCTGTGTATTTAACAACTGGCATTTGTAAGCTGGCTTGTAGACAACACATCTCTGGGAGAGAGGAAGGGATTTGGATTAGAAGAGTAAGAAATGTGATGCCCTTAGTATTAGGTTGGCATATGGAGGTATACTGTGTATTTTGAGTGGGGAAAGACGACAAAATTTCTGGCAGTGATAGATTGAGACTTCAAAACTCTAATAAGTCGAGCAATATGGCACTGTTATAGAGATTATCTTAGTGATAGAGCAGTGCCCAGAAATTCTTTCACCCTTAACCAAGAATTTTTGGACACTGAAATTGAATGATTTATTCAACACATATTCATTTATCTTGGGGACAGAGGGTCACTGCTGGAAAAGCACTAAAAATGGAGAATCTTTTTATTAGGTGAGTTGTGATTCAAGGAGTAGATTCACACTGGCATTTTTTTTTAATTTTTTTATTTTTAGGGAAAGGGAGGTTAATAGAAAACACCCTGGACCTGCCCAGGGGACATCAGTGTCTGGGATGGGTCTATAGGTCTCTTCTCTCTTGGTCTTCATGATCTCCCATGGTGTCTTATTTCTATTTAGTCTGATTCACCTTTTCACACTTTGGGTAGCGCAACAGACGTGGGGGTATGGATTACAGGTCATAATTCTGTCTAATGCGCTACTTATCATGATCCACATTTGTAGGGGCCCAGCTGGTGTGGCTCAATGGTTGAACGTCAACCTATGAACCAGGAAGTCATGGTTCAATTCCCAGTCAGGGCACATACCTGGGTTGTGGGTTTGATTCCCCAGTAGGGGGCATGCAGGAGGTAGCCAATCAATGATTCCCTCTCATCATTGATGTTTCTCTCTCTCTCCCCCTTTCTGAAATCAATAATATATATAGTTCAGGACTTACTTTATATAGAGAGAGTTCAGTGGGACTAAACTGATGTGTACAAGCCAGGAAGTGGTTTTTAACTTTCAGTGTGCATTAGAATCACCTGGAGAGTTACTGAAAATCAGATTATTGGAATGCAGCTAGAGTCACTGTAATTCAATATCCTGGGATGGAGCCCAGGAATATAAGAAATAAGAAACATCAATGACTCTGGTGCAGGTGGTTGGAAAAAGGTATTTAGGAAAAGCTTGCCAAATTTTTAAGCATCTTATCTTTATCTTCTTAGGTCAGTGGTTTTCAACCGTGGCCTCACACTGGAATTCTTTGAGAGCTACAAAAAATACTGATGCTTGACACCCCCAAAATCCTGATTTAATTGGCCTGGGATGTGTTGTGTCATCGAGATTTTATAATAGCTCCTTAAGTGACTCTAATGTGCAGCCAAGTTTGAAAATCATTGTGCTATGGGGAGCCTTGAAAGGGTTTTAAGCAGATAAGCCATTTAAGAGAGAGTTAGTCAATTTTGCATTTGAATTACTCTAACAGATGAGTGAAAAAATGAACTGAGAGCCATACTGGTAGGAATAAAAGAACAGGAGGTTGGGACCAGAAAGGAGCATGAGCTCTAGGAAGTGAATACAAGAATGAGAGTGTGGCCATGGGATTGAATGGTTGAATTAGAACATAAGTGAAGGTCATTAGTGTTAACAAGGTCAATAAACAGAGAAGCTGGACACAGATAGTAGAAACAGGAAGGGTAGCTAGGATACAATCATATAGAAGAATGTCAAGAGTGGAGATTGAGTTTTGGTTTGGGGTTGTGTGGAGTTGGTAGTCATTAGGACTGACCATACTATTGTAGTTTTTTCTTCCTCGGGACACACAGCATGATTGCATGTTCTATCCCCTTATAATTAAGGGTGTCCATATGGCTTGCTTGGACCAATGTGATAAGTGAGAAGAACTGAAGTGTGTTACTTTTAGAAGGAAGCTTTAAGAGCTAGTTCAGGACTTACTATATCCACTTCCCTCTGCCTTGGCGGCCATTGACATTTCCAACACTGAATTCTCTATCAGACTGGGGTCCTGGCCCAGGGCCTTCTTGCTAATCTTGGATAGACATGAAACAGGAACAGTGACTGAACCTTTAGGTTTTTTTAAGCTCTTGAAGTTTGGAATTTGTTCCTTATCTCAGCATATCCTAGCTTGTTCTGAATGATATAGAAATTAGTGCCTCAAAATTAGTGTCTCAAAGTGGTGTTGCCATAAAAAAATTAAATATATTGCATTTGCTTAGGCACTGAGTAGTAAAAACCAAACACATGAAAAAACACCACACACACACACACACACACACACACACACACACACACACACACACACAAGGAACTGCTTCAAAGGCTGGAAAAGTGACAATCTATGCTACTCTGTGCTAAGGCATTTAGTAAAGCTGTCACTTGAGGTGACTTGGGAGACAGGTTATGTACCAATGGATGTGCAGGTCCAGGGTGAGTTCAGGGAACAACACTTTAGTATCACGTGTTAGTTATAGATGGCTATACACCAGGGGTCCTCAAACTTTTTAAACAGGGGGCCAGTTCACTGTCCCTCAGACCATTGGAGGGCCGGACTATAGTTAAAAAAAAACAACTATGAACAAATTCCTATGCACACTGCACATATCTTATTTTGAAGTAAAAAAACAAATTGGGAACAAATACAATATTTGTATTTGCACGTGGCCCACGGGCCGTAGTTTGAGGACCCCTGCTATACACGGGCAGAAAAGGCAGATTTGTAATCAGGAATGAAAGGAAATAAAATGAAAGGAAAAAATGCTTGACAATTGGAGAGTAAATTATTCCCAATTTCAAACTGAAAAATATATAATTGAGAAAACTTTGGAAGAGAAAAGAAAAATTAAAACTCAGCATTGGGGCAAGCATCAAATTGAGAGTATGGACGTCACATACCCTGAAGATTGGGTTGCCTCAAAGTAAAATTCTAAGAATTGCTGCCCAGCGATGGTGTACAATGTGGTACAGAGCTCTAGGGGACCCCTGTTTGCTGGGACTTTCAGTGCCCATCCTGTGAAAGTCCAAGGCAGCCTGGAAAGAGTGAGTCATGTGGTGGACATTTTGCCTGAATGAGAAATAAGTATTTATGGCTTTAAGCTATTGAACATTTTGGCATGGTGAACTACTATAGTATAACCTCGCCTGTTCCGAGGACTATGGAGAGGAGGGATCACGGTATGGGGAAGGGAGTAGATGTGGGCAGCTGACTAGAGTACTGTACTTTGACTTATTCTAAGATAGTGAGGCCAATGGGGTTAGCTAATCTCAGAGTTCTAATCAGTATCTGGATCAAAGTCCTGCTAATTGACACTAGATACTGGAGGCATATAAAGAGAGGGCATATTTCCTTTGGCACTTTTTGATTTTTTCTCTTTAAATGAACTTCCTAAGGACCCTGAAAATAATCTAATCCACTCCTCAAATTCACATGCAAACTTTCTGATGCACATTTATTGTATGATATGTGGTATTCTTTCCCTGTGAATTTTTGGGGTTCTCAGCATTGTAAGTAGGCAGGTAGAAGCTTCTAGGCCAGTTTGAACTGATACAATGCTATCTTCCCTTAGGAGGATAACCTTAGGCTCAGAATTATAGTAATTGAATGTGAATGAGTTCTGGGGCATTTTATTTTTATTTACTTTTCTTGTTCAAATGAAATGAATATGCATTGTACTGGGAAGGTAGACAGGCTATTAACAGTGCAGCTGAGAATAATTAGTTCTTATTTGCTTAACACCCGTCCTTAATGTGCAATTGTAAGACTTTTCACAGGATGTTTTAAATGTAATCAATTTTTCATTGCTGTCTGTAATAATTCAAAGAGCCTGACATTTGCAATCAAGCCAACTGTGGTCGATATCCATTTTCTCTTAGTTAAATAGGAATTTAACTCAGTGACACAAGTGGTGGCTTCTGGAATTGATTCTGTGTATTTATTCTTTTGTGAGGGCTACACCCAGATTCATGAGTTTGCAGGAAGGACAGTCAAGTATCACAGGACCACTTGGGCTCCCTGAAGGGCAGGGGTCATCAGCCCATCAGAGCTCACAACTTGGCCATATGACTTCCTAGAAGTGTGCACTTTGGCAAATTGCCTCTCTATACCTCAGTTTCCTCGCTTATAAAATGAAAAAAGAATTTCTTTCACAGGGTTGTATTAAGATTAAATGAAATAATGCAATATTAATCGAAGTGTATCACTCACTCTTAGGTGCAAGTGACAAAATCCCAACCAAAACTAATAAAAGGTAAAAGGGAATTCAGAGTCTTTATAGGTTTCAGGATGCACTACAACAATATATGGTGTCTTGGCATATTCATCGGAAGGAATCTGAGAAACAGCAGATTCAGGAAGGACTTCCTGATGTTCTCCTGAAGCAGGTCATGTGACCCTTCTGTGAGAGGTGCCCTCCCTGTAACCAAAGGAAAGGGGCATCCTATTGAAATGGAATTTTTGGACTGGAACCCGGATTCTTTGTCCGCTGGAATCAAAGAATGAATCCACGGACAGAAAGTGGTATAGCAAAGGTGGAGATTTATTGAAGAACAAGTACAGACTCCCACATGGGGAGAGGGAAAGAGTCCCACAAAATGGACTCCCATGTGGAGAGGGGGAAAGGGTCTCATTGAGTTCTTTTCCCTATGGCTTATAAAGGCTGCAGATCCTGGTGCCTCGATATCCCCTCTGATTGGCCACTATTCCCTTAGACTGGTTACTACAGTAACTTCTGGGCTCAAAGGTCCAACCTCACATGGGAGAAGTGAGGTTCTCCCTCTACTCCTTCCTTATTGTTTTTCGATTCCCTTTGGGCTTTCTTCTTCTCCTTCTGGATGAAGGGCTTCCTTCTCTTTATTTTGTAAATATAGACCTTTTGCTGTTCCCAGCTCCCTCATTCTATGGAAATGTACCTGTTGCAGCTTTTCAACTTCCCCTATTCTATGGAAATATACCTTCTGCTGCTCTGCAGCCCTGTGCTTCCTCCATGGTCCCCTTAATTTCCAAAATTTCTAAAATTTCCTAAATCTGTCCTATTTTACCCCCAAAACTCCTGTTTCACTGTCTCCAAAGGTGGAGGGATGCTGAGAGGAATTTAAATGAAGAGGTTTTGTTGTTTTCCCTGGCTTACTACTCTTAGCTCATATTCCCTTGTCTTATCACATTTTCCCCATGACTTTCCACACTTCAAACCTAATACATTCAATTTTAATTGTTTCTTTAGGTCTTCATTTCCTTGGAAGGCTCCCAGGTCAAGCAAAACTAACACTAGGTAAATGTGTACGCTTGTCTCTTGTTAATCTGCCTTTTGTGAGAGCCCCAGTCTATAACCTGAGATGGGTAGAGGAAAGATACTTTCCTCCCCTACAGTCTCATGTAGGAAATACATCTATGGTTTTGCTAATGTCAGGGATGCTGGATCCAGGCACTCAAATGATGTCAGGATTCTTTTTCTGCTGTTTGAATTGGTAAGTGTTTGCCTGATTCTCTTCTTTTTATATCCGTGTCCTAAATCGGGGACAACAGGTCTAGAGTCATGGGGAAGAAAAGAGTTTTGGGGAGCATGAACACAGAAGAAAATGACTTTTTCAATAGTTCTCAGGGGCTTGCCTTCACACGACTTCCAAACATCAATCCTACACAAAAATATATGTATATAAGCCAAACCAATGGACATGGACAACAGGGGGATGGGAGCATGAGTGTGCGGGGCCGGGGGGGGGGGTAGGTTGGGGTTAATGGGGGGGGGATGAGGACACATTTGTAATACCTTAACTAATAATAATAAAAAAAAAAATCCTACACAAAAAGCGAGATAGACGGACAGAAAGAATATCAGTAAACACCTACCCTCTCCTTTCACACACCTGAGGCACCCCCCCCCCCCCCCAAAGGCTTGTTTGCTCCATAACCAGCTCTTTCCAGGAGGAGGAAGGCTTGATCCAGGCTTCCAGGCCCTGAGCCCAGCCAGTCCTTTTAGAATCAAGCCCAAGGTGTTCCCACGGCTTCCAACACCTCTTCATTATTTCACTTTAATGACTCATTGACATTTCTATTCCTCATTAATCAGCTTTAACATATTTCACAAATTGTCCTGGTAGCACATTCGCCAATCCTCTGGATTTATAGAACTCACCTCACTTCCTAAATATCACATTTGACAGAACATGTGTCATTTTCCATAAATATTGAAAAATCAATAATTGCTGCCAGAAATCCTGTATTTGTTCAAATTCCAGGTGAAATGAGTGACGAATACAAATAGCATTCTCTTTTGAAATTCAAAAATAAGATAGATCTGATTGTTTATTCTTTTGATGCTTCTCCAATGTGCCTGGTTTCAATAATCAGGGGCCCAGCCTGCCTCCCTTACTCTTCCCTCTGCTATATACTTATTATTTCACATCTATTTCTAAATGGATCTATTGGATTTAAAAGATATAAACATGTGTGAGAGAGAAAAACTCTGTGTGGAAATTATGTGGAAAGTTTGTTTAAGAAATGTGGACCTATTTGCATAAGTGGTTGGGAGAAGGGATGGCGATGCTGAATCTGCACTCTAAGATGAAAGGTTTCTGGAACCTCTTGGGGTGAGTGCACCAGGTAAACTCAGATGGAATCCCCAGAGTGGGCACTGGTTCCAAGACTTTGCAATAAAATCTCCACTAGAGAGGAGAGAGATGGGGCAGGCAGGCTTCTGCATTGAATCCATTGACCAGGAGAGGGGTGTGAGACAAAATGAAGGTCCGGGTCCTTCCCTATCCTTGTGCACCATCCTATGGCAAATTTATGCCCTGAGGAAATGAAAGAAAAAACCTGTTTAAGAGTTTGATATTGGATACCAGGGTCAATTTGGGAGTGGATCAGAATTGACTGAGTCTTACAATTGAGGAAACTTTAAAGAACATTTGAATTCTTGGCAAGGAGTTGTATGAATAGCAGGGAATAGAGTAGGAGTTTTGGTCTTAACTTCATTGCTTCAGATGAGACAGGCAGCCAGAGTAACTGGTTGATAGCTCTTTTCCAAGCAACCAGTATTTCCTACACTTGTTGTAGGATGTGCCAACCACAAGGGGCACCACTGAGTGGTGGCAGAAGCAAAAGAAGCTGAAGATTTTTGAGATTGGGGATTCTGGGACAAGCAGGGATAGGGGGTGCTACTTAGAGAAAGACTAGGTTTCTTGCTTATGCGGGTAGGTGGGGGGCATGTGTTGAAGCCATACTTGTAAGCCATTGTTTCCAATCCCATTTGTAAGTGGGACATTCTAGTTGTATTAAGCCATTGCTCTGTGCCATTCAGTGCTATGTTAGCCTTTGAAGACACCAGGATGAATTAGGCATCTAATATGTGTCATGACAGGCTTACTCAAGTGTGTAGTGAGAACAGATAAGCCCGTGATCTTGAAACATGAACAAGAAGGGATCTGTGGAAGAACACTGTTAGAACTGAATCCTAGCATGAGGTGAGGGGACTGGGGTTGTCTCTAGGCAGAAAGTCCACTTGTGAGAAAGAGTAACCATTGACCCAGGGAGCTGCAAGCAATTTGGTACCAAGGGGGAGAGAATCTCAGTGGGGTAGAAAAAGATCAGATCAACAGATGAAAGACTTTGAATGCCAAGCTGAGAAGTTTGGATTTTAGACAAAATGCAGTGAGGAACAACTAAACGATTCTATGAAAGGGTAATATCATTGCATTCTTGTTTCAGAAAGCTAATTTTGTTGTGAGATAAGATGTCACAAAGGAGGGTAGCCATGTGGGTGAGAACTGTAGTAACAGGATTTGTTATCAAACGGTTAGGCACTCTCTCTTCGGCACTTGTCATGGGACCTGGAAAATACTGGTAATTTGCTTGCCTTTGCAGATAAAGTCCTGTGTACCAATCTCAGACCAGATAATCAAGATAATTTGGATGTGAAATCTAATATCATTAACTTGACCTTTTCAATCCTGATATCCTTTCTTCTCAACTATTCATACCTGTCCTTTTGTCCCTTCACTCATTATAAGTGCCGATTGGGCCCCAGAGTTAAGGATAAGTCCCAAAAGTGCAGTGAACAATCATTTCTTCTCTGCAATGGTCTAACATGATTTCTCCCTTATACTGGATAAGATTGTACTTGCAAGTCTTATTTATAATCCTTTTTTTTAATGGTCAGTTTGTGAAAAGCTGTTTACTGTAGGGCAGTCTAGCAGTATTATAGTACACATGAAAATATGCTAAAGGCTCTGAAAAGTCCTGCAGGAAAAAAAATCTGGCTTTGTTTTTTAACCCAAGATTTCTCAGACTTATCAGATCAAAGGATGTTTTATGTATGTATAATATTTATTACATTCAGAAGAACCAGTATGTCAGATAATGCACTTTGGGACTTTCTGTTTTACATGACTACATTTATAATTAAAATATTAACATAAGTGCCAGATACTCAAGGGTCAAGCATATCTTCCTTGCATTGAATCTCTTGGTTATTCAGTAATTCTTCTAAGTTCTTGATTAACATTAAGCTCTCTGGCACTTAGGAAACAGACATAGGATATTCTGAATAATTGAAACCAGCTCCACTCTTACAGAAATGCGAGTGATAACATTCAGCATTTATGACAGAAGCTTGAGAGTTGATGACAAAAAGGAATGCAGGTTTGTTGATGAAGATGGGAAGAGACACAGACTCTGAGCCTTGGGTTTTGTTCCCTGGCCTGCACACTCAGGACCAACTGTATGCCATGGCTGTATGTACCCTGGATAGGGCACCTGTTTTTTGAAATCAGGGCTGTGAAATACTGTTGAGCTGTAGAAGTTAACAATGCAACCTACAGACATTTATTGATATCAAAGGTAGACTAATACAGGGTTTTTAGACTCTGAACCTAAACTGCCCAGGGTCCCCAATGATTAACTATGTAACCCTGGACATGTTGACTAACTTTTGTGTGTCTTAATTATCTTCTCCATAAAATAAGGAAAGGTATAGTGTCTACATCATAGAGTTGTTAGGACTGAATGAGTTAATCCATGTGAAGTTCTGGAAATAGTAGCGCATAATAAATGCTCTGTACATGTTTGCCACTATTTTTTGTGCTTGGTACTATGTGAGGCGGGAGGGATGCAAAAATGAGTAATATATCATCCCTGCCTCCCAAATTACAGGCTAATATAAGTAAATGATAATGATTTCGGGTTAGAAATATACTTATAAAAACATTCAGGGGGGAAGCAGTTTAATGTTAAGAGTAATTTCCAGGGTCAGAGATGTGGGTTTGAGTCCTGTCTCTGCTACTAGCAGGAGCTGAGACAGTGACACACTTTGTGGGCCTGATTTAGTCATGTGGAAAATGGCATAATGCTACAGGGGAGGTTACGATGGTAGCTGTTATTCTTATTATTACTGAGCTAGCAATGACTAATACCATACTACCCTAATCTTCGTGGTTAATGTGCATTTTTCAAAGTATTTTCACATATGTAATCTCCTTTTATCCCCTCAAGGACCTTTTAAGATATATTGGCCAATAATTATTATCTTGGTTTTATATATATGGAAACTAAAGCTCTTGGCTTGTTAATGAAGAAAGAAGAAATTATATTTATTGGTTTCTTGCAATGTATAGGGAAATTTTAGTCTCCATTACAGTTTCCCCTTCTAAGAATACAAAATAGCGACTCATAATTTAAATAACTAAAGTTATACAACTGGTGAAGACATTCCGATCTGATAATTCAAACTCAGGGTTGTCTGACTTCAAAGCTGTTATTCTTTCCATTACATCTTAGTACTTGACATCTCATAACCACTTGAGGACATAGCCTAAGCTAGTACCTTGGACGCTTGACCCTTTTCCAAACTGGTAATCTAGTAAACAAGGCATTTTTCCACCAAAAACTCCAGGTATGGTGAATATTATGAAATTAACCACTAGAAAAAGGTTAGAACTGTACCATACTGGTATTTTATTCAACACAGTGTTATAGAAAGGATGTTACTCAAATGATAAGGCATATTTCTCTTTTTTTTTTCAATGAAAATATTAGATAATGTAATCTTGGTTATTTCATGTTTGCTTTATTTTATTTACTTTCTTGTTTCTTCTTAACAAAGCTCAGTTGTATGTGTGCTTGTATGTGTGCACACAAACACATGTGTACACATATATGTACATCTAATTGGGCTCTGTCTAAACAAAGACTTTCTATTTTGTATGCTGAGATTTTTTAGCTACAATGGATTATGGGATTGAGATGATGGTTACCTCTGCCATGCATCTGGGAACAGAGACATTAAAAAAATCCCAGCTTCTGGAATGTGCTATTTCTTCTGATCTGAAATGTTACTCATTCCTATCTTTAAACTTGTTAAGCAATTTACCTCAATAATACGCCTTGATTCAGAGCCCTATGGATTAATTTTACATTATGTAAATATCACTTTCCTTTATCTAAACACTGTCAAGATCTTGTGTTATGGGACAAGATTAATCAGATTACACCATTTTTTTTTCTTTTTTTTGCTTTATTGATTAAGGTATTACATATGTGTCCTTACCTCCCCCATTGCCCCCTCTCCCCCCCCCCCCCCACACACACTTTTACCCTCACCTCCCTGGTGTCTGTGTCCATTGGTTAGGCTTATATGCATGAATACAAGTCCTTTGGTTGATCTCTCCTTATCTCCACCCTCTCCTACCTCCCCTCTGAGGTTTGACCCTGTGATCCATGCTTCTCTATCTCTGGATTTGTTTTTGGTCATCAGTTTATGTTGTTCATTATACTCCACAGATGAGTGAGATCATGTGATATTTATCTTTCTCTGACTGACTTATTTTGCTTAGCACAATGCTCTCCAGGTCCATCCTTGCTGTTGCAAATGGTAGGAGTTCCTTCCTTTTTACAGCAGCGTAGTATTCCATTGTATAGATGCATCGAAATTTTTTAATCCACTCATCTGCTGCTGGGGACTTAGGCTGTTTCCAAATCTTAGCTATTGTAGATTGTGCTGCTATGAACATAGGGATGCATATAGCCTTTCTGATTTGTGTTTCTAGTTTCTTGGGATATATTCCTAGAAGTGGGATCACTGGGTCAAATTGGAGTTCCATTTTTAGTTTTTTGAGGAAGCTCCATCCTGTTCTCCACTGTGGCTGCACCAATCTGCATTCCCACCAGCAGTGCATGAGGGTTCTTTTTTCTCCACATCCTCACCAGCACTTGTCATTTGTTGATTTGTTGATGATTGCCATTCTGACAGGTGTGAGATGGTACCTTATTGTCATTTTGATTTGCATCTCTCAGATGATTAGTGACTTTGAGCATGTTTTTGTATGTCTCCTCGCCTTCCTTATGTCCTCTTTTGAAAAGTATCTATTTAGGTCCATTGCCCATTTTTTGATTGGGTTGTTTATCTTCCTTTTGTTAAGTTGTATAAGTTCCCTGTAAATGTTGGAGATTAAATCGTTATTGGAGATAACATTGGCAAATATGTTCTCCCATGAAGTGGGCTTTCTTGTTTTGTTGATGGTTTCTTTTGCTGTGCAGAAGCTTTTTATTTTGATGTGGTCCCATTTGTTTATTTTCTCTTTAGTTTTCATTGCCCTAGGAGCTGTATCAGTGAAGATATTGCTTCAGCATATGTCTGAGATTTTGCTGCCTGTGGATTCCTCTAATATTTTTATGGTTTCCCATCTTACCTTTAAGTCCTTTATCCATTTTGAGTTTATCTTTGTGTATGGTGTAACTTGGTGGTCTAGTTTCATTTTCTTACATATATCTGTCCAATTTTCCCAACACCATTTATTGAAGAGACTGTCTTGACTCCATTGTATGCTCTTGCTTCCTTTGTCAAATATTAATTGAGCATAGAGGTTTGGGTCGATTTCTGGGTTCTCTATTCTATTCCATTGGTCTATATGTCTGTTCTTCTGCCAGTACCAGGCAGTTTTGAGAACACACACCATTATTTTTTATACCATGCTCATTATTTTATGTATCTTTATCTCACTTTCTCTTAGTATTCCCCTTTAAAGAGTCTCTTAAATCATATGCCACATGCAAATTTATTTTAAAAGCTCTTTGAAAAGCTAAATTGCTCTGTCATAAATAGCAGCTTCTCCATGCTATAAAGAAGTCTACCTTAACTATGGCTACACACATAATGAAAAGAGCTTAAAGTCTGAGAATTTTACTTAGAAACCATCTTAGAAGAATGTTTTCTATGAGAGTGGTTTCAAAAATGCTTTTGCATTTGAAATTTAGAATGTCATTGGTGTCTACTGAGGGAACGATTTTTGTAGAATGGTGGAACCGAAGGCAGAGGTACTATAGAGGATCAGTGGAAGTAAAAGTAGAGGTGGATGGTAGATTATGCTTTCAAAGTATTTAATAGAAAAGACATTGCAGCTTGTAGGAGAATTGGGGTTGACAGAAGGAATTTGAAGGAATTAGGAGATGCATATGTTCATTCTTGAACACATTGGCATTATTTCATGAATGAAATGTTTTCAGTATGGTTATTTGGTAATTTACTGATTTACCTAAGTAAGCTACTGAATATTTTTAAAATCCCATGCCTACACATTTTTTTACCCCCTCTGTCCATCCCTCCCTCCCTCTCTTCCTCCATCCCTCTCTTCTCGTTTCCCTCCTGTTCTCTCATTAATATATTTGTTGAGCACCAACTATATTCCTGCAGAGTATTACTTTCATAGTACATGATGGAGAAGACATAATTCATGTCCTTAAAGAGTAGAAACACTGCAACAATACCAGGATTTATCAATCTAAAACCACTTGCCAAAAGAAGAAATGAGGAAAGAGAACCACAACTTCTCGTTTGTAGTTAGTTCAATTGCTCCAAATGACCACTAGTCATTTTAAAATGCTTCAAGCCATACCCTTAATTATCTGTTCTAAAATGATGCTTGGCATAATGATCAGGCTTGCATATTTGTAGTTTTAAAGTACCCTATGTGGTGGGAGAGGAATTTTCCTGTCTGAAATATTCTGGCATCCCTCCAATTCACTATGAATCTTAAGAGACTTCAGACCATAAGTCTGTGAACACATCTGGGTTTCAGCATTCTGTTTGTCTAATTCATTCTGGGCCAGAGACTCTTAGTATCTTTGCATCTGTCTTAGCCTCTATTTTGGAGGAAGTTGCACTCATAACGCCTCAACACCCTTGAATACCTTAGTCTCTGATTCCTGCAAAAAAGTGCATGCTCTTATATCTATAAACTTCAATGCAACTATCCAAATCAGGAAATTAACATGAATAATTGCTACCAGCTAATCCACAAAACTCATTCGAGTCTTGCCAGTTATCCCAATCATGTTATTTAGGATCTAATCAAACTCATGTTTCATTTGTCATAGCTCTTTTCCTTGGCTTTTATAACTGATTTTTTAAAGGTTACAAGCCAGTTATTTTGTACATTTCTCTATTTGGGTTTTTCTGATACTTTCTCTAAATTAGATTGAAGTTATGCAGTTTAGGTTCATATATCAATGTGATCTTTTCATTGCATCTTATTAGGTTGCATGCAATTTCAATTTATTTAGTTATTAGTAATGCTAACACCACTCTAAAGTGACTCTTTTATGTTTGTATTAATAAGTATTTTTGGAAGATACTGTGAGACTATGTAAATATCCCATCTGCATCCAAATTTTACCCATAAGTCATAGCATCTGTTGTTGTTGTTGTTTGTTTGTTTTGGGGGGAGGGGGTTAAATTATGACTATGATGGTTGCCAAATGAGGATTTTCTAATATTCCTTCAACATTTATAGTTGGTATTCCACTGTAAAGAAATAATTTATTTCCTTGTTTAATTTCTTATATCAGTTTTGACCCCTGGATTTCCACTTTATTTAATTGGTTATCATCTGCTATTATTGTTACCAGAAACTTTAGTGACATTCTTTAGTTTTTTCTTTCCTTCACACACCATAATCTAATCCATTGTTCAGACCAGGTGGAAGTACTTTCAAACCACATTTAGAATCTGTTGACGTTTTTTTCATTTTTGCTACTACTGAGATAGTTCAAGCTATTTTTATCTCCTTATTTATTTTAGTGACCTCTTGACTAATCTCATCGCCTCACCCTCCTTGCCTCTCTACACTTAAGTTTTCACATAGCAGCTGACCTCTCCACACAGCAAATAATGTCTCTCACTTCTTTGCTTAAGATCACCCAGTGACTTCCTGTTGCCCTTGGAACAAAATCTAAATATTTCACCCTAGTCAATTCTACAGCAGCTATCCCTGCCTACCTCTATGACTGCATTCCATTTATTTCTACATTTTACTTATCATGCTCCAGCTATCTGTGGTATTAAACTCTTTCTGAGACATGCCTAGCTTATTACTTCCCCAGGCTTCGGACTTGCTGATCACACTTCTTCATTTGATTCACTTCTCTTACTTTTCAGGCAGCAGTTTAAGCCTCATTAGTATGGTCTGCCTTGGCCACCAAATTAAAGCAGCTCCTCTGGCTAGACTGTGATGCACTGCAGTTGTTTCTGTGTCCGCTGTTGCCGTATCACCAGGGCCTAGCAAAGTGACTGGCACATACAGATGTACAATGAGCATTTGTTGGTGTTTTTTTTAAAATATTGTCTGTTATCATGACACCACCACCTTCATGTACATGAGTAGTTCTTTCTTATTTTGTTTATTAAAATATAAGTAAGTAAATATAAATGAAAATAAATAATAATTATACATTTTAAGTATTAGCTATTGTCTTCAGCATTTTTAATAGGCTCAGATTTTTGAAAGCTATGTACAAAGATGACAGAGTGGTCTTGTTATCAAAAATATTTTAAAAAATGGTGGAAAGCTATAAGACTAGGTGGAGGATTGAAGCATATTGTACACTATAGTGAGGAAAATAAAAGCTTTAAGGAAAATTCTTGTGTTTTTTACTTGAACAAGTGACATTTAGTTTGATCATCACCAGAATCACTGTTTATCCAGTCCTGAGCTTATCAGAGAGTTCCCTGTATACTCATAATTATTGCATAGCTGGATGTTCATTTTATACATTTTCTTATCTTTTATGAGTAATTTTCATCTTGAGATTTTCTAACTCTAGAATTATATTTTTCCCTTTGAAATTTTTAAAAAATATGCCTTTCTAAATTCTAGGTTAAGTATCTGATAAACTTCTATGTTTCATTTGTTTGTTGGATGAATTAACTTACAAAATGCCATGGAACCCACTATCTCCGTGAAGTCCTGTGATTTAAATATCACCAATGGTTTCCCCACAATTCTGTCCAGATGGTCTTATTGCCTCCTCTGATTTCCAGAAGATGGAATGGCCAACAAGAAGGGAATTACAAAATAGTCACAGAGACATAGATCACAGCATAGGGAATATAATCAATAATATTGTGGTAAATATAAATATGTATGGGGCCTGGTGGGCACTTGAAGCAGTGTGGGGATCACTTCGTAAAGTACCTGATTTTCTAGCCACTTTGCGGTACATCTGAAACTAATACAGAATAATACTGAATGTAAACTGTAATTGAAAAATAAAAAAGTAGTAAATTTTTTAAAAAGGGAAATACTTATCAGGGCTCTGCTTCTAGGAGAATTAGACTTACAGATGTTAGGAGAGTTTATTTTTATTGCATTTTATACATTTGTAGGTTGGACCCACTGGTGAAGGCTCTGTTGTCAGAAATGCACATGAATGTGCCACATAAATTCTTTTCTACTTCTTTCTTAGTAAATATACAAATTAGTTGAGATATGTGTAGTGTCTTTGTAGTTTTGAATTTTCTCAAATAGCAAACATTAGTGGCTTCGCCCAATTAATATTAGGTTGCATACTAATTTTATAAACTATTCAAAATTTCCTTGATTTATAATATATTAAAACTATTTTTGCCCATGCATACAATTGGATTCATAAGCCATTCTGCTTACCATCCTGTAAGATTTTTTACTAATTAAATTTATGATTTATTTTTATATGAACTATGATTGGCACAAGAATGAATAGACAAGTAACCTATTTTAAAAGCATTATGCCTTTTTCCTATAGTGCATGCTTGGCAGAATATAACTTAGTTTCTTAACTGAGTGTTAAAGTTATTTCTTGACATAAGTGTATTCTGCCCTTTGAATTAGAATAACAAAATATTGTTGAGGGAAATTTTTTAAAAGAACTTTGATTATTGGGAGAAGAATGAGTTATGGAGGGGCAAGAGAGGAGACATGAAGGCCAGCTAGGGAGGTTATTGCAGTCATTCTGGTGAAAGGTGATGGTGGCTTGAAGTAGGATGGTAGCATTGAAGGTGGAGAACAGTGGGTAGTTTCAAAGTGTGCTTGTAAAGTGCTTCCAATGGGACTTGTTTATGGACTGAATGTAGATGCTGAGGAATAAAGAAAGCAAGCTTAAAGAAATTGTCAAACGTCATTTGCAAAACAAAACAGATTCCTCTTTTACTGCTCTGAATATTATTCTAGGTTGATCTAGATTTTGCTCAGATATTTTATTTAGGCATATATTAAAGTGTTTTTAATAACAATGTCTCCTTGGACAATTTAGGTCAATGAATCCTCTGAAATTGTGTGCAAAATTTTAAACTTATACATATAGTTTTGCTAGGAAGGAAGGAAATAACTTTCATCATTATTCTAAAAGAAGTCTTTGAACAAAATCAGGTTAAAAGCTTCTAGTAATCCATTACCTCTCAAAAGCTATATAACCAACCACTCTAAAACTCAATGGCTTAAACCACCACCATTTGTTATCATTCACATGCTCTGTGCTAGCCAGGGTCATTCTGCTGATCTCAGTGGGCTGTGCTGGGCTCTGTTCCAGGTCACGTGTTCAGGTCAGCTGCCTCCTTGTGTTACTCACCCTCATCAGTGTAGTGAGCCACTTATTTGTTTTCATGGTAGTGGCAGAAACAGTAGAGTGAAAACCCAGCCCTACGACCACATTTCAAGCCTCTGCTTGTGTAGCATCTGTCAACATTCGCTTGGTCAGAGCAAGTCACGTGGCAGATCCCAAAGACAAGGCGTGAGGAAGTTCTCAGCAACTCTAAGAGGGAAGGTCTGTACAGTCACATGGCAAAGGGACATGCAAAAGTCACAAGGCAAACTAATATCTTGTTTACTTTTGTTTTTTTATTTCTCTGCCCATACTTGAACTACCAAAAAAGGCAGTTGATATTATTATGTATAATGAATATACCAGTTCCTCTCATTCTCTCAGCATCTTCTACTTGGGCTTTATACTTGAGGTCTTCCTCAGCTAAAGTCTTGGTCTTTGGATGTGGCTTGATAGGGACTAATGTGAAATCCTGAAGGTTGATCTTTCTAAATAAGCTTAACTCACTCTGTAACCCTAGGGCTTGCTAAGATGAAAGGCTTTTGCCCTGATGACTTTATGCTTCATTCTGACTGCCTGTAGTTAGATCTCAAGGAAACAAAAACTCAATACATCCAACACACACACACACACACACACACACACACACACACACACACACACACAATCCATAAAGATACATTTCTACTCCTTGCAATACCATTTCAGTTTTCCAGCTGCTAGATATCCCCTGGAGCTATTAATAAAGGGTCTCAAATCTCAGAATATCTTTTCTTTTCCTCCAACTTCAACTCATTCCAAGAAGGAAATATCTTATCCTGCATCTTTTAAATGAAAATGCGAGCAGTGAGATGATTTACATCCACAATCAGCTAGTAAATGTATATTCCTGTCTCCCTTGGCCAACAGAATTAAAACTCATCTGTGGAATGAGGAACTCCCTGTAATTACATCCATGCAGTCTTCAATCAGAGCTCAGGCATATGAAAGCCCCTTGGTCTCAGATGTATTTAAAAAACATTTCCTTTTATTCTCTCCATCTTTCTTGAAGAATAAACTTTGCATTTTCTTGAAAGCATCTCCTCTGGTGCACACATGCAGTTTTTAATCTTTTTTTCTCACCAGGGCAAGGATTGAAGCAATCTGTAATTAATAACTTGAAAAATATTTAGCTGGATTTAAAGAAAGATACCCAAGTAGCAAAAAGCTCCACATAACTACGTGTCTCCTTTAATTGAAGCAATGCTAGAGAATTTTGCAAAAACTGCTAAGACACTGAGGCAGTCCCACACTGCTTCATCTAAGGGGTATGGATGGATGCCTGCTTCTTGGTATTTTAATGGCTCTCCTGACACTGGTTACAGAGTCAAGATGGTCTAAAGATGATCAATAATTAATCTTGGATGTTTAGGTATGTTTTATTTGGTGGCAGGGGACTCACCTGGGTGACCTCTTCGCATCTCTTCCAATTTACTCCAAGCCAAGTTGACTTCATTAAATAGGGTTTTCTTTCTCCTTCAAAGTTATCCATGTTTAGGGACAAAGGATGTAAGTCTATCTCTGCCTCTTGATTTTTTTCCTTGTAGAATGTGTGAAGGAGAAACATCTGGCAAAGGGAGAAGTAGACCATCTATTTTAAAGGCACAAAAACCTTAACGGGATGAATGTGGTGCTCTGGACTTAGAACAGTTTGCACTGGGATTCTGACTCAATGACATATTTACTCTGTGGCCTTGAATTAGTGGGGACATTGGATTAATCTCAGTTTCCTTCAGAGGTTTCTGTGGGGATCATGAGAAATAATGTGTTTATAGCTCATCCTCAGGCCAATTCCTGCCACAAAGTAAGCATTTTAGTACTTTGTTTGATAATAAATTGCGTTTTCTATCGCCTTTATTTAAATCTTCAGAAATAAGCAGTGGTATGGGCTATAAAAGTCAGTGAAATATTACTTTAATCAGTTGATCAAAAATAATATTTGAGTGTACTGAGAAAAAAGGCTCATTGTACCTTCTGGGTGACATAGAACTTTCCTATTAAGTGGCTTTCTAATGAAATGCCACCCTCAAAGCAACTTGTCAATAAGCACTTGTCATCAGCATCGGACCAAAAGATGAGAATGGGGCCATCTGGTCAAAAGGTGGTCAGTCAGGTGGTTTTGTCTTTAGATGAGTTCCTTGAAGGGGAAAATGTACACTGGATTTTAAATAGATAGGAGGGAACAAAGGAACATTCCCTGTTTTCATTACCCATCTTTTATTTTCCTTTTATATGCTAGGATATGTACCCTATCCTGGTGCAATGGGACAATCAAAAGTGAAAAGATGAGGTCTGAGAGCAAGCAAGGCTGGGCCTACTGCATGAGCACGCCAGAGCTGCGTGCTCTGCAGAGAATGCCTGAAAATTTGCTCTCTCCTGGCAGTGGAGAGGAGAGTTAAAAAAATGATGCTGGTGATCTGAGTGGAAATATTTGGAGAAAAATTTCAGAGCTCATCCTGAGAAATTAGAGAAAAATTTGGTAGGAAAAATAAGAGGGAACCCGAATAGGTTCTTTATTTTTTATTTATTTTTTGGTAAGAATGAGTGGAATGATCAGAATGGTAGTGGAGAATGCTTACTTTCACAACTATAAATGCAACTGATTAGATAAGAGAAAAAATGGGGTTCATCGGACCAGGAGGATGCTATAAAAATTGGTTCTGATCATCTTGTTCACATTTTCTTAATCTGAATGTATTTCTGCTTATTTCTCTGTTTTCAATTTTTACTTTAGTGGAAGAACCTTAGGGAAGGAAGTGATTAGGATCCTAGCTCCAGAAGAAGATGTCCAGTCAACTATTTCTAGGGTTGTTCAGAATCAGGACTGATCAGAGAAGCTGATATTTAAGTGTATTAGAAACTAAAAGTGATGTTTACTTCACAAGAAAAATGCTTACTGTTATTCAGAGACAAGCTAGAGTTCATGTTTTATAATTTCTGATGAATTTCTCAGAAATTTAAAGTTTTCAAAAATTTGAAGTGGTATTTATAAATCATTATATCACATGGTATCTTTTAGGGCTGTAGTTTGCCTCCCCCCTCCAAACTCATATATTGAAGGCCTAACCCCCAATGTGACTATGTCTGGAGATAGATCCTTTAAGGCGGTAATTATAATTCAATGAAGGAGGCCTTGGGAGAAGCCAACCTGCTGGCATGCTGACCTTGAACTTCCAGCCTCCAGTACTGTGAGAAAATAATTTCCTGTTGGGTTTAAGCCTCCCAGACTGTGGTATTTTGTTCCAGGAGCCCTAGTCAGCTAATATAACTTCTTTATGCAAAACATAAATATGATGCTTAATATTACAATGTCTATTTCACATTCTTCTTCAGTAAACATCCTCTATTGAGCAGGTATTGGGCACTGTTTCTATATGCATTACTTTATTGAAGTGTCACAGTTTTGCTATGTGGTATTCTTCCTTCCTGTGGTCAAATGGCTGGGAAATAGCAACATTGGGATCCAATTTTAAGTCTCAGTTTACACAAGTATAATTATTTTCCCACAATTCTATGCTAGATTCCACTGAATGGAATCTAAAACTTACTGCATTTTAACTCATTACCATTAGTGTATGACCTCTGGAGATTGAATTGTCACACTGTCCCTTTAATTCTCTTTCTTGAAGTCAGACATTGAACTGATACCTCACAGCAACATTGATCAACTGAAAGCAGAGAGCATCTGGCTTTGCTGTAGGCAACAAGCACATCACTTTCCATGAACACACGTATTATGAACTCGATTAGAAAAACCTTGCATTGTGTTTCAATTTAACGGCTGTTACTTCTTGTTCAAAGGTCTTGCTGTGTGTTCCATTTTCCCTCCAAATGTCAGAGGCGAATGGGAAATTGAAATGCCATAAAACACTTGGAGCCTTCATTTATTGCAGATTAATTAGAGAATCAAAGGGGAGGAAGGAGCAGCATTCCAGACTCTGGGGAATAGTGTGTAGCAGAATAAACCAAATAGACACTAGGGATTGAGATTTTTTGTCTGTTTGCAGAAAAGTAAGGTTTATAAGAGCTAGGTTATGAAACTTACAGTGTCAAGAATAATGTAGATTTGGGTCATGTAATAACAGGGATATGTTCACTAAATCCTGAACCTCTGAGGGCTTTTACAAAACTCGAGATGATGTGCAGCCAGTTTGGCAGTTTTATCTAAAAGATATCTCTTATTTTTTGATAATCAACATCACAGTGACCCAGTTCTTGACTACAATGCTGAGACCTTCCCCTTAATGCTGTTCCAATTCCTCTCTCCAAATAGCAACAGTGTATATGTAACAAAAGGTATGCACAGACAGTAATAGGGATGGGTTTTCTCACATCATGTCCTTTCTCGGACATTGGATCATAACTAATGGGGACCCATTCCTAAGAGAAACGGGGGCTCATTTCTACACCAGTGAACTTTTCACACAATTATCAACACACTGCCGACTTCCTAATGAACTTGGAAATTCTTACTTTCTTGTTTGTTTGAAGGCTCGACTTTTGTTTCATGAGGAACTGGAATGGGAGACTCCCAGACACTGTTCCTTTGGCAGCATTAAGGGAACATTTGGAGAGATGGCAGGAGGCGTGGAGGAATGTGCCAGGAAAGGTTGGTTACAAAATCCTTCAGGTCTATCATCTTTTGCCTTTGTGCCGTGACTGCTGTGAGATTAGGTGGACAGATCGGTGACTCATTTTCAGTCAACACAGTGTCTTTTTAGATTTTTTTCTCTCTCGTGCTCTCGTCTTCATGGATGTGATAGCTGGGAAGTGAACAGATAGTTGTCTTTGAATTCATGAAAGACAATTCTATCCAAGGAAGGGCCAAAAAGTAGTTTATGAAGGATGCTAGATTAGTATCTTGAGATGATTTCTTGGAAAGGTAAATAACATTTAATTTCTGATGGGATGTATCTGTCACAGCTTCAGGAAATGTGTGTGTGTGTGTGTGTGTGTGTGTGTGTGTGTGTGTGTGTGTGAGAGAGAGAGAGAGAGAGAGAGAGAGAGAGAGAGAGAGAGAGAATCCATACTTATAAAAGGCTTCTGACCAATATATTATTTGTATGGGAATAGAAGTCCACAGCTTATACAGTGCTTTCCATGTAGATGATATAATTTGATTCCCATAACATCCCTATGGCATAAATATTACCTTAGATTGACAAACGAAGAGTCCCAAAGGTTAATTGGCTTGGCCCAGCTGGTGGTAAGTGGCAGGAATATGGCTTGAATCTATTTTCAGGCAAACATCATGCTCTAGCAATGGTGTTACATTGAATTAGGTTTACAGTTGTTTGTTTGGAGACTAATACAATAATAAATAATAATAATGCACCCTGGCAGGATGGCTCAGTTGTTTGGAGTATCATCCATATACCAAAAGATTGTGGGTTTGATTCCCAGTCAGGGCACATGCTTAGGTTTTGGGTTCAGTCACCTGTTGGGGCATGATTGGGAGGCAATGGATCAATATGATCAATGTTTCTTCTCTCTCTCTCTCTCTCTCTCTCTCTCTCTCTCTCTCTCTCTCTCCCCTCTCTCTCTCTCTCTCTCCCTCTCCCCTCTCTGGTAAAATGGCTGGGACTAGGGCAGGGAATACATGAGTCTAGAGCAGCCGTGGGCAAACTACGGCCCGTTTGAAATGAATAAAACTAAAAAAAAAAAAAGACTGTACCCTTTTATGTAATGATGTTTACTTTGAATTTATATTAGTTCACACAAACACTCCATCCATGCTTTTGTTCCGGCCCTCCAGTCCAGTTTAAGAACCCATTGTGGCCCTCGAGTCAAAAAGTTTGCCCACCCCTGGTCTAGAGCATATTTCAGTCCAGAAAATAAAGAACTGCTATAAAAGACAGTTTTTTAATTTTTGATATAATATGTGAAAGGGACATAGCAGTCTACTGAAAAGCTCCCAATGGCCAAGTCTACAACACTTTCAGTAACAACAGTGTTCAATTAGATCCCAAAGCATGAAATCAATATCCATGAGTGCATACTGATATAAATAAATTATTAAATCAGCTAACAAACCAATAAATAAATGGTGGAAATTAAACAAATTTCTCATGCAGAATTTCCCAAGAGTTTATGTAGACACTCTTCTTCAAAGAGGTGGAACATAACTTCTCACTCTTTACGTGCAGGCTCCTCACAATGACTTCCTTCCAATGAACACTGTAGGGGAAGGGGAAAAAGGAGTAAGCATTGAGTGGAGAAATCTGACAAACACCACTTCAAATCAACACTGATGAGTTATGGTAATAGTGTGTAGCCTTCACATGATGTGATGACAGTGGCACTTTTCCTTAGGGGTCTTTCTCCCCAAAACACATAATCCCAGTATAATAATGAGAAAACCTCAGACAAATCTCCACTGGGAGATGTTCTACAAAATACTTGAGCAATATTCAAAACAATGAAGCTCATGAAAAGTCTGAGAAACTGTGTCAGCTGAGAGAAGCCTCAGAACACATGATCATTAAGTGTAATGTGGAAGCCTGGATGGGATTCAGGAACAGAAAAAAGACATTAGGTTACAATAGAAGAAATCTATTTAATGTATGGGTGTCAGTGAATAGTCAATACATGACTATTTAAAATTATAGAAAACACTGCAAGTATGAAGAGGAAGAAAATTTTCCTACAAAATAAACATTTTTGTATATTTTCTTCTAGTCTTTTATATCGATGACTATTTATATATCTAAATGCATACCACAGGATGTATCTTTTCCCTGAAACAATGTCAAATGAATGTCAGATGCACACATACATACAATTGAATCATACTTATGAATAGTTGTGTATGATGCTTTTTATTTATTTATCATAACACTTTTAAACAATACATTTTTATTGATTTCAGAGAGGAAGGGAGAGGGAGAGAGAGATAGAAACATCAATGATGAGAGAGAATCATTGATGGCTGACTCCTGCATACCCCCTGCTAAGGAATGGAGCCCACAAATCGGGCATGTGCCTTGATCAGGAATTACTGTTACCTCCTGGTTCATAGGTTGACGCTCAACCACAGAGCCACATTGGCTGGTCTATTTGCATGCCATTAGGTTTTTTTCAGAAGACATTAAGTTCTCCATGGTACTTGACTTATCCTACTTTATTTGACCAGGCCGCTCTCTTTTGCTTGCTAGTCCTGTGTGTGTTTCAGGTGAGCAGGTTTACTGTGCCAGGATGAATGTCCTCTGCATTTAGGCTCACCTCAGAGGGGCCATGTGGATCAACCTGGTTGACTCATCAGGTATAGGTAAACACCTGTACCTGCTGCCTCTCACAACCACATCAAAATTACAACTAAAAGACAGAACAACTATCATCCAGAACCGTGGGAAAGCTGGCTGAGTGGAAGTTCTACAACTAAAGAGGTAAAGAAGAAAGTGCATTGAGACTGGTAGGAGGTGTGGAGGTGTGGAATAGGCTGGTACCCGGTTGTGCTGCTTTTTTAATCGGTAGGGAGATACAAACTCCCACTTGCTCTGAACTCCAGTTCCAGGGAAGACTCGGGGGGACCCAGACACATACGGGGATAAACTGGACTGTTTGGCATCGGGACAGGAATGCCAGGGTGGCTTTCTTTCAGACGAGGCACATGCAGTGGTCATTGTTCCTGTGTGAGTTACTCTCCGGTGCAGGGCTGAGTGGTAGCCATTGCTGTTTGCTCTGCCCTGGTGATTCCCTGAGACCCTGCCCCACCCAATTTACAACCCCACCCAAGCTGTGCACAGCCGCTTTTGCATATAAATGCCTGTCCTTTCTCAGCCTAAAACCTGTCAAACAGGCAGCAGCTGGGTCAGAGAGCCCCAAAGCAATCAATCCAGCAGCAGCCTGCCTTGCTACACAGCTGGGCCTCCTCTGGGCACTTCCAAACCCGATACAAAGAGGAGGAATCTGTAGATCTCTCTGTAGCTCCTGCTGGATGACCCCAGGCAGTGGTTGACTTTGCACCTCCTTGGAGATCCAAGAGCCAGTGTACCCAGTGGTCAGTGTGAGACCATACTAGATTACAACTCTTCACATCCATAAGTGACACACTCAAGGGGCAGACTCAGTGAGCACCAAAGCCAAACTGAAGCAAGTTATGCCCCATAAGGGTGTCTCCTGCACAACAGCTCTTCCATTGTAGACACAGCTGGTCCATACAGCCAATTGGCCTCGAGGTTAATTCCTCCCAGTGATACCAATAGCAATCAAGGCTTAACTACAACAAGACTGTGAACACTGCTCACAAAGGGGTGCACCAAGAGCGCCCACCTCAGGTGACCGGGAAGGCTGAGCCCCTGGCCCTATTGGACACCTACCACACAAGGCCACTCTATTAATTCAAGGAGACTTAGCAGCTACCCAATACATAGAAACAAACACAGTGAAATAGCCAAAATGCAGAGACAAAGAAACAGGTTGCAAATGAAAGAAATGGATGAAAGCAAAATACTGGATATAGAGTTCAAAACCACAGTTATAAGGTTACTCAAGAATCTTCTAGAAACCTCTGAGGAACTTAGTGAGACCTTTAAGGATCTTAGTGAGAATGCCAAAAAAGTGGAAAAGGACCAGTCAGAAATTAAGCATACACTGACTGAAATAAAGAATAATGTACAGAGAATCAATAGTAGACTAAAGGATCCAAAGAATCAAGTAAAAGATTTGAAGTATGAAGAAGGAAAAAGTACCCAACTGGGAGAGCAAAAATAAAAAAGAATCCAAAAAATATGAAGATAGTGTAAGGAGCCTTTGGGACAACTTGAAGTGTACCAACATCCGAATTATGGGGGTGCCAGAAGAAGAGAGAGAGGAAGATATTGAAAACCTATTTGAAGAAATCATGACAGAAAACTTCCCCTACCTGGTGAAAGAGCCCTAACCGGTTTGGCTCAGTGGCTAGAGCGTTGGCCTGCAGACTGAGAGGTCCTGGGTTCGATTCCGGTCAAGGGCATGTCCCTTGGTTGCGGGCACATCCCCAGTAGGAGGTGTGCAGGAAGCAGCTGATCGATGTTTCTCTCTCATTGATGTTTCTAACTCTCTATCCCTCTCCCTTCCTCTCTGTAAAAAGTCAATAAAATATATTAAAAAAAAAGAAATCGTCTTATAAGTCCAGGAAGTGCAGAGAACCCCAAACAAGAGGAATCTAAAGAGAACCACACCAAGACACATCATAATTAAAATGTGAAGGGCAAAAGACAAAAACGAATCCTAAAAGCAGAAAGAGAAAAACAGTTAGTTACCTACAAGGAAGTACCCATATGACTGTCAGCTGATTTCTCAACAGAAACCATGCAGGCCAGAAGGGAGTGGCAAGAAATATTCAAAGTGATGAATAGCAAGAACCTACATCCAAGATTACTCTACTCAGCAAAGCTATCATTTAGAATTGAAGGTCAGATAAAGAGCTTCACACACAAGAAGAAGCTAAAGGAGTTCATCACCACTAAACCAGTATTATATGAAATGCTGAAAGGTACTGTTGAAGAAGAAGAAGAAGAAGAAGGAGAAGGAGAAGGAGGAGGAGGAGGAGGAGGAGGAGGAGGAGGAGGAGGGGAGAGGAGGAGGAGGAGGGGAGGAGGAGGAGGAGGAGGAGGAGGAGGAGGAGGAGGAGGAGGAGGAGGAGAAAATGGTAAAGATAAAAAAATTATGAACAACAAAATGACAACAAATACATATCTATCAACAAGTGAATCTAAAAATCAAATGAATAAAATATCTGATGAACAGAACAAACTGGTGAATGTAATAGAATCAAGGGCATGGAAAGGGAGCTGACTGACAATTCTCGGGGGGTGTGGGGAGGGTATGTGGAGGGTTTGGGAAGAGATTGGACAGAGAGCTTACACACCTATGAATGAGGACAGTGCGGGGGGGGGGGGTGAGCTGGGCTGGAGTGGGAACTGGGTGGAGGGGAGCTATGGGGGGGAGAGGAACATCTGTAATAATCTGAACAATAAAGATTAAATATATATTTATCTGAGCTCTCATCTCCACTGCTTAATTGTCATGTTCTTAGGCAAGCTCCTTAACTCTTCTAAGTAGCAATTATTGCCTTCACAAAGTTGTAAGAATGAGACGATGAGCATGGGGGTTATTTGTATAGTAATTGGTGCACAGAAGGTGCTCAATGAATGAGGGTTCTTTTTCCCGGACTGAAAAGGCATATGCTATTTCCCAGGGGCCCAGCCTCTAGTACCTGATGATTTTATACAGAATATCAGGCCTCCCACATCCTCAACACAGTTCTTTGGAAAGTCATTGGGAAGTGCTTAGAGATGCCAGTTACTATATCTCAGCCACCATGCTATGCTCTCAATATTCAATAAATATTGAATATGCCCTCAAACTGTCCAATATATCATTATACCTCACCTATGCTAACATTGCTCCTGTATGTGTCTGCTCAGGCTGCCAAAACAGGATACCACTGACCGGGTGGCTTAAATAATAAACACTTATTTTCTCATAGCACAGTAGGCTGGAAGTCCAAGATCTAGGTCTAGATTCCAGCAGGGTTGGTTTCTGGAGCAGCCTCTCTTCCTGGCTTGCATATGGCTGTCTCCTTTCTGTGTCCTCACAGGGCCTTTCCTCCGTGCACATGCAGAGTGAGATCTCCAGCATTTTTGCTTTTCTTATAAGGACACTGGTCCTGTCAGATTAGTGCCCCGCTCTTATTACCTCATCTGATATGAAATACCTCCTAAAAGGTCCTATCTCTAAATACTGCCACATGGGGGGTTAGGCCTTCAAAATATGAATTTTGGGCGAACACAATTTAGCCCATGACAGCTCCTGAGTGGTAGAGTCCAGGTTGAAACACAGTTTTATGTACAATGTGAAAGCCAATCTATCAAGTGGCATTGCTCATAATGGGAATAAAACCATGCCATTGGACAGCATCGTAGGTTGTCATTGTCATCCTCCTCTTTATTCAGAATAGATGAACGGCTTCAGGTCTGCAGCCATCATTTTTTTTTCAGTCTCTTCTCTTTGGGTTGTGGTTAGATCCCTTTCCTGTAATGATGTCAAATGAATGTCAGAAGGAGCTAATGAATTGTGACAACAGACTGAAAGGAGCTGCCTGATAGTGGGAGGGTTTCATGGGTTCCAGCTGTGCACATCTCTCCTAATGACACTAAAGGTCTGGTCCCTGGATCTTCCAGACAGTCTATTAGGATCCTTAAATTCAATCTTTTGAATGGTTGGGGTCATCTTGGGGCTGTTCCAAAGGCTAAAGTTTATTTCTTCCTATCCTTGCATGGCCTTTGGCCGGTCTAGGTCTCTATCTGCTCTTCCCCTGCTTTTTACATCACAATCCCCTTCCTGTCTTTTTTTGGTATCAGGTGCAATTTGTAGTCCTGTCTGAAGCCACCAGCTCACTTCACAGATGGTGAATTGCGGTTGAGAGTAATGGGCCTATTCGGTTCAGCCCAGAGAGTATATTAGTGTCTGATAGCCTATAACTGCTGAACATTAGGCATAATTCACACTGCTCCAAGGTCATCTGTAGGGCTGCCTCTCCCTCCCCTTCTTCACTTTGCTCCATTCCCCTCTCTACATCCATCAGATAGGAATTACATGAAAAGTCATGAGGCCATTAGGAGTTAGTTCTGAGACTGTGAAACAATGAGTCTTTGCTACCAGTCTGCTCAATTGTGTTCCAACTAACAGAGAAGACTGGTGGAGCACTTGAAAGAGAACTTGATGACACAAAAAAGCCATGTTTAACTGCTTAGAATATGTGGGTCTTCTCTTAGAGGAAGTACCAGCCCCATGCTCTTGAAGGCATAATTTCAAATAGAAAATCAGAAATCAAGCAGCTGGTAGGGTGTATTAATATGGTGCTGGAAAAGTTGATGCTGCATCTTAATTAGTCTTAATTAAACAAATCAAAGTATGTGAATGTGCCCAGCTTAATGCTTGGCACCTAACAGTGTAAATGTTGCCTGCTTCCTCCCTTCCTTCCTTCCTTCCTTCCTTCCTTCCTTCCTTCCTTCCTTCCTTCCTCCCTCCCTCCCTCCCTCCCTCCCTCCCTCCCTCCCTCCCTCCCTCCCTCCCTCCCTTCCTTCCTTCCTTCCTTCCTTCCTTCCTTCCTTCCTTCCTTCCTTCCTTCCTTCTTGTCTTCCTTCTCCTCCCTTTCTCACTTTTCCTGCTTCCCTAGTTATCATATTCTCTAAGGAGCACTGATTATCTGGGAAAGACCTCTTCATCATCTGAGCCATATTTGAGAGGTGGCTGTGCAGTTCCAATTATATGTCTTCATGGTTGCCCAGCTTTGCCATAGGTTCCCAGATGCTGAGAGCTGCTCACACAGAAAACCGGGGAGAAGACCTCCCAATACAGACATCTCCAAATTAGAGTGAATGTTAGAGGGGCAGCATGTGAGCAGGAAGATTTTATTTCTAACCCAGGATTTGTTCAGGAAGTTTATTTAGGAGGTGAATGGGGGAGTGCGCCATCAATACCACCTCCTCAGGTTCTGTCCATCACATTTATATTTGTATTTATGGTTTTATTAATTGATGAAGTATGAAGTATATATTATGTCAGAACATCAAAGAGCTATAGAAAGGGAGTTACAGAAAAGGAATACTTCATAGCAATAACAAATGATGATAATTTTAAAGTTGGTCAGAGAAAGAGCAGTCAAGTGACAAAGTGTTTGACAAGATTTTATTTGAACAAAAGGAGGGAGTGAGCACAGAAAGGACCACATCACTTTACATTATAGGGGCATCTATCTTCACAAATGTCAGGTCCTGTTGAGGTTTAAAATGTTTTCTTCTTCAACTTATTAATTTACTTTTTAAATTTTTATTGAATTTATTGGGGTGACATTGGTTAATAAAATTATATAGGTTTCAAGTGTACAATTCTATGCTACATCATCTGTATATTGTATTGTATTCACCACCCAAAGTCAAGTCACCATTTATCCCCCTTTTACCCTCTTCTACCTTCCCTCACCTCCTTTCTCTACTGTTGTCTGTCTATGAGGTGTTTTTTTAAATGCTTTATCCCTTCATCTTTTTCACCCAGTCCCCCAAGTCCCCTCCCCTCTGACAGCTGTCAGTCTATTCTCTGTATCTGAGTCTGTTTCTATTTTGTTTGTGAGTTTATTTTGTTCACTTCACATATAAGTGAAATTATATGGTATTTGTCTTTCTCCCACTAGCTTGTTTCACTTAGCAGAATACTCTCCAAGTTCATCCATGCTGTCGCAAAAGGTAAAATTTCCTTCTTTGTTAAGACTAAGTAGTATTTCATTACATAAATGTATAACAGCTTCCTATCCACTAATTTATTTATGGGCATTGGGCTGATTTCAAATCTTAGCAGTATACTTAATTACTATACGTATTGCTGTAATGAACATAGGGTTGTGTGTATTCTGTAGAATCGGTATTTCAGGTTAAGGCAGTTACATTTTTAATTTTTTGAGGTTACTCCATACTGCTTTCCACAGTGGCTGCACCAATTTGTATTCCCCCCAACAGTGCGCAAGGGTCCCCTTTTCTCCACATCCTCATCAATACTTGTTTGTTGATTTATTGGTGATAGCCATTCTGACAGGTGTGAGGTGATATCTCACTGTAGTTTTAATTTGTATTTCTCTGATGATTAATGACATAAAGAATCTTTTCATATGTCTGTTGGCCATCTCCCTGTCCTCTTTGGAGAAGTGTCTACTCAGGTCTTGCCCATTTTTTAATTGGATTGTGTGTGTTTTTGGTCTTGAGTTGCATAAGTTCTTTATAAACTTTGGATATTAACCCCTTATCAGATGTATCATTGGCAAATATGTTCTCCCGTTCAGTAGGTTGTCTTTTCATTTTGTTGATGTTTTCCTTTGCTGTGCAAAAACTTTTTAATTTGATGTAGTCCCATTTGTTTATTTTTCTTTTGTTTCTAATTCTTAGTCCATGAGAGTCATGATCAGCTCAGCCCCCTCGTTCCTACATTTTCATAGTCCCTGCTATGGTGCTGTGCCTAGCAAGCTCTATCTAAACTCAGTGGAATTTTGGTAGCTGGATGGGTGGTAGGTCCAGAGCTCAGGGGCTCAGCTTTTTTTAGCCATCTTGCTTATTCCATTCAGCCTTGCTTTTAGTTTCCCAAAATCAGCTTTCTGCATGAGGCAAGCTGCTTCATGGTTTAGCAGCTTGCTCTTTCTTGCTCTTTTGTTATTGTTGTTGTTCTCCTACACTGGAGTCACTGGTCTGGCCTACGAATCCAGGTCACTCATGCCTGAGGCTATCAATGGCCCCTTAATTTCTCATAAGGCTTGAAATCTTACCCTGGAAAGATAGTTCTTATATCTAGTCCTCTATTATCTGCTGTTTCTGAGGCCTCTCATGAGCCCACATGTACTTGCCATTTTCTCCTCCTTCCCCCACAGATCCTCTTGCCCCTCCCTCCCCTGTTGTGATTCTCTAACCACTTTCTTAGGAATGTTGGCCATGGACTCAACATATCTTGGCTTTATGTGGCTCTGGAGATAACAGCCACAGACCAGGTTTTCTAGAGCAAACTCTAAACGGAAGACTGTGCAGGAAATTTACTAGAGAAGCCCTTGGGGGAGCATGAAGGAAGCAGGATCAGACAGAGCTGAACTGTGCTCCATTCTCAGCAAAGTCCTCAGCCAATTTCACAGAAGCTTTGATGGTGGGAGTTGCCTTTGGAGTTGGACTGAAAGGAGGCAGTGGGGCCAGGCTTTTATATATTTGCAGCCGCCAGTCACTGGGCTGGGGCTGGCCCAGGGAGGCTGCATGATCTTGCGGGGAGTCTTTCTTCAGAGGAGAGACTCCCCTGGTTGCTGTCAGCTGTCAACACTCGGAGCAGCTGGGGAATGAGTCCTAAAGGGAGGTCTAGTAGTAGATGCAACACTCACCATACAGTGTAACATGAAGGTCTGAGATAAGATGAGGGAAGCCCGCAGGTGCATTTTAAGCATGTTTCTTAGGTTACCTCATTCAGTATCACAATGATCCCGTCAAGTAGGTATCATTATTACTATCATTTTAATTTTGTTTTATTGCGGTGAGAACACAACCTAAGATCTACCCCCTTCACAAACTTTTAAATGTACAGTGCATTATTGTTGATTATAGGTTCAGTATTGCACAGCAGATCTCTAGAGCTTATTCATCCTGCCCAACAGGAACTCTGTCCCCATTTCCCACTCCCCTACACCCTTGGTAACCACCCTCCCACTCTTTAATTCTGTGAATTTGAGTATCTAGATAACTCATATAAGTGGAATCAGGCAGTATACTTCTTTCTGTGACTGGTTTATTTCAGTTAGCATGATATCCTCAAGGTCCATCCATGCTGTACCGTTATTATCTCTATTTGACTAATAAGAACAGTTAGGGAGGTTACACCATATGAGGGAATTCTGTAGCTCTGGACCCATGAGGAGGTTTGGAGACTCAAGTGTTTTTGTAGGCTCCATAAAACTCTTGGGGCCCAGCCGGCATCGCTCAGTGGTTGAGTGTTGACCTATGAACCAGGAGGTTCTGGTTCGATTCCCAGTCAGGGCATGTGCATGGGTTGCGGGCTCAGTTCCCAGTAATGGGGTGCGCAGGAGGCAGCCAATCAATGATTCTCTCTCATCATTGATGTTTCTTTCTCTCTCCTTTCCCTTTCTTTCTGAAATCAATAAAAATACATTTTAAAAAAACCTCTTTGGGACCCTGCAAAATAATGTGTGTATGGTTTATGCACCTTTGCCCACCAAGATCACAGTACCTCAAAAATCTGGTCTAGCCTAGAAATACAAAATCTCATGGCCCATTTTGTTGTTGTTGTTTTTCTATTGCAAGAGTTTAGTCTACAATGTATGCTAGACCACACTTTTAATAAAACTGCTCAGATCTGAGTACAGATTGAAAGCATGGGGTCTCAGTGTTTGTCACCCTTTCTTGCTTTTATCCAGAGAGAACAGAAGTATGGATCATCATTAGTTGATGTCACATATTCTCTAGCGGTGGCCAAGTTGGAAGGATCTAGGAGTCTCTAATGTTTTGACACTCACCTGATGAAAGTCAGGATTTCCTCTTGTGTAGTTGGGATGTGAATCTTTTAGGAACACCAGCTTGTGCTTGGTGAGGCCTACAGCTGTCTGCCTCCTTCTCACCTTTATTCTTCTTCCTTATCTATGTCTCTCTCCCTTTCCTTTTTTTTTTGTTTCTTTTTAAACAACAGAGACCTCAAATTGCTCTAGTTATAAGCTGCCTGGAATTGATAGAGACATTTAAACAGTAGCAGGGTCTGCAAAGAATTTGCCTCCTGACACTCAGCTATGAATAGGGCCTAGGAGCTAACCATGTAAAACGTCCTCTATCTGCAAAAGAGGGTAGGGAGGGTCATTACCTCCCTCTTTAGGTTTTGCCTGATCAGCTTCAATTAAGTCGGAACTGGACAAGTTTATTTCAGTTGTCTGTGTAACGTTCGCTCGTACAGCAGAAAGTAGAAGCAGGAGGCAGGCTCCAGTCACAGAGTTCAGACATCGATGAAGGCCCAACTTCACAGAGCCTAGCACAAGATAGGGCCCTGTGCTTGGTTGATACCTTGTAGTTCTTAATGATATTTGAACAAAGGGCCCCCTATTTGCAGTTTGAATTATGCCCTGAGAATTATGTAGCTGGGGACCCTGAGTCATTCATTCACCCTGGATTGAGAGCTTTTTGCCTATAGTTTCAAATCCCTGGGACATCACTCTCCTCTTGAAAATAAGAAAATATTGTTTTTGTTGTTCTTAATCCTCAAGAATATTTTTTCCATTGGTTTTTAGAGAGAGTAGAAGGGAGGGGGAGAGACACAGAGAGAGAAATGTCAACGTGTCTCAATTGGTTATCTCCTGCATGCGCCCTAACCCGGACCAGGGATGGAGCCTGCACCTAAGGTACGTGCCCTTGACCGGAATTGAACTCAGTACCCTTCAGTTTTATTCTTTTTAAAGATTTATTTGAAAAAAAAATCCCACTAGATAATAATGAATGACCCTTTTAATGTGATGTTAAACTTGGCTTGCTATTTTGTTGAGGATTTTTGCATCTATATTGACCTGTAGATTTTTTGTTGTTGTTGTTGTTTTTTGTAATATCCTTATCTGGCTTTGGTATCAGGATAATTCTGGCCAAATAATGTTTGGGTGTGTTCCCTCATCCTCTTTAGTTTTTTGGAAGAGTTTGAGAAGCAGTGGGATTAATTCTTCTTCAAATGTTTGATAGAATTTATTGGTGAGCCCCTATGGCCTTGGTCTTGTCTTTGTTGGGAGGTTTTTGAGTATGATTCAATCTCCTTGCTATTTGTCTCTGCAAATTTTCTATTTCTTCATGATTCAGTCTTGATAGGTTGTATGTTATCAGGAATTTATTTTCTAGATTGTCCAATTTGTTGGAATACAATTGTTCATAGTCTTTTATGAATCTTTGTATTTCTCTGGTATCCGTTTTTTTTCATCTTATATTTCCAGTTTTATTTATTTGGGTCCTCTTTTTTTTTCCTTGGTGATTTATTGGGAGCTGCTATTCCCCCCACTATGTGGCTGATATCAGTTGCCCCTGCCCTTCTTCCTTGTTCCTAGCCGTTTCTGTTCATCTCAGTTTTGCTGGTCTCTGAGTGGGGTGAAACCAAAGTGGGTCCTTCCTGCTGCCTGTTTACCCTTCCCCCATTTCCCAATGAGAGGAACTCTTTCTAGCTGGGGAGCTCCCTCTTGGCCCTGAGGAGTGCCAGCCTGCACGATGGGATGATACAGGCAAAATGAAGCTGTTCTTCCTTCCTTCTTTGTTCCTCTGTGTTGCCAAGGCTTCTTAAATGGACCCCTCGGCTCTCAGAGCTGGTTTTGTTCATGGATAGCTGTCAAATGGTTGATCTTTGTGGAAGGGTGGAAGCGGGTCTCCCACTTTTCCATCTTGGTGACATCAACCCACAAAATAGGATGCTCGTTTCCAATGGTTCTGTGGAGATAGCAAGGAAAACAATGCTGAGAGTTGACAGGACTCTATTTGACAGAACTCTCAATTAACAATCTGAAAAAAAAATTGTGGGTCAAGGTAAGAGACCTAATATTTGCTGAGCCTCTGCTATGTATGTACCTGACATTTTATAACTATTATGTCATTTAATCATTACTATAATTTTCCAAGTCAGGTATTTTACAGGTAAGGGGTAGTGAGGCAAATAAATTTACTTAAGATTACACAATCAATAATTGACAGAGCCTAGAATTGATTTTATATCACTTTGGCTCTCGATGTGGGCAAATCCATTATCTTCTGAAAAATAGCTGAATATATAATAATTCTATGCAGAATTGGGCTTAACAAAGGAAGTAACTGGATGGAAAAGTCCCACTGAGAACTGGGAAAAGGCGTGATTTCGAATCTCAGCTTTGAGGGAGATCTGAAGAGGTCAGACCTCGAAGTAAAAACTGGATGTTAGTGCTAAGATACTGCAGCCACATATTCAAAGTGAAGTACAAGATGCAGGCATACCTTTCAAAGATTTAGCCCAAAGGCTGATTATAAAACTCTTGGAACCCTTACCCATATTAGAGTTTATAAAACAAGTCAGAAAAATTGAAAATGAAGATAAGCTTTGTAAGGAGAGATTCTGGAGACAGCTGTTGGTATGCTGTGAATCCCATCAATTACTCCAAGCAAGATGGAGAAGGCTCCTACCTTGTAACTCAAACTTTATTATCAGCTTCAATGGTCAGGGTTTAATAGGTGTCCTCTTTGGTTTAATAGGTGTCCCTGTTTCTAAAAACTGCTTGAGAAATACAAAGGGCAAGACCTGATTAGCCACCTGTTTTGTGTTGGAGTAAAATAATGTTTCTGTAGCATAAGGAACATCCTACAATTCCATGGTTTGGGGTAATGAATGAATGAGTGTTTTCCATGGTCCAGATGCAGAAGAGAAAGCTGGAATTTGATTCATGTTAGGGTTGCACAATGGGCTAACCATTCTTCATCCAACAGAACTGACATTACCACCAGATTCTTAGGGACTGACAAAGGAGTTAGTGACCACCTGAGATGAATTTTTTGTCAAGATCAAGAAAAATATTCTATATAATAAAAGCCTAATATGCTAAGTGTCTGGTCATCTGATTGTCCATTCAACCAATCAAAGCATAATATGCTAATGATATGCTAAGGCCCCTCAGCATCTCGCTATGACGTGCACTGACCACCAGGGGGCAGATGCTCCGACTGGTAGGTTAGCTTGCTGCTGGGGTCCGGCCAATCGGGACTGAGTGAGATGGGCTGGACACGCCCTGAAGCCCTCCTGTGGTCCCTCCCCGGCTGGCCAACCTCCCGTGTCCCTCCCCAGTTCCAATCGTGCACCAGTGAGGTCCCTTGGCCTGGCCTATGCCCTATCATAATCCAGGACCTCTCAGGGGATGTTGGAGAGCCAGTTTTGGCCCAATCCCACAGGCCGGGCTAAGGGACCCCACTGGTGCACGGTCTCTAGTATATAATAAAATTTTAATGGTGAATGGCATGGTTTTGAAAAACCCTTACCAAGTATCTTCCAGAGAGAGTCAAGCCAATACACACCAAGCCCAGAGAGAACACATAAACCCACAAGAGTGCCCACTGAATAAGAACATTTCTAACTTACCTTCTGACCTCGTCACCGCTCTTCCCTCCTTAGCACCAAATTGGAAAAAGAAACTGAAAAATTATGATCCTGATGAAACACAGCTTATTTAATGTGCTTTTCAAATGGAGGAAGGCAACAATAAGGATTCCTCCATGCTTCTTACTGATTCATGTGACAGACAGCTACAAGATACACAAGAGAGTTAGGGAGTGAGTGGAGTGAGAACAGAGGCTGAAGACAGAGCCTTTAGGAATTTAGGAACACCAGCAGTCAAGCAGAGAAAGAGGACACTAACGAGATGCCCTGGAAACCAAAATTAAAGAGGTTGTCAATAAAGTGGTGTATCATCAGCTGTCAAAAAATGGGGCAAACTCTATGTAGCTTCTCAAATACCTTATTCCATGTAAGTGATGTTCTGTCTGCCTCCTCTATTCTTCCCCATTTCATCTGTTGTCAACTTCTGGTTCTCCTTCAAGTCAGCTCAAGGGCCACTCTTTTGGGGAAGTTCTCCCTGAGTCCCACAGGCAGTTCTTGGAGCACACTTCTTTTATTTTTAAAAAAATATATTTTATTGATTTCTTACAGAGAGGAAGGGAGAGGGATAGAGAGTCAGAAACATCGATGAGAGAAACATCGATCAGCTGCCTCCTGCACGCCCCTCACTAGGGATGTGCCCGCAACCAAGGTACATGCCCTTGACCGGAATCAAACCTGGGACCTTTCAGTCTGCAGGCCGACGCTCTATCCACTGAGCCAAACCAGTTAGGGCTTGGAGCACACTTCTTTATGGTTCCATTTGTTTGGATTCTGCTCACCACATTGAATTTTGATTATCAATCTACAAGCCCATCTCCTTGCCAGACTGACTTTTGATTTTACATTCCCAGCATTACTACATTACAACCTTGGCTGGATCCCTAGTGCCTAGTATGGCAATTTTATGAAAGACACTCAAAACTTATTTGTTGAAAGAGTAAAAAGCTATTAAAAAATGATGGCATCTGAATTGCTAAGATGAAAAAAGGCAAATAATGTTTCAGGGCATATTTTCCTTAGGGATTATGTCACAAACTAGCATAGGCAAGTCCTTGCATTTTCTAGGGAATTCGTTTCCTCATTAGTAAAATCAAGATACTGGTTAATGGTGATATTTTTTGTTCTATGACAAGTTTTATTTCAGCTCTTACTTTATTTCTGGACTCAAATATATTGATTGAAAAAGAGTCGCTTTCAGCCTTAGATTTTCCTCCAGTACTTAAATGGGTGTTGTCTGTGCCTAGAATATTTTGGGTCTCGGTCTCCTGTGTGCCTTTGTTACTTTTGTTTTCGAAGAGAATTTCTGAGTATAGTGTGGTTGAGGCTCGCAGACCCAGCAATGTCTAAATACATGTCAGCAGGTGTGGATGAGAAAGTGCATCACTTCCTGGGTAATTGGTACAAGGAAGGAGACACTGCACACAGAATTTGACAGAGGATTACCCTGTCTCCTCTGCTGTCAAGCAGTAATGGGCTCCTTTGTTACCCATGGAACTGTTTTCACCACATGATAGGGGTCACACTTGCCCCGGTTCTCTGATGATATAGCTAAAAACAGACATGTGAGGATGGGACCTAGAGATTGGTCCCATTTCTAGTACCTGCCCATGTGCCTAGTGACTCATAAAACTCTAGGTACATAAAGGAGAGTAGACGGCAGGACTGAAAGCCATGCTTCTCGCTTTATATTCCTTTTGTGTATGATTTTCATGATAATTCATGATTAGGGAAACCCTGAGGATATTTTCCTATAGGATGTTGGTGTAATAGGGAGGGATGTTCATGTAACCAAATGGACTATATGCTCTAGTTCCTAGCATATTATCTGACACTTTGCAAATAGAATCAGGACCTATGATAATAGGTATTAATGCATAAATGCTGACTGATTAAAAAAGACTATTTTTATATGTGGATGAGAAAATAAATATCTTGTATACTATATATTCACTTTCACATGGTAATGAGTTAAAAATGTTTAGCATGCCAAGCACAAAATTAGAACTATATTTAAAATATATACATAGGATGTTCATTACAGAATTATTTATAATAAGCAGTTTGAAATAAATTTTAAAAACACCCTTTCATTATGAGGTTGGCTAAATAACTTCTGGCATGATAAGCCAAAGTAATATTATGAAGCCACTTTTTAGAAAATGGAAATAAAACTACCTAGCAAAGTTATTGCATGTTCATGGTGGTTCCAACCATATAACTATATCAATATGAAGAAAAGCCCATAAAAGCAACTGTGGATGCAGGTCTTTGAGTACATTTTTTTATATCTTATTTCCAAACTTTCAGGGATTAAATATTTTACATATTTTTAAAAATTGATTTAAAAATTTCGAAAGACCTCGAACATTGACATTTCACAAAGGCCATCCATGCGGCCACACTTTTCTTGTAAAGGGGATCCAGGAAAATGACCGGATCTGAGCAAAGACAGTGTTTGGACATACTGAAAGGTAAAAAGTAGCCATTAGTGATTTATGTGGTTCTTTACCTGGGAACTCCAGCGAGGTGAGGATTTGGGTGGCTGTCTTTGCGCTCAGACAGGTGTAGGCTTGCATCCTAGCTCTAGTCTCCGAAATCTTGTTATTAGAAGCTGTGAGTCCCTCTGCCTCTGGTCTCTCCGTCTCAGTGTACAGAGGACATGGATTGCTCTCTAAGGGCCCATCAGTGCCCAGTTCACTACTCTGCTGTTCTCTTTTCATTCCGCTGTCCTCTTCAGATTTGCCTGTTCCCCTGAAATGTGTGAGCAGAAAACCAGGAAAAATGAGTCTAGTCATTTTAAATTTGTTTATTAACCCTGCTGTGGTTCAATGATGGGATGAGGTCCTGAGGCCATGACACATGGGTCTCCACCTTGTCCCTTCCAGCTGTCCCCAAGATGCTTAAGGCTTTGAAGTCCACTCTCTGTGTGTCGCTTCTTCAACTTTTTCCGGCTTTGGCATAGTCATGAAATTTTGGTTCTTTATTGAAATTATTTAAGAAATTTAAATCATAGCTTCTTAGCACTTTAAGATGATCTGTGAACTAATGTTCTATTTCACATGAGAAAACAGAGGCCAAAGATGTAATGTGATTTGCCTTAGATCAGTTAGGTGATGTCAGCTGGAACTGGAGCTCTAGTCTCCTAATATCTAAACTGCTGCATTTGTCACCACTGTGACCTATTCTGAAGCTCAGGGGGTACTTGCCGAAGATCTGTTCTTTGAGATGATACAGAGGAAGCTCTGCTTGGATTTCAGAAGGGGCATATTTGTGCCTGCTTGTTTCTTCCCTAGAACTGACACACTGTTCATTTAATTTGTTCAGTCTAATACTCCATTAGACTTATCCTATGGTGGGGCTGGCCCATTTATCCCTGCTTAAAATTTAATCAGACATTTCACTGCTCATCAACACTTTAACAGGAGCATTTAGAGACTCCACACATCTCTGCTTAATTGCTGCTGGCTGACAGATGTCACTTTAACTTTCCTCTCTTCCCTGTTCCCTCTGGTTGCAAAGGCCTGAAGGAGAAACTTATCTTTTAAATAAACCTTAAAGCAGATCTAAACCCCAGATTCACGGAGAAACACCAACCTCATCTTTCTGCCTGTTTGGAATCTAGTCATTTGGGAAAGTTAAAGGTTGTAACTGGTACCACCTCATCAGAACTTGAAGCCCACTTTTAATTTGTTGTTGTTGTACGAAGTGAAGGGATCATGGGAAATAGGAGGGATGCAGAATAAATGATGAGGCTCCCCCATCTGCCATGCTTGTTTTGTCTTCCTTAGGATACTCTCTGCTCATGCTTGCTCCTCACTCAACTGTGAAATTGGAATCGCAAGAAGAATGTTGCATTTTAGTTGCCAAGATGCCTCTCATGATGGAGCACAAGGAAGGGGGACTGCTTTTGGAGCTGGAGAAAGAAATGTGGCAGGTGACAAGCACTCTTGGCACGTAACAATAGTTCCAATCAAGTCCTGGTTCTCTCCAACCGCACACTTCCTTTCCCCACGTGCATATAAGTGCTGTTGTCAAGGACACTGTAAATATTATTGCAGGAAGCTTCTGAATATGAAAAATTCATTTAAGCTGAGACGCTCCCTTTCTTTGAAATAATTGTAGACCAGGGCCATATTTGATGCTTTCAGAGTATGGAAGAATTTCAGATGACTAATTGCTATTCTTGGATTGAGTTAAGATGAGATTTACACAGGCCAACTCTAATCTACTGTATCAGTTATCTAGTGCCAGAGTAATGCTGTATAATAAACAATCATAAAATTTCAGGGGCATAGAGCAAATGAATGTGTTTGCAAGCTTCAGCTGCTCTGACCTGGCTCAGTAATTTCATGTGGGCTTGCTCACGAACCTGTAGCCGGATGCAGCTTAACTGGGTGGTTTGGCTGTTTGGGGCTTGGCTTTCACCTATGTCTGGAAGTCACTGGATGATGGGGCTCATCTGTGATGGACTTGGCATAGATGATTGGGTCCATCTGGCTCTGCTCCATGTGTCTTCTATTTCTAGAAGGCTAGCTCAGGCATGTTTTTACTGGAATATAAGAGAGCATAAGAGAGCAAATAGAAATGCGTATCCACTTTTCCCAACATCTTCTTGAATCAAAACTATTTAAACCCCAGACTAAGTAACATGGGTAGATCCAGAGTCTGAGTGGTAGAGTGCTGTAAGCCGGTATTGGAAAGCTTGTAGATAGAGGGAAGGGAAAGAATTGAGTAAGAATACAATAAACCTACTCTGCATAAAGGTGAAAGACCGAATGCTTCCTATCTAATATTAGGAACAAGAAAATACTTTCATTCTCATCACCTTTACTTAATATTGGTCTGGAAAATTGTGCCAGTGAGATAAGGTAAAGGAAAGAAAAGGCAAACATATTAGAAAGAAAGAAGTAATTTTGTCTTTGCTCAAGACAATAGGCTCAAATTTAGAGAAAACGCCAAGAAATATACTAAAAATATTAGATTTGATAAGTGCATTTAGCAAGATCAGGGCACCCGATTAATATACAAAAATGTATTTGTAGTGCTACCAACTAAAAATTTGAATGTGAAATTAAACAAAAAAATACTTAGGGATAAGTTTAAATGTGTAAGGTCTTATAACTCCAAAGGACAAGATATTGCTGAGATAAATTAAAGAAAACCTAAAAAAAAAAAAAAGAAGAAGAAGAAGACCTAAATAGATAGAGAATAATAGGATGTCCTTCAATTGGAAAAACCTCAACATTATTAAGATAGCAATTTCTCCCAAATTTGCCTCCAAACTTAATGCAATCCAAATCAAAATTTTAATATTTAAAAAAATAATTTGATAAACTGATCCTAAAATTTATATGGGATTGCCATGGCATCAGAGGATCCAAAGTCCTTTATATGCCTTCCTACAGGTTTTAGCATACCAGGAAATATTGCTGTTATGATTGATATTCTTAAATGTATGAAAGGCAGCCTAATGAGGTTAAGGCACAGCCCCATGGTTACATGGGTACACAAGCTGCCTCTCCCCAAAGACATCTGTGTTTATCAGGGCACTCTTCTTCCTCAGGGCTTGTGTTTGGGCCACATATGCCTTACTGAAGGAACAGTCAATCAAAATGAACTACAATCGTCTGGTGTTCTAGTGCTAAAGAAAATCATCTGGTGCCTGCAGGTGGGCCTCTCAGATAACCAGAAAGGCCAGGGATTATACTGGCCATAACAGTAGGAAAATGATATGTGTCTTTTCTTGCTTTGCTTTACCTCACCATTTTTTGCCTTCACTTTTCTTTTTGAGTCAAGTGTAAACATATTTATCTGTTGATATTATCATCTCTGCCTTTGATTTTTTTTTTTTTTCTGGCACAATACTACTTGATACTTAAGTCTGTTTACTGGGGGTTTGGCAGTGCTGCTCACATTAGAATCTGGTATTTTGAGATTTTGGGTAGTGACTACATCTTAATACTTATACTGTGGGTGGAAAGGAGAAATTTGTTAATTTTTGCCAAAGGTCTGGTTATTTTATTCAGTAATTGGAGAATAATCCATTACTGATGGCTCATTTGAATTTAAATGGCTATTTGTAAAGTCACATATTTTTAGCATTAAAACTTTTTATATATATACTAGAGACCCAGTGCACAAAATTCAGGCACAGGAGGGGGTCCCCTCAGCCCAGCCTTCACCCTCTCCAATCTGAGACCCCTCAGGGTATGTCTGACTGCCGGCAGTCAGACATCCCTCTCACAATCCTGGACCGCTGGCTCCTAACTGCTCACCTGCCTGCCGGCCTGATTGCCCCTAACTGGCCCCCCTGCCAGCTTGATCACCCCTAACCGCTTCTGCCTGCCGACCTAGTCGCCCCCAACTGTCCCCCCTGCCAACCTGATCACCCCTAACTGCCCCCCACCAGCATGGTCGCCCCTTACTGCCCCCCCTGCTGGCCTGGTCACCCCAACAGCCCCCCTCTGCTGTAACTGCCCCCCTGCCAGCCTGGTCACCCCTTACTGTCCCCCTTGCCGGCCTCATCACCCCCAACTGCCCCCCTCTGCCAGCCTGGTTATCCCCAACTGCCCCCTGCTGACCTGGTCACCCCCAACTGCCTGTCACCGGCCTGGTCGCCTTTCACTGCCCCACTCTGCCAGCCTGGTTAGTCCCAACTGCCCCCCCCTCCCCCGCCCGCTGACCTGGTCACCCCACGCAGCCTGCTGCTCAGTCATTTGGTCATCCCTCAGTAACACCCCTGTTGGCCTGGTCACCCCACGCAGCCTGCTGCTCAGTCATTTGGTCATCCCTCAGTAACACCCCTGTTGGCCTGGTCACCCCACGCAGCCTGCTGCTCAGTCATTTGGTCATCCCTCACTAACCCCCCTGCCGGCCTGGTCACCCCACACAGCCTGCTGCTCAGTCATTTGGTCATCCCTCACTAAACCCCCTGCCGGCCTGGTTGTCTCACGCAGCCTGCTGCTCAGTCGTTTGGTTGTCTCTCACTACCCCCCACCCCCTGCCGGTCTTGTCACCCGACTCAGCCTATTCGGTCATTTGTTCGGTTGTTTTGGATGCGATGGCCCCTGGCTCTTTATATATATAGACTAGAGGCCCAATGCACGAAATTCATGCACTTGGTAGCGGGGGGTGAGGGGGGATCCTCAGCCCAGCCTGTGCTTTCTCGCAGTGTGGGAGCCCTCAGGGGATGTCCGACTGCCACAGAGGTTGGAGAGGCTCCTGCCACCGCCGCTGCACTCACCAGCCATGAACCTGGTTTCTGGCTGAGTGGTGCTCCTGCTGTGGGAGCACACTGACCACCAGGGGGCAGCTCCTGCATTGAGCATCTGCCCCCTGGTGTTCAGTGCACGTCATGGTGACCGGCTGTTCCACCATTGGATCAATTTGCATATTAACCTTTTATTGTATAGGATATATATTTTTTATTTATTGTCTAAAGTTTTGCATATGTCTCCTTTTTAACCTGATGGACTCCCCCCAGCCATTCCCACCCCAGGCAATCCCCCACTGCCCCAGTGTCTCTGTACATTGGTTATGCTAATATGCATGCATATAAGTCCTTTGGTTGCTCTCTAACCTGCCCCCCCTCCCCTGACAGTTGTCTCTGGATCTATTCTTGTTCATCAAATTATGTTGATCATTATATCCCACATATGAGTGAGATCATGTGATATTTATCTTTTTCCAACTGGCTTATTTCACTTAGCATAATGCTCTCCAGTTCCATCCATGCTGTTGCAAATGGAAAAAGTTCCTTCTTTTTTATAGTGGCATAGTATTCTATTGTGTAGATGTACCATAGTTTTTTAATCCACTCATCTGCTGATGGGCACTTAGGTTGTTTCCAAATCTTAGCTATTGTAAATTGTGCTGCTATGAACATAGGGTTGCATATATCCTTTCTGATTGGTGTTTCTGGTTTCTTGGGATATAGTCCTAGAAGTGGGATTACTGGGTCAAATGGGAGTTCCATTTTTAACTTTTTGAGGAAACTCCATACTGTCTTTCACAGTGGCTGCACCACTCTGCATTCCCACCAGCAGTGCATGAGGGCTCCTTTTTCTCCACATCCTCACCAGCACTTGTCATTTGTTGATTTGTTGATGATAGCCATTCTGACAGGTGTGAGATGGTATCTCATTGTTGTTTTGATTTGCATCTCTCATATGATTAATGACTTTGAGCATGTTTTCATATGTCTCTCGGCCTTCTTAATGTCCTCTTTTGAAAAGTGTCTATTTAGGTCCGTTGCACATTTTTTGATTGGGTCATTTATCTTCCTTTTGTTAAGTTGTGTGAGTTTTCTGTAAATTTTGGAGATTAAACCCTTATCAGAGATATTGTTGGCAAATATGTTCTCCCATGCAGTGGGCTTTCTTATTGTTTTGCTGATGGTTTCTTTTGCTGTGCAGAAGCTTTTTATTTTGATGTAGTCCCATTTGTTTATTTTCTCCTTAGTCTCCATTGTCCTAGGAGCTGTTTTGGTAAAGATACTGCTATGACATATGTCTGCTATTTTTCTGCCTATGGATTTTTTATGGTTTCCTTTCTTACATTTAAGTCCTTTAGCCATTTTGAGTTTGTTTTTGTGTATGGTGTAAGTTGGTGATCTAGTTTCATTTTTTTGCATGTATCTGACCAAATTTCCCAGCACCATTTATTGAAGAGACTGTCTTGACTCCATTGTATGCTCTTGCCTCCTTTGTCAAATATTAATTGAGCATAATGGCTTGGGTTGATTTTCTGGGTTCTCTGTTCTGTTCCATTGATTTATATGTCTGTTCTTGTGCCAGTACCAGGCAGTTTTGAGAACCGTGGCTTGGTAATATAGCTTGATATCTGGTATTGTGATCTCTCCAACTTTGTTCTTCTTTCTCAGGATTGCTGTGGCTATTTGGGGCCTTTTTAAATTCCAGATGAATTTTTGGAGAGTTTGTTCTAGATCTTTGAAGTATGCCATTGTTATTTTAATGGGGATTGCATTGAATCTGTAGATTGCTTTGGGTAGTATGGACATTTTAATGATGTTGATTCTATCAATCCATGAACATGGTATGTTCTTCCATTTGTTTATGAGTTCCTCTATTTCTTTTTTCAGTGTCCTGTAGTTTCTCGAGTTCAATTTTTTTTTTACTTCTTTAGATAAGTTTATTCCTAGGTATCTTAATTTTTTTGGTACAATGGTAAATGGTATTGTTTTATTCAGCGTTAAAACTTTATGTTCTCAAATAGATGTTGCTCAATATTTTGCTTTGGGGAATGCTCACTAAAGCCACATGTGCAGGCAATGCCTAAAATATGTCACTTAGTAGTGGATTTGGTGTTGAAAAGACAGACTCATACCTAGAAGTTTGAATTGGTTGGTAAAAACAGACTCAAATAATGTAGAATCTAAAATAAAAGAATCTTAGAAATCATTTAGTCTAAACTCCCATTATATGCATTAGAAAAGTGAGGCCCAGAGAAGTCAAATGACTTGTTCAAGATAACAAATTATGCTAGTGATATATGTGGGACTAAAACTGATATTTTCTGACTTGTATTTTATACTTCACTTCAAGACTAATAAGAATTTAAATATGCTCAGCAGAAGGGACTTTCACTAAATGAGGTTAGTGCTAAGGCCCTATATTTTTATGCTATTGTTGATTTTAGCCAATAACTGTGGTGGTCAAAGGAACTCATGTTTGTAGGCTCAGCATTATTTTAGTTGATAAAAGGCAGAAAGTAACTGGGTGGGGATTTTAATAGCTCTTGGTAGCAAAACAGAGTGACATCCTCATAGAATTGGATTCTGTTTTCAATATTTTGTAACAAGTTCACTTTATTCCAAATGAAGGGTGGTTCATGGAGTTCTAGGATGAATTTCTTTTATAAATGTTCTCACTCTTTAAGAAATATAGGCATGGCCATAAAAATAATTTTGTCTTTTATCTCACTGCCTCCTTTTTCAACCGGTAATAAATTGTTTGGTGAGGCTAGATAAGTACATAATAGGCAGAGGGAAATCCTCCATCAATGAAGAAATTTATCTCCGAATAGTCTGAGAAACATTCCTCTATACAATAAATATTAGAGGTGGGAGTATGGTCCAACAAGGAATGAACAGACCATAAAGAGGCATTTATCAGGATGATGGTAAATATCATACTTTAAAAAAAAGGAGAATTCTGTAAACCACAGTCAGTACCTAATTATTTTATGTGCTACTTTTTACAGGATCTGCCTTACACAAAGCTCCTTAAACAAATTTATCCTAGACTTCCTAGAGATTTTCCCCACAATACTTTTCCATGTCTTATGTTGAAACCTTATTGATTTATTAAATTAACAGCATTTTATTTGTAATTTGATTTATTTTATTAATTAATTTTATTTCTTATACCAATACCTGTTCATGTGATTACCCACATGGACAGAGAATTTCCCATTTTTTTTCCTCAGGAAATGCCGAATGCTTAAATGGGACTCAATAATTAACTACTGATTGCTGTTTGGAACTGGCCATTCTCCTTCACGAGAGCTATTGACTTATTTTTTCAAATGATGATTTTAAGATGTTACTATTTTCTTGGGAAGTCTTCATTATAGATTTATATGATTCTCTCTCCTCCTGGAGCTATCATTTTACTGTAAGTTCAAGGGCCAAAGCTGGGCCTAAGTAATGGAAGATGCAGTCCAATTCACTAAGAACTATATTCTGATTCATCATCCATGAGATGAATACTTTTAAGTATTTTCTTTAACCAGAAATTGAAATTGTGTAACATCAGTGGATTTCAGACAGCTCATCATCTTAACTTTATATGAATATAAATACTTTGAGAGATTTGAATTGCAACACACAAGTTATGCACTCATTCCCCACCCCCCTACACACATGCACTCATCCCAAAAATAGCCTTTTAACTTGCCCAATTTAAGTTGGAAATACTCAATTTAATGCCTCATGTTGAATCAGCTGATTGCCCTGGAGGTGGAATATTTGGACTGGCTTTAGTCAACAAACATTGATTGGGAATCTTCTGTTGACCTTAAACAAATAGACAGATATTTCTCCAGCAAAATGGTTTTATTAGGAACAAGTTAAAATAGCAATTTGGGATATAGTCTAATGGCTAACCACATGTAAGTCCTAAGAAACAAAGGAGAGAAAACTCTTATAAGAGGAGAAGAGGAAGATGAGAGGGCTATTACAAACAAGAAGTTCTTCTTATTGAGCTCTGAGATCAACGGAGGATGTGAGAGCTCCCCTTTCTAGCTTCCCAAGTTGTGTTTGTTTGTTTTTTATGAGAGAGAGAGAGAGAGAGAAAGAGAGAGAGAGAGAGAGAGAGAGAAACATTGATTTTTTTGTTCCACTTATTTATGCATTAATTGGTTCATTCTTATATGTAACCTGGCCAAGGGTGAAACCCACAACCTTGGTGTACTGGGATGATACTCTAATGAATTGAACTACCTGGCCACGGCTCTCCTGACTTAATTTAAAATGAATTTTCTGTTTATTAATTTTTACACTTCTAGTGTTTTTTTAAATATATATTTTATTGATTTTCCACAGAGAGGAAGGGAGAGAGATAGAAAGTTAGAAACATCGATGAGAGATAAACATCGATCAGCTGCCTCCTGCAGAACTCCCACTAGGAATGTGCCCGCAACCCAGGTACATGCCCTTGACCGGAATCGAACCTGGGACCTTTCAGTCCGCAGGCCGACGCTCTATCCACTGAGCCAAACTGGTTTCAGCTACACTTCTAGTTTTAACTTAACAAGTTAATATACATGAGGCAGGACCAGTATATAACCTGTAGCTAAAATTTATTGCGTATTTACTATGTACCTGATACTCTGATTTAGCACTTTCCCTGTAGTATTTCATTTACTAGTCACAAAAGTCTTGAGGTCAGTACTTCTAGGACCCACATTTTATTGCTAGGAGAATTGAAATTCAAATAGCTCAGGTAATTTGCCTGAGGTCACTCACCTTATAGCAAAACTTGGACTTGAACTTACACTGTGTGATTCTAGAGTCCCTGTTTGGAACCTAAAGCTGTGTAGCATCAAACTGAAGGCTCTGCTGCGCCTCATTCCCCTCTGAGTGTTTACCCAACTTTAGTGTCAGGAAATCTGGATTTTCTCTCTTTATTTCCAGTAATTGATGACCTACTTGACATTTTGTTTGTGCTCAATAAATGTTTCCTGAATGAATGCATGCATAGGAAGGGATGCTACTTGTCAGGGTTTTTTCACTGACCTTGGATGGCTTCTCATGTCATTTGTTAAAACACAGATGATAATGCGGAGGCACTAAGAAGGACAAAGAGGACCAAATAAACAAGTTAAAATGTTTTATTCCTAACACTATTAACACAACATTGGAGTGAACATGACAGACTATTCTTCCTCCTGCAAAGAGTACAGTTATTCATAAAGTGAAGGACAAAGCCATTTTGTAGTGTTTTTATGAAAGAGAAACATGTATCAGAGGGCATAATGAAATTTTTGATAATAGAGTTTTGCCTTTCTTCACCTAGCCTATCTTGCAACATAAATTCTTAATGAAGGAAATGATCAACAAGCCACAAACAGATCTTTTATGTGAGATAAAACAATTAGGAATACAAAAGGAAGGAAAGAAAAGAGCTCCAACAAACTGGAACAATCACAAGCATTATAAGAAAATCAATAAAATCAAATCTATTCTTAAGACAACAAGTCTATTCAAGCAGTGTTACAGACTCTCTGATCATTACAAAAAAATCTCAGCTTGGAAGATTACAGAGGAGTTAAACAAAACCAGAAACACTAGGGCCAAGCAAATTATGCATGACACAGCTTTAATGCTTTTCAAGGATGTCACTTCATAAAATATGTCCTTATGAAAAAGGAGATCTGTAGGTCCTCAAATTAACTGAATCAGTAGACTAGACAAAGAGCTGGGATTCAATTCCTTTCAACGAAGTTACTGGTTAGTCATTTCAGTCTTATTCATCAGTCAATAATATTGAGTTACAATTCAAAGCACAAGGCTTTGCTAGATAATGCAGGAAGAAACTGCTTTTTAAGTACTCTTTCCTCCCCATTGGTTTCAAAAACTCTTACTTATCCCTTAAGAATCAGATGATAAGCCCTGGCTGGGTAGCTTAGTTGGTTAGAGTGTTGTCCAGATATGGCCAAGGTTGTGGGTTCATTCCCCAGTTGGGGCACATATAAGAAGCAACCAATGAATACATAAGTAAGTAGTACAGCAAGTTGATGTTTCTTTCTTTCTCTCTTTCTCTCTCTCTTCCTCTCTCTCTCTTTCTCTCTGTCTCTTTCCCTCTCTTTCACTAAAATAAATACATAAAAAGATTTTTTAAAGAATCATATGAGCTTTCTCCTCTGGGACACTGTCTCTGACTTCTTTAGGCAGGGTGTATCACTTTCTGTTCTGGGCTGCAATTTATTTGGTCTTACACTCTCCCCTGCCTGTCTCTTATAGCTCTAAATCATTGCATTGTTATGGGTTGCTAATAGTGGTCCCCTTAGATCAGCGGTTCTCAACCTGTGGGTTGCGACCCCTTTGGGGGTCGAACGACCCTTCCACAGGGCTCGCCTAAGACCATCAGAAAACACATATATAATTACATATTGTTTTTGT